>NW_008795035.1:3545590-3556408 GCF_000699145.1 Aptenodytes forsteri
GGAAACATTCCAGGTCAGGTTGGACGGGGCTGTGAGCAACCTGATGTAGTTGAAGATGTCCCTGCCCACGGCAGGGGTGTTGGACTAGATGGCCTTTAGAGGTCCCTTCCAACCCAAACTATTCTATGATTCTAACTCTTTCTTTTCTCTGCATCAATATCCTCCATGGGGGATGGACCAAATTTCAAGGTGCCTGCAGAGGTCATGAGGGACTGTATTTCTCATTATGTAGAAGTGATTTTTTCCTACGTTATGAGGCTATAATTTAAACTTACATAATTAACTTATATAATAAACATATAAATTTAACTTATGTAATGAATGCCTAAGTATTTTGAAATGGAGGCTCCAAAATTAACCATCCAAAATCAATTAATATTTTTAGCAAAGTATTACTAACTTTTCCATTTCTTACTTCAATCTGAGCTGAGCCTTTAGTTCCAGCCCCTGTGAATGATGCGCAGGCATACTGGGAGGGTTAGTTGCTTAATATTTGCAGGGTACAATGAGCTATGATTATGTGGTGCTGATTATGTGCTTGCTCCTGCCACTGTGGCAAGCAGTGCATCGGTTCCCCTTGACTTCAGCTATGAAATCCTAATTGCTCAACACTTGCTTCTACTCAGCTTTAGGCATTAGAATCTGTTTTATTAATAGAAAATATAGTTCATGAAATTTATTCACTACTCTTCTCTTTTCTCAGTTTCTGTGCTCTACTCTCTCATTTACTTTTTTCCTGCTTACTTCTGTTTTCAGTTCTTTATAGGGGGCTTGTTGCTACAGTCCTCATTTGCGCTATCCACAGAGCAGGAAAGGAAGCAAACAATAAACCTTGTCGGATGCTATAGAGCTCCTTAGACTTGGGAAAGACACTTCCACTCCGCAGGTTCAGTCACTCGAGGCTTTGCAGGGTTTGCCAGCAGGCAGGGATATCTTGCTTTGATCCACGAGATGTCACCAGAGGGTAACAAGTAACTGGAAGTTTGTATTAAATTGGGACTCAAGCTCACTGTACTGTTAGTTAAGCGGAAGGTACGTGGACAGGGAGCATGGGAAAGCCCAGCACTCCTTATGCTGGCTAACCACAGGATGCTCCAGGCTGCAGCATTTTCTGTGCAGGCAGCCTCCTCTCTTTTCTCTTCCGTTTTCTATTTTTTTATGGTTTGATGGGAGACCTCACTGTAATGGTACAAGGCAGCATGCTCCATTCTAGCTAGCTCAAGTGACAATAATCATACCACAAAACAACACTTACCTAATTACTGATGAATGGCAGAGAGATGGGATTCAGAGTGGCTGACTTGTGGCTTCAGTGGACCTGTGTAACACGTCAGCTGGGTTTGTTCTTTTCTTACCTGTTTCACCTGACCCTTCCACTGAAAGCCCCAACTGGGTATTTTTCAGGATTGCTAAACTGAAGTCTTCAATCTTCAGTTTCCAGTTTCAAATGCCTTTCTGTCCCATTTTCAAATTCACAGCTACTACAGTTGCTATTAAAGGTTTATTTGCAGTATTACCACAATGTTTCTGTAAGGTTGCAATCAGATGAGACAGGTTGACTTAATCTCATTCATTGGTGCTGCGAAAAGGGGTGATTCTGTTTCCCTCTCCTCCTTATGTGGCCTCCTAGCTCCACTGCCTCCCTTGCTCCAGCTCTGGTGCTCTTCTGACACTTCAGTGATGAATTCAGCTCACTAAGCCAGCAGAAAACTGTATTTTGCTGGGTGAGTTCTCTGCTGACTCACCGAGTAGAACTGGCTCATCAAGAAGTCATATTAGTACCAATATTAGGACTAATGCAAAGGAAGGAATGAGGAGATAATAAGCAACAGCTTGATCTCCCTTCCCTACATGCTACATCTCAAATTCTCCTTCTGTTCCCTTCCCACTTGGGAAGGGGTGCAAGGTGTCCACTAACCAGACAAAATAATTTTTGTAAATGTAAGAAGTTCACAGTATATGGAGAGAGAAATCACTGAACCTACTCATGGCAGAGTTCAAGCCATTCCATTTTTGTCCCCCCTGTCTGGCAGAGGTTCAGGAAATGAAGGTCAGTGGAATACATGCTCTGGCACCACTTAAACTGCGCTAACATCAGCAGTTTATTGGTATTTTTCCAGATCTTTCCCCACTTCAGAGGGATGATGCTTACAAATTTGTAATGCATCAGGATTTCTAGTAGGTCAGCTAGGTGAGCTGACTTGCTGGTCCAATCTGCAGCTGATTTGACACCTCTGTTCAACTGAAATACTTTGCAATCACCAACCTCCAAAAAAGTCTCCTTCAAAGTGAGTGAACCGCTCCTGTGACCCTGGAATTTCCAGGAAAGTTTTGTCTAATGCGTTACCCAGGTCCCTTCAAAAAGCAAGAAATCTCGACGTTACAGGGTGCCTTTACTTTGCTGCATTCTGTCACAAGCTCTTTTACGTTCCTTTATGTTAATGACATTGCTTTTAAAAGGTAAAAAAGGTGCAACCTGGCTGTGAATAAACATGCCATGACTCGTTATAGAAAACCATATAGATAGTCCAGATTGGTATGCTGCACATATAGATATCTAATAGTGTAGACATACAGGAGATCTGCTACACTCCACGGAAGATGAGAGGTGTGTTTTATTAGGGTAGCATGAAATGACAATACTATTACTATGTATGCAACTGATAACTATGGATCTTAGCTACTCCATCCTGCATATCATGACTTAGTAGTTTAGCCCACTGGTTAGAAGCATATACAGTATCTTGAGAGGGGACCTGCTCTTCAAAAGCCTCTAGTAGCTCTAGTTGGAGACCTAACCATTTTGCTGCAAAGCCAGAAGGCTTGTAGTGTACATGTAGCACTCACAGCAAACTGAATGCAGGCACTTTCCAGCAGCCTGCATGGAAAACTGGAGCAGAAAGTGGAAGAAGGAAAGGGAACTTTTCCTCTGTTCTGCCTAAATTTATTGGATCTAAAACCTCTTAATAAAACCTTTCCATTTCAAAAAATTGGCATTTTGCAACTAAGAACTTGTTTTGCTAGAAAATTGCCCACCAAACTCCTTACAATATCGTGTTTGTTTCTAGGCTATTGAAGTTAAAAATCTTGAACTATTTTGTATTGAGTGGTGAGCTTAGACTTAGCTCTCTGCTCATTTATGACTGGCTAAAGAAATTCTAGGTGAAGCTGTCTGAATCATAGTGAGACTCATCTTTCTGTTGCAGTGGTGTTAGAAGCAACTGGTATGAAATTCTAGGAGCAAAAGCGTAATATTCTACAGCGACATGTGAGAGATTCCTGGTGTTGGATGGTAACGAGATTCTTGGCACTGAGCCCGTCCTCATCTTCCTTGGATGGACATGGTTGGGATTCATCAGAACAGATGTGCTCTTCCAGATCAGGGAAGGGAGCTGTCAAAGCTCAGGAATTATCTCATCTCCTAATACAGAAACTCCAAACGGAGCCTTGCTCAGTTCTCTTTCATGGAGCTGAGAAAATGTTTCCATCCCATAAATAGATTTTGAATTCTGTTAGTTCATTACAGATACACAGCCAAACTCATTCCAGAGCTATGCCAGCAGAAGTTAGTTCAGAGTTCAGATAGTTAGGTTAGTACAGGTATCCCGGTCACTGCAAGCGAGCTACTTGCTCTCTCCTCTCTGCTGAGGGCTGTTATCTGTCAAGAACTGAAGTGGCCAAGGGGAGATGAAAGGGTAAGGATTAAGCAGAAAGCTTAGCTGAGCCTTGACCTTGGGAGAATTTAGAATTACTCCTTTCCACCAAATTTTGATGTTGCCATTTTTTTTCATTTGTGATGGAAGAGTAAATGACATTCATGTGTCCAAATCCAGTGTTGTTTTTTAACCACTAACTTTAGGCTTGAATCAGATTCAGCATAAAACTTGCAATGAATTTATGAAATCCTCTGAAGAAGACACTCAAATCAAACCCTACTTGCATAATTTGTTACTATCCTACCATCAAGGCAAGCTTATACTCAGCAAACGTTTCAGAGGCATTACGGTATGAGCAACATTCATAGATGCTGCCAACAAAAGCATCAAGTGATGGAATGTGCTTATCAAAGAACTGTGTTTTCTTAGAAAAGGGAAGGGGGGGGAAAAAGAGGCTTTATTCTCACAGCCTTATTTACTGAGCAGGAGCAAACTGAACAGGCAAGATCTGCCATCTAGTTTAGTCTGAGGGTACTCCAGCCTCTTTCAAACGAATAAACTGCATGCATATGCTAGAAAATAGTAACTGAGTAATTGCTTGTCTGTCAAAGGGAATATTCAAAAGCTCAAGAAACTGCACAGAGTAACTGAGTTTCAGTGGCTTATTCCTCTTCTCAGGGAGTCTCTTCAAGGCATTCGGTGGTTCAATGTAGAAAGGAGAAGCAGAGGAAAGCTGGTTTTTGTAGCATTCTTCCTAAAGTAAATAGAGGTCTAATAACTGGTGCATTGGGCTGTCCCCTCCCGGAAGCTTGGGATGGATAAGAGGTTGTTGGAGAGCCAAGGCTTCCTGTCTCTTCCAAGAAAGAAAACAAGTGGAACAAATGCTAAGTATTGCCACAAAAATCATGCAAACCCCCCTCACACTAGGAGGCCAGTAGCTTGCTTGCAGTTGCCACTCACACAATGGTTAAAGGAACCAGAATTTTTGAAACTGTTGTTCAGATGTATAATGTGATATGGCTGCAATGTTAACTCCAGTGGGAGTGAGAAGAAAACTGGATGCAGTTGTTATTTCAGGGGCACAGCAAAGTTATATTAATAATGTCTATAAATATTCTTCAAGAAAAATGTGAAGCAGTTTTCAAATTTTAAATGCTAATGTACAACAGGCTGTGTCGCAAGACCCATATATTTGAGATGTAAGAGATTTCAAAAGTCCTAGAGCCATGAAGTTCACTTGGCAGCCCTGACAGAAAGTATTGTCACAGTACTGACCCTAGAAAATATTGGCAGATCATGTTACTGATACTTGGAAATACTGGTCTGAATGAAATCTATCCCACCAAGGGATGTGCCTTTTGCTGCAGGAACCTCCTGCATTTTTCAGTAGTCAGCGCTGCACTGCCTCTGGAAATGACAGAGTGTAAAATGTCATGGATTATGATCACCAAATCCTTTGCCTTCATAGAAATTTCTTCAGCTCTGTCACCTTTCTATAATAGAAACATGACATCTAAAATTAAAACAGATATTTATATGTATGTTGGTACTCACGTTTACGTGCACATACAGTGTAGCTAGTCAGAATGTGGATTTCTGCAAGCTCTGTTAAGAAAATAAATTAATTATTAAATCAGTCATTTCTATGGTGTGACGTGATTTGTGAGTAGCCAGAAGTACAGTGGAAAGTCCTATCTTCCTGAAATCAGGTGGATTCACTCAACAAGGACGATTTTATTTGCTCAAAGTTCCAAACATTTTTTTTTGGACTACTTTTAAGCCAAAAGTTTTGTCTAACGATTATCTCACCAGAGCTCTGTCACTGTATTTGCTATTTCAGTTGCAACTTCTATCTCCTCGCTGGCCGGTGTCCTGCCCTTCACATACGTGCACCTCTACTACCTGTGCTGTTTCCTTTGCTCAGTTACTGAGCTTTGTTTTGGGTGGGGATACGTAACTGTGTTTCTCTACATCCTTCTAGTATTCCAGCTACCTGGTTCCCAAAAAAGGAGTTAAATTATTTCCTAAATTATCAGACATGCTGCAAATTTAGTGCAATACATATTAATATCGATATGTTCTTTTGAATTACATATGTTGAAATGCATTTTGATTGTATATGTGATTTGATTGCATTTTGCAATGAAATTGTAAACACATTTTAACAGGAGATGAAGAGCAATGTTTGCATAAATAAAATAATACACTAAGAATCGAATCATACCAGTGTGCTAACAATCTTACAAAATTTTGATCTGTTGCTACCTAAGGTTCATATAGAAAACATCTACATAAGTCATCTGCTTTCAAACAGGAGAACTTTTTTCATCTTTTGACTTCTTAAAGACAAGGAAGATCTTAGTCTTGCTTCCTAAGAACGTACAGTTATATGACCGTGGGTTGTGTATGTGCATATATGTCTGTGTCTCTTCTCTCCTTCCCCTCCCTGTAACTTGAACCTGTTGGCTACTTTCAGACAAATTTGAGAAAGGGTCATAGGTCTCAGTGGTATCAAGTTCCTAAAAGTTTCGTGATAATAGCTAGCTGGACAGGAATAAAAAGACCCCTTAAATGTCCCAACTAGCAGAAAGGTTGCAGAGCTATTAGATATCAGGGTATCCACATAGTGGAGATTCCTTATAAATTCTGATCTCTGATTATGGTAGATACCATCCAATTTATGATCATGACTTATCATTTACCATACGAATTGCACAAAAAGAGAGGAAATCAGTTTTACTTAGTTCTTGTACTCATAGGAGGAAGTATTTCATTCTGTAGTCAAAATTCCATTGTAGCAGATTGCATTCAGTCTGATGGAGAATTTGGCACTTCAGCATGTCACACAGTGAAGATGTCCTGACAAGGAAGAACAGGAAGTCTTCCCAAAAGTACCCAGAATTGGCATTTGGGGAAAACTACAGGATTTGTCCTTCAATAACTATAAAAGATAAAATAGGCAGAAGCCATGTAGAGTTTGTCAGCAAGTTTAAAGATTAAATTGGGTTTGGTGAAGCTGGGATTAGGGAGAAAGAATTTCCTGCCATTTTACATATGTAGCTTGTTTGGTTGGATAAGGGGTTAAATCTAATTATGTCTTTTTTTTGAGTGTGAAGAATGATAAAGCAAGATTTTATAGTATTGAATTAAAATTTAAATATCTTTCAAAGGACTTTGAAAATAGTACATTGATTTTCAGCACTTACTATCGGTCACACATTAAAGTAAAATATGTTAAATTAAAGAAATTGTTTTAATTATGCGTAACAAAATACTTTGACTGGTTTTAGAGTTCAGAGTTGACAACAAAATTATGAGCTTAAAGGAGGGGGAAGTCATTTTAATATTTTGAGGTGCATTTATTCTTCCCAGCTGGAACAGTCCAGACTTCTGAACTTCAGGAAGTTTGAAACTTGCTTTCTAAGAAGCATACTGGATTCTTCTATGTTGTTCCTGATAGCTAACAGATAAGATTTGCTGTGCCAAATTCTCTTCTTGTGGGTGTAGACTGTTGGAATTTAGCAAGCAGTATCCTTGACAAGGCACTGGAAGGAACTGAAGTCTCTCACAATTGTATTGTTGAACAGAGTAAGTTTCTGTGAGTAAAGTAAAAGTGAGGATAAGTAAAAACTGTTGAATATATGTAGATGTTATACCAGCTCACACCAGAGATCTTATACTAAATCGCTTTAATCAGTGATATAAATAATATAGCAGAAATACTGGTAAGAAAGGGTAGGCTGTTCCTTAACCTTAAACATCATGTCCCTCAAGTGCTTCAGGCGTGTTGCTGTACCACATTACAAATCTAAACAACCATGTCTGCTCTGAAAGGCAGGACCTCAAATCCTGGACAGATAGAAATTCACATTTAAACAGTAGTATAATCCTTTGAGACGTCTGTTTCTCTAATAGATATGTGTTAGAGAAAAAGATACGTGAGACTGAGACCTGATACTGTCCTAAAACATAGCTGAGTTTATACTTTGATCTTCGCTAACACTCGTCTTGTTGCCAAGGATAACTTCTCTCCACTGCATGTCTCCTGTTGCTTTTTCTATTTCTGTAGTTTTAAACTAGAATTTTACTACTTAATATCTTATTCTCTGATGCTGTTGGGCCAGAACGTTGTTCTTTGTTAACTGGAACCACATTGCTTTAAACGGATTACCTAGTTATCAGACCAAAATGGTTTTATATAAGCCTGCAAGGTACCTTATGTCATTCAAAAATGATGGATAGAATATTACAAAAAACGCATAGAGCCCCATTAAAAAAACCAAACCAACTTGCTAGTTAATGTTTATAGGCCAGATCTCAGCAATAGCAATGTGAAGCTCCTGTTCCTGTTTCAGGTTAAAATTCCATACTGAGGTGAGGTTTGCAGTGGAAGAAAATATCTTTACTAAATCAGCACATAATTTTGAGAATAATTGGCAAGCTTTTGAGTAGTGAGCTGAGCTTTCAAGGTGTTACAGTAATTCTAGCAATTGTGTGTAGTAACATTAGTGATGTGATCTTTATAGTAAGATTTTTTGATCCAAAGAGCTCAGCACCTGCGTAGTCAACCACATGTTTAAGTAACTTTCTTGTATTTGAATGAATGAACTTGGCTTTATTTACCTTTGAATAATCATTATTGGTGTTGTGCTCCATGATTTATGTCACTGTTAAAATGTACATTGGTAGATCAAGCCCTTCTTGTAGAAGAGGAAGAAGAAGAAGATATAAAGAGCTACCTAGTATACAAAAAGCAAGAGGACTCTCATGTGGATGCCAAAGAGGGAACTGTGAGGAATGACACTTCCGTACACCATAAATGCAAACTGTATGAAGTCTGTGTTAGGTGTTAAGGAATAAAAAGAAGTTAGCAGAGAAATGTAAGTAAGTGACTGCTTTAAGGAGACACATGAGATTTTTTTCAAGTGACCCAGGAGCTGGTCAAGTGATGAAAGAAGTGTAGGGATACCACTAGAGTGCATTTTAGATGGTTAGTGCATTGATAGCATTGCAGGTATCAAGGCCCATGTGAGGGCAATCTGGGGGTCAAATGACTGGTACTCAGTGAAGGCTGGAAGGAAAATGCTATTTACTGTGAGTAAAGGTTTCGAGGTCAGACCATAAATGTGCCAGTTAGGAAAAGGGAAGAATTTCTGCTTTGATTGTACTTAAATGAAGATTGGCTTATGTCCAGGAGGAGCTACACCTAAGAAAGGAAGAAACAGACCTTTGAGATATGGGAAAGAATGGTTTCACTGAAAAAAAAGTGAGCAGAAAAAATGCAGTCCAGCAGGAAAATAAATAAATGGTAGAGCATTCAGCACAAAGCTCATTGTAATGATGGCGAGGACAATTTTAGGGACCCTATAAGCGTCAAACATATGTGGTAAGTAGAAAAAGAAATATTGTGCAGAGTCAGAAAAACTCTGTAAACTGAGTTGATAAAGAACGATCCAAAGGTCCGAAACTAGCTGATAAGTCGGGGACAGAAAAAGAAGCAAGACCTTTGGATTTAGCCACAAGCCAATCATTAATTTTTTTAGAAGGTCAATGTGACTAGGGTGACCTTAGCAAAATCAACTGAATCAAATAACAACCATTTGAGCAGAACTAGCATAAACTTAGGGTTTTTTTAAAATTAAATAGATGACAAAAGCTGGTAACTAGGAATTAAGTAGCATCAAGAAAATTCCTTTTTGAAACTAAAAAGAATATCCTTGTGTCCTTTGGATACAAGAATAGTGTTTGAGGCAATTGTGTTACAAATGAGTCCTAACAAACTGAGTGAGTTATGAAAAAGTTCTGCAGTCACATGAAACGGGGCAAAGCATGCTTGAGATCACACCAACTAAAATAGTTAACTTTGCTCTGAGAAGTAAATTCATGAAGAGAGAATTCACACTGTCCTATTTCTCCTGGGAAGGTGTAGTGTTTACCTGTGGCAAAAGGCAAACTGCTGAATGATTAATTACCCAGTAGAATAAAACTTGCTTACTCATATATCTAAGGCGTTTTTAAACTGTAGCTGATTTGCTGTATTCTAAGACCATAGCTTATGTTTTAATATACGTTAATACTAGTGATGTTTACCTTTTTCCTGCTGTAGATACGTCTGCTGAGCTCACTGGCACTACCCGCGGTCTCACATATAGCAGTAATGTTAAATATCATGTCTGTTCACAGCCATACCCCACCGTACTAGCTCTGGATAACGAAGCGTAGCCTGAAGGAGTGCCGAACAAGGCTGAAGAAATGCTAGGCACTGCGTGGGCAATAAAGGCAGAACCAAAAATAATAAGGTTGAAAGAAAGATGCAGATTTTTACAACTTTAAACAGAGTAACTCAGGCAAAATTAATTTTTGCTACGTGTGCTTTTTACTTTTGTAAGGCAAAATCAAATGATTTAAAAGTGAACTTGTATGCAAAGTTGAGAAACTGCAGAATAATGTATCAGGCTAAGGGGGATATGCTAAATATGAGTAGAGCTGGTGGCAAACACATTTCTCATCGTAGGCTGCAGTTCTGTTGAGATGGAAGTATTTTTGAAGATACTTCTGTTGATCTTATCGTGGAGAGATTTTGCAGGGGAAAATAAGTATAGGTCTACTAGGAGCTAACCGGTTTAGGTTTTCCTTTTAAGATGACTTTTCATCATATCACAATATGCATTTTGAGAACCCAGAATTTGAAATTCAGGGTTTGGGATATTCTTGAAACACCCCTTCAGTAATCAAAGAATTAAAATATTTTTAGGTGAATCACAAAATCTTTCTGTTGTAGTCTAAAAATCTGAATTCTTAACATATGAATAATTGGGATTTTTGCTAACAGTGAATTCCTTTTGTCTACTACAGGTTTAACGAAGAACATGCATATTTGATGACTAAAAATAACTGACTGATGCACTTTTTGGAGAATTCTAAACCCGACAGGAAAACGCCAACGTCAAATCGCGGCTGAAGAGCCGTGCGTGGAACTGAAAGCCGGGTATGTTGAGCGTGTCCAGAGAAGGGCAACGAGGCTGGGGAGGGGTCTGGAGAACAAGTCTGATGAGGAGCGGCTGAGGGAGCTGGGGTTGTTTAGCCTGGAGAAAAGGAGGCTGAGGGGAGACCTCATTGCTCTCTACAACTACCTGAAAGGAGGTTGTAGCCAGGTGGGTGT
>NW_008795035.1:3557380-3586398 GCF_000699145.1 Aptenodytes forsteri
TACAGGCTTCTCTGGCTGTGTCTCACCCGTGAGTCCTCCCAGTTCAGCGGCACGGAGTTCAGTGGCTCCAGTCGCCGCTGTCAATGCTGTGCTCCTGTGTCACTGCTCTCCTAAACCGAGCGTATTTTAAAAGGCGAATTGTCCATTAAGCATCTAGTAGGCTGTGAATAAATTAGAATGGCTCCAACAAACAGCGTGTTTCTGTTAATGCTCCAAATAATGTACGTTGCTTTGGGTTTACAGCACTTATGGACTGAACCGTTGCTTTTTGCCTTTTGTAAGGGAAACGCAATTTTCATTCTTATTTTTATTTTAAGCTTGGAAGAGTCTTTACGGGATGGGTGCAGCGATCTTTCTGGAGCACCCAGGCAGCTACAGCCTCCCAGAACACCTGTGCTGCTGATGACAACAAGGCTACTAGCCCTGTGCCTAAGGACTGTCCTGTTTGCTCATACAATGAATGGGACCCACTGGAAGAGGTCATTGTGGGAAGAGCTGAAAGTGCTTGTGTCCCACCTTTTTCTGTGGAGGTTAAGGTAAACACTAAAAAATCAACGTTAAATAGGAAATAATGTGGGGTTTATATATACAATTTGCTTCAGCTTTACAGTGCACCAGGTGTGGTGTTTACTCTTGAGGATTCTTCTTTCAAAGTAGTTGTTTATGTCTGTGAAATTTTACAGCATAGCCACGTTGGTGGGGGATATGCTTTTTCTTCCCACTTCCAACTGAATTAGCTGTTTTAACAGAAGTCAGTAGCAGACAGAATCTCTACTATGTACAGTCTGCTCTAGTAATACAGCCCTGATGCTATCAAAGTACACGCTCTAGCATTTGGGATAGTTGGCAGGACTGCTGAAAGTCTAATAGGGCTCAAAAGTAAGTAGGGTTACCACTTGGAAAAAAAGTGTAGTTTTCTACTTAATAGTCAGAGAAAGATTGAGTTCTATAACTGTAGACT
This sequence comes from Aptenodytes forsteri, assembly GCF_000699145.1. Lineage (NCBI taxonomy): Eukaryota > Metazoa > Chordata > Aves > Sphenisciformes > Spheniscidae > Aptenodytes > Aptenodytes forsteri. The sequence continues at coordinate 3,558,342 of NW_008795035.1, forward strand.
AGCAGGACTGTTCTGTTTAAATGGCTCTTAAATAGCTCATTGGAACTCTTATGTGCTATGGTAAGTATTGTATGGAAATACATACTCCTCTGTTTTTCAGAGTTGTTCTGTGCCTAAAACTACAACAGCAACCTAAATAAATCCACATTTCTTTGTTCTCTTGTTTTAGAACAGGAACAATCAAACAATGGGCTTGCTCCAGATTTTTACTGTGTACTTTACCTGGACTTTAAAGTTGCTAAGTATGTGTTGTTGCCTGCATTCGTGGGTAATTCAACGATTCAACTTGAATTGTTCTCGTCCGGTGTCACAGTACAGTACTACCTCCAAGGCAGCATGTAATCCATGGCTATCACAGCAAAATGAGCTGGCACACTACTTCTGCTGAAGAGATCATAGTAAAATTTTAAAGGGTATCTTGACAAAGTTGACCAGAAGACCTCAGTTAAAAAAACAAAGGGAATTCTTCTGATCTGACATTGAAGGAATGGCAAACAAAGATACTGAATATATGTTTAAAGTGCTGGAAATGGTAGTTTAGAGGAGGTTTGGGATGTACTTGTGGAGAAGACTTCTCTTCCCCCAGCCCCTTTCACGTCTGTATAATTTTTCTGTAGAATCTGGGCTATGATTCTGAGCAAAACTGTTTGGAGGAGTGTGAATGAATTACTGCAGCTTGGTAGTTCTAAGCCCCGGATAGAAGAGTAATCATTTGACATTGGGACATCTGAGATGATATCTTGGCCCTAGTGAGCGCAATGAAAACTTTACCACTGACTTCATTATGACTTGTATTTACTCCCTGAAAGCTGAAGCTCAGTTACCAACCTCTGGAATCCTGTTTCAGACACTGCAAAGGTATTCTAGCAGCTTCAGAAAAGAAGCGAATGAGGATTGGCATTTCTAATGTACAAGTGTATGTATGTGCATTTATGTACTTAAAACTGTCATAATGAATGTACAGAAAGAGTAAGGAAAAAAAAAATTCTAACTTTGTTACATTGTAACATTAAATGAGGCAAAATTGTGTTCTCCAGTAGTGGCCAAGGGCTTGCTTTAATGTCAGAAAAAATACTCTTTCAAATGAGTGTGACATGCTTTACAGCTAGCCTGGTTCTTGTGCCTATTAAGCCGTAACTAATCAAATGAGGTCAGAACTTCACTTCTTGGTACGTGCAATATCAAAAGCTCAGTGAGGAATGTCAAAGTATAGGATTACCTCTGCAATTCAAATACCTACAACTTGGGGTTAAAGCAAGCTTTAGCTTTGCTTTATGTAAACTGCCAAGTCTAAAGAATACATTGGCCACAACAGGTAATAGTAATAGAGCGTGCCAGCTGAGATGGGGTTTCCTCTAGTTTTCTCTGCTTTTGTCTTAAATTATGCTGTAGAAACAGCAGCAGTAACTGTACCTGGGGGCATTGCTGAATATCCAAACAGTAGTCCAAATCCTACCTTGCCAGTACTGAGAGATATCAGTAGATTCAGTTATTGTTCAAATCTCTGCTATGTGGCTGAAAGGTAAGGTGTGTATGTGCGTGTTGCTGCGGTGTAACACAACAGCCAGAAATCCCTGCTACTCTCCCTGTAAGTAGCAATACTAAGGTTGGTGTGTATCACGTGCCTTCTGCCAAGTATGAATGAGGGTCATGGGTTATAAAAACTGCAGTTTAAAACTAGCGAATTTGAGTCTTATAAGGAAAAATGGAGGCTTTGGACCTGAGATGCCTTAAAAAACACATCTCAAAGTATAACAGTTTTGGTAAATACCTGCTTTGATGTACTCGAAGTTGTGTTTTAAGATCGGACGCATGTTTATTTACAGAATATTTAAGTGCAGGAAGTATGGCTGCCTTCAGCACTCTCTTGTACTTTGAGACATGGTTTTGGTATACACAAGCCGCCTTGCTGTGATGTAGGAATGATGTGCTTGGCATAAGAAGAAGGAAGGAATTAATTGAATAGGGAGCCCTACATATCTGGTGAATGTAAATGAGCTGACACTATTGCATATCCTTTTAGGAGCTTGAAATGGGCTATTTAGGTTATGTAGAGGTAAATACGCTATTGGGAAACATGGGAAATCTTGACTAGAGGTTAACAACTACATTAATTAGGAAGATGCCCTTTTCTTGAATTAGCGCTTTGGTCAAAAAAAAATCTCACAGTTCAGATGTATTCTTCTGAAGCAGTTGACATTTAGTCAAACAGTTGAGCTTTATAGCTTTGTAGTCTGCAATGTTTTTCAGTGTATTTTGTGAATAATAATGCATTTCTGGTGAAGAGGTATTATTACCACAGATCATTATATCTTAAGTGAGAAGCTGGGGAGGGTGGGGGTATTTACTACTGAATTAGGCAAAAAGCATTTTGATCTGAATTTCTGTTTCAATGTACTAAATTTAATAACTGTCATTACTAGCTTTAAGGTATGTCTCAAGAGCGTTAACATTGATAATGTTAATTATTTTCCACAACAAATGTTTAAAATATGTAGCAACTATAGGGAGTAATTCTGCTGTTCCTTAAAGACAATCTTTTCCTTACAGCACATTCTTCTTTCTGAAAAGAAATGTTTTTTGCTTAAACGCTGCTATGGCTTCTCAGGTACTCTCGGACAGTAGGTTATAAGGTGCACTGAGGAGATTATTTAAAGCTCTTTTCTGTGTCCTGGCCATGGTACTTCTTGAACAGTCTGAAATGAGTTGTATGTATATGATCAAAGAGGCCTGAAATCTCAACCCTGAATTGGTATGAAATAGATGTCCCAGTCATGTACTCTCTTCCCAGTTATTCAGAAGGTAGGGAACATGAGTGGGGTTATGGTGTTAACCCTTACTCTGTCTCAACTTTAAGATTATGCCATCATATTAGTGCAACACAAGTGTCATTTCTCAGGTTTGAAAAAGAGCGGTACTAGAGGACACCTGGTGGAGAGGGGAGCTGCACCTCTTAGGACAATGATGTTCAGATACATCATGGGTGGCTCTGAAAATAACTAGCTTTACTTCTTAGGACAAATTTGTCTCATTAGCAGAGCAGGTTTCCATAGGAACGCCAGGCACTTCATATGATCTGCAAGTGACTTCTGAACAACTGGCAAGTCTGATGTGATCAAATTACCCAAGACCTTGCTTAGAGAAAAAGAAAAAGTTCCGTCAGGAAGGATGGGAAGAAGCTTCAGTACTGGAGGAGCAGGATGGCCACGCTAAGACCTTTGCCTGGGCTCTCTATATGAATGTTAAGGATGTCTGAAAGGTTGACTTTACTCTTCCTTCTCTCTTACCTCTCCAGCATGGGGGCAGATACCCAGAAATAGTAGAGAATACAGTGGAGAGCCTGGATTGTTAAAGGAGATCAGGCATACCTTCAGATGAATGGCCTTGCCTGCTCGGGGCTCACTGACAGTACTAGCACAAAAGGAACATCGTTGCATTGTTTTTGTCCAGAACATTGCTTTCTGGAAGGTAGTCAGGATTGCAGTGTGAGGAGATAACCTCATGTTTGGGAGGGCAGGTTCTCCTGCATCCCATTGCTGTCGCTCATGCTGCCTGAATGAGCAGGACTCTGGTAGAAGGAAGGCCTGACCCCTTGCCTGTTCCTGACGCCTTCTGCTGTCGTTCCAGAAGGGCTCCATATGCACTTGTTCCTCTATCATGTTTGTGTTCGCAGAGACCCATCAAAACTGCTGGTTTCACAGCTTATAAATCTGAACGAAGTACTTTCAAAGATACACTGAACTGAAGCAGCATCATTTGTTTTGATGATGTGTCTGGATTTTCTTAACCATGAGAACTTTGAAGCAGCATCATTTGTTTTGATTGTGTGTCTGGATTTTCTTAACCATGAGAACTAGGACATTATTTTGAATTAGTTTTTAATTCGAGAAGACTATCACAGGATTTCAGGAGCAGAGGATTTAGGCCTGTAAATGTTGTACTTGTTTTAATCCAACCCTGACGGGTGAATTTAGTATCTCTTGCATTTTCTAGACTGCTGCTGTACCTGAAGTATGGCCCCTTCTAGCCAACAAGGCATGTTATCTGTACTTGGGATGGCTTTAGAATTCCTGATGTCACCACTGTGACAGTACTGAAGTGAGGTTTTAACAAGGTGACTACAGATGTATGCATTTTGGAGACGAGCTCAAGGTTGTTTTCATTTAAAAACATGTCTGCTAGCCTTATTGAATGGCAGAGTCAATAGGGTTTGCTGTGTTTGGTGTGTTTGTACAGGTCTAGCGTAATAAGGACTAAATCTTTCATTGCCACTTGGCAATACTAGCCACTAAATACTAACTGAAGTGTAATGTAGTCTCTTGGTATTTCATCTTTGATAAATAATGAGGCTTTCTGTAGGGCTATGGCTGAAGAGGGGAAGAGACTTCTAGAAGTATTTATTACTCTATTTATAATAGTATTTCCATCAGTAGAAACAAGTACAAGCTACTGATCCATCTATATCCAAAAATATGAGGAAATGAAATATCCTGAAAATCCCATCTAAAGGTCAAACTTGCAAGTGGGAATGAAATGTGTACTTACTTCTCCACATTCCAGAATGGCTTTCCCTTCTTTTTTCCTGCTCTTCCTCAGAGGACTTTTTTTTTCATGGGCATCATGCCACATGTACAGTCTGTCAGCAGTACGGGAGCTGTCTGCTAGTTGAATGAGTCTGCTTAGCACATACAGCTGAAACTTAACTTTGTTACTGTATATAAGTAATTGTGAAGACATCAGCCATTCACAACTAGTCTAACACCTGCACTTAATGTTTAATGACTGGACACATGCACATCATAAAACATCTGAGTGAAACCTTGGCAATGGTGTGTATAAATAGAAGTAGTAAAGGCAAAAAATCAGCACTTGGGCAGAGGGCTACCAGGATAGGGATTTTTCAACCAGGAAAAATGGAGCATTTATCCGAAGCATTGAAGCTTCTCCCTTTCCCCCACCCCATGCCCTTTTATTTTAGAAGAATCAGCAGGACATCAACAATTCTTAGCAACTCTTCAAAATGTTGCAGGAATCAAATATAAGGCACACTATGGCATGTAACGGTCATAACACATACAAAGCAATGGGAAGTCAGTGAAAGAAGAACAAGAAACTTTGAACACTAAGAATTGTGTCTTATGCATCTATTTCACTCTACCAAAATAACTTATTCTTTGTCACTTACCTGTCCTTTTGTTTTAGGCCAACACATATGAAAAGTATTGGGGATTTTATCAGACCTTTGGAGGCCAGAGCTTCCCCAAAGAGCATTTAAAAAAAGCTATTGCTGAAATTGAAGAGATGTGCAATATTTTGAAAAGAGAAGGAGTAATTGTCAAGAGGCCTGATCCTATTGACTGGTCTGTGAAGTATAAAACACCTGATTTTGAGTCTACAGGTAAATGTTCTTCCATTGTTGAAGGCCTTGTCTGTTCAGCTCTTGTCTGAGACGTGTTGGATGTCATCTAGTCTACCTTCTTGCCTGGAGCAGGATTATTGCTAGTGCTAGATGAGGTCAGTGATGGTTTTGTGTAACTATGACTTGGAAAGTCTCCAGGGATGGAGATTCTGCCACCTGGTTTGCTGACCTGTTTCAGTGCTGCATGGACTCTCTAATGAAAGACGTTTTCCTAATACCTAACGTGAACTTCCCAGACCAACATCTGTTGCCAGATTCCCTTGCTATGTTGTCACTGCCACTACCAAGAAGTGTTCATCTGTCACGTTTAATGGCCCTGAAAGTAGCTGTAGGCTGTTACTGCTTTGTCCCCTACTTGCCACATGAAATAAGCTGAAGTTCCTCCACTTCTCCCAGGTCATGTGCTGTAAGGCCCCCCTGACTGTCTTGATAGTCCTTTGTTGGATCCTAGAGTTGGATCCATCTTAAACCATGGACACCAAAACTAGAAACAGTTTTCCAGGAGGATCCTCACTAGTGTCAAGGAAATTTGAATGTCTCTTTACCTACTGGCCACATTCCTCCTTGTATAGCACCACGTGGCTTTGGTTATTTGCAGAGAGAGCACGCTGGCTCGTACTCCGCTTTGCATCAAGCGTAGTCTCCAGGCTCCTTTCATGTCAAATGTGTTCTTAAGTTGTCGTAGTGGAATTCAGATTCATTAGGGAACAGATAATGATAATGATAAGTCTAATGGGACTGCTTTCTGCACTAGTTCTGTGTTCCATCAAATTCCTCTTCTGTGCTATTACTTTTAAAAAGGGTGGCATATAAAGAAATGAGGTCCACTTGGAAAACTTGCTACCTGTCATCACCTTTTAAAGTCATCAGAGTAATTCGTAAGCATTTGTCTAGTTAATTTCCATTAACCATATTATGAAGTAGAGGCTTGTAGATTGTGGATGGCTTTGATCTAGCCGTGAACTTGTCATGAGTGAGGCTTTGTGGCAAAATGTTGCATGTATTTGGAACAAAAAAATGTCACTTTGAAAACTTACTGAAGGGTGTAAGGACCTCAAATTATGTGCTGGTTTCACGACTTCTGTAAAGATGCTTTTTGCCAGTCTTTTGGATAGAACTAATGGTAAAAAGGAGCATGAAAAGCAAATAATCTGAAAGAGCTGAGAAAAGCATATTTGTCTTGTGGATTAATGGCCTTTTTCCTTTCAGGTATGTATGCTGCCATGCCAAGAGACATCCTGTTGGTGGTGGGAAATGAAATTATTGAAGCGCCTATGGCTTGGCGTGCTCGGTTCTTTGAGTACAGAGCGTATAGACGAATAATTAAAGATTATTTCAACCGTGGTGCTAAGTGGACAACTGCCCCCAAACCTACAATGGCAGATGAACTCTATGATCAGGTATTGTTCTCATCTTGCTTCAGAACTTCAGTTCTGGTTATACAGAATTTTGTTGATAGTTTCAACCTGATACCTAGGTTTTGCAAAATTGGGGGGGGAGGAACAAAACAACTCTGGAAACTTGTGGTTTTTTCTAATGTATGCAAATATTCTGTAGCCTTTCCAGGTGAAACTGTGTGTGTGCAGTTAGGGAATAAGAAACAGGAAGTTGTGCCTATTGAATTCAAGTCTGCTTTGAATTGGTTTGATTGCTGGCTGTAACTTAGCATTACTAAAGAGGAAGGAATGCTAGAAAGACATCACAAAGATTACTTTGAATAATTGAGATTCCCTGAGAATGTCCGTATGTCCTGAGTGTATCAGGAAAGTGGGAAAGAACATGTATTTTGTCACAGAAAAAAACCTTGTAATCATTGTTTTGCATGATGATTAGTATTTTGAGAGTTACATAAAAGAAATAGTGGAGGATCTAAACTGTGAGTATTTACCTTCCAAATATTTAAGTTAATATTTTCTTTTTTTTCTTTTGTAATAATTGACTCGGACAACTTTGGTAGTTTCCTATAGGCCCCCAAATGCATTAGGACCTTGGTAAGATCATCTACAGTAAGTGCAGTAAAACTGGATGTGGAATGATTATAACTTTCTGGGAACAGTGTCATCTTATCAATGATGCAAAGAAATCTTTGTTAAACAAGATTACCTTACTGACAGATTAGTCTATTAGAAAACTTGCAGAGCCTGTTCTAAAGCATGCTTATCCAGTAGTTTTTGTTTGTGCCGATTTTTCACCTCACTTGTTCTTAATTGCATTGTTTCATTCTAAAATTTATTTAAATTCCTGAAGATCTACCTTCTAGCTTGAAGTACTGCTCCATTCTACAATGTGGAAAAAGTAGGGAGTCCACCTTTATTAGGAAATAGCTTGCATACCAGTATTTCTGTCAGTCTGCAGTGATTTGTTGGACTGATAGTTAAACTCCCCTGGTAATGAATACTGTTGAGCCAGAAGCCAGAATATTAGACACAGTGGCTCTGAAGAGCAATTAACTTCTTGGTATAACTATTATCTCTTATCTCATCACCTATTCTTGAATGTACTTAAAGCCTTTTACTTAAACTTCCACACTTTTATGCTTTCTTTTTTTATTCTAGTAACAAGTAAACCGAACCACCTTCAGGGAACATACTAGTTATCAATATAAACATATCTTCTTAATTTCAAAATACTCTTCAGCAGCAAATAGTTTGAAAACTTTCCCTTACCGTCTCCAACCTACAGTTGTTTATTCCTTTTTCTATAACTAGGATTATCCAATCTGCTCTGTTGAAGACAGGCATAAACTGGCTGCTCAGGGAAAATTTGTAACTACTGAATTTGAGCCATGCTTTGATGCTGCTGACTTCATTAGAGCTGGAAGAGATATCTTTGTACAAAGGAGCCAGGTAAACAAAGGTTTCTTCCAACAGTTTTGGTATTTATGTTAATGATTGATACTTGTATGTAAGTCTTTTTAAATTCCTGAACAGCATTAAAATGATAGCGTTGACAAAAGCAATCCTGATGCACAGGATGAGACTGTCTTACAGCTAAGGTTACAGTTAGCTAAAGGCACAAACTTCTATTATTTTGGCTTTAAATATTTACTGAACTAAAACCTTAGATAAACTAAGCTTGGATGCAATTTATATATTCTAGCCTAGTGAAACTTACTTTGTCCTGTTTTCAGGTTACGAATTACATGGGCATTGAATGGATGATGCGACATCTTGCACCAGAATACAGAGTGCATGTAATATCCTTTAAGGATCCTAACCCTATGCACATTGATGCCACTTTTAATATCATTGGACCTGGTCTTGTTCTCTCTAACCCAGACCGTCCCTGCCATCAGGTAAAAGTGTAGCAGAGGGGAAAGTGTTTTGTGTTTAAAAATGACTCGGTCCCTGCTGGATAACTGCTAATCCACAAGTTTATTTTGTGTACACTTGAATAATATTAAATTACTGAATTTAAATAGCACTCAGACACTTGTTCAGGAACTTATAGATCTATTTGCATCTTGACTCTAGAACTTTCTCAGCAGTACAATGACCATTGTTCTCCCCGAGATTTCTGCTACTGCTCTTTGTGCTTTCTTATTGTGAGGCTAGACGGATGTGTTGTGTGTTTCTTCCTATGTACATGGTTTAAATGTGATGGAAGCGATCTATTTTGTAATAATGTAGTATCAAAGCAAGTACATGGGATGTACTACTTCTCTGAACACTTCCACTACTTAAATATATTAATTATATCCAAGGAGAATTTGAGGGTTTTCTGCTGTTCAGATGAGTAATCCCCCTTTTTATTCTTATTTTGGAAGTCTCTCCTTTGGTATTGTTAACTGTACCAATAGCAGGAGGCTGGTAATTGCTCAGGCATTCAGCTCTGAATAACTGAGTGAGAAGTACTTTTTGAAGAGTAGGAAAGACGAGAGACGTGGTTCACGATGTAAAATCTACTACTTCACTCTGAGAAAAAGCTAATATTGCTAAACAGTGCAATCAGATCAGAAAGCCCTCCAGAGAGTAAGAGCTCATCTCTGTTACAGGCATGTTACGTGTACTGTCAGTGTTTGAGGATTTTTATGAGGATACCCATGGTTTTGGGAGCTGTACAACCACATGGGAATAGCTGAGCCGATAGGTAATCAGTGGGATAGAGCTGTGTGCAGCAGAGATGATGGAACTTTGTGCACAGCATAGCTCTTAGAAGCAATATTAGTCTCTTCGCAGCAAGTGGTTTCAATGCAAATGGTCCTATTGAATTACTGCCTCTTGTAATATCCATTATGAGAATATATTTTTTTAAAACAATCATAGTATTTTCCTCCCCTTTTCCATTCCCTTGTTTTTTATAATCTTACTTGCAAGAGGAGGATCTCGGTCTCCTTGTGTTAAACCCATGTGCTGGGACTTTTTTCATGGAAAACTGTCTGTGTAGACAGAAAAGATAGATGCAGCTTTCTTTGATAAAAACTGTTTTGGCAGTTGTGGATGACGAGGAAATGGGGGGGAGGTGCGGGTGAAAGGGGGCTTTTCTTTAAAATCCTGGCAGGCCAGGCTGGTTACTGAGTTTGGAGGATCGGAGCTCCACCTCGTGGTAACACTTGAATAAAGCGCTCTTTCAAGTATTCAGACAATGAAGTTGGAAAGTCAATTCTCCTTAGCCAAATTATCCTCCTCTTATTTTTAACTTAATTGTGTAATTCTTAAAGACACAAATTAATTCCCTAGGATGCCTTTATTTTGTTCCCTTTGTTAAACTGCATATTAAGTTTCTTATGAAGCATGACGCAAATGTAATTTTGTGTGGTATTTTTGGTGTTTTTGTTTCTATAAATGGCAGTGTAATTAATATCAATGGCTTTTACAGTGATACGGGAAGAAATAATACCAAAAATAAAGAATTTAATACTTTTGTGCTGTTACTAATATCTGTACTTCACAGGCTCTAAATTGCATGTGTTACATTTTGTCCTTAACATATCTTAGTATACCTAGCATATATAAAAACAGTAGAAACAAATGCTAGTGGTATGCAAAGTTTGAAAAGGGTTTAAATAAATGCTTGTATGAGAACTGGGTTTGTAGATGGAACTTGAATGAGGGCAAGAGTAATGAATGGAGGGAGGGGATGTCATATATTGAAGTAGCCTGAGAAAACGTGGCATAGGTTGGAGGACATAGTACTTTAAGAACCCTGTTTAGAATCTAATTAAATTGCTCTTTCAGATTGAGCTCTTCAAGAAAGCGGGCTGGACTGTGATTCGCCCCCCAGTGCCACTCATCCCAGATGGTATAGTCATTCTTTCTTTTCTAAGAATTCCAAGAGTATTTTTAAGAGTATTAATATGGGGCAACGTTGGTACAGTAGAAGGTCTATTCTCATGTGTTTAGATCACCCACTGTGGATGTCTTCTAAATGGCTCTCCATGAATGTCCTAATGCTGGATGAGAAACGTGTGATGGTGGATGCCAATGAGACATCAATTCAGAAGATGTTTGAAAATCTGGGTATGTCCTAACATATTTCAACATATACTTAAAACGAAATGACTTTGGTACCAGCTATACACATCAGGATGAATGGAGGTTTCACTTAAGGTAGCCAAAGCAGCCAGCACTGGAAAAGGTACTCAAACAATTGGATTAGCAAGTAAGAATCAGTGATTTATCTCCTGAATACTTCAGTCATATGAATATGGGCTTCTTACATCTTGTGCTCTCTACAGCTTGCAGCAAATAAAGGTATGAGTAGCAATTAAAGTTACTGCTAGCATGCTTGTGAATGAGCCTTTTTAATGTAAAACTGTCTGTTCAGTTTGGAGGTCAAAATCTGTCTTGGAGAGGTTGAGTGTGCATATTGCTGAGTGATGTAGGGCTGGCTATCCCTCATTGCCAAAATGCTTTCAGATTTTTCTAGTTACAAACTCATTGTACTTTAAACTGTCAAATTAAGACCACAACGCAGGTATTTCTGCTCATTTATGGAGAATCTCAGTCCTGTGAGATGTAACCTCATGATAGGGTGGAATTCCTTTAGATATGCAGTGGCAGGAGAACTGTAACTGAATATAAAATCTGAAAGTCGTCTTACGCACAGCTAACTCCAAAGACAAATAATACAGACTTAAAAATCTGAACTCATGCACTTAATCCAACTGCTTCCATCACGCTGGGAGGGAAGGATGTAGGTAGATCTACTTGTGGCTCATAGCTGGTTAGTAGGAGGGTAGCCGGATTGCTTGGTGCTACAGCCAGCTGACTACTGCTGCAGGATAAGTACATGGTGATGCAAAAGTTGACAGGGTAGAAAGAAGGCTGGTGGGTAGATGAGAAGTCAAGGAAAGTGAGGGATCATTGTGTTGTAGAGTAAAAGATAATACTCCCCAATAGCAAAAGACTCCTTTAAAGGGAGAAAAACGATGGGAAGGAGAGAATGATCCAAAGGTGGAAGATAGCAACTGTGAATGTAGAAGAAGGGCTGGTGCCATGGATGTGAGTGCACTTATTGAAGCTTCCCTCAAATCTGAGATGGGTTGCAGGTGAGAACCATGCAGTCTAATGCTTTAATCTGCTTTTAAAGACTGGCTATACAACCTCTAGTGAACCACTTAGCTTTTCAGTCTTAGGTTGTTTTAATTCTCTGCATGCCCAAGGAGCTGAGGGTTTATAAATGCTTGCAAGTACTTAAAAAATGAGGCCATTAATGCTAATCATGATGTATCTTTCACACTTGAACTTCACAGTCTGTGAGAGTTCTAAATAAACTCCTGTAGTCAGTAAGTTCCTAGGACTGAGATGGGTCTACTGGGAACAAAACTATTGCTGACCTAGATGATAGATTCTACTGATCTCCTGAAAGTACCAAGAAGCAAAAAGGCAAACTTCGTAACAGAAGTGTCTTCTGATCCTAGTCTATCTGTCAGGACTTTATAAGCTGAGCCACAGCTGAAATGTCAGAGCTGAAAAGTGGTGGGAGGAAGCTTAACCTAGGTAGTAACTAACAGCCTCTTTCAGCTTTCAGAGAAAGAGGGACTCGGAGCTCTCTACTTTGAATGCTTCTTTTCTTGAAAGGCACTTGAAAGAGCACATTTAGTGTCACAGAAGTGTCTTCTGATCCTAGTCTATCTGTCAGGACTTTATAAGCTGAGCCACAGCTGAAATGTCAGAGCTGAAAAGTGGTGGGAGGAAGCTTACCCTGGGTAGTAACTAACAGCCTCTTTCCGCTTTCAGAGAAAGAGGGACTCGGAGCTCTCTACTTTGAATGCTTCTTTTCTTGAAAGGCACTTAAAAGAGCACATTTAGTGTCTGAACCATAAATGCTCGCACAGATTTATGTAAATGTGCCCTGGTCATATATTGTAGCAGAATTTCAGCTAATTCTTCACATACTGCAAAAACTGGATTTTTCTTTTTATTACTGGCACATCGTAACACATCAAACACTGGCTGTGCTCCAGGCACTGTATATTCCTGTGGGTATCGCTGCAATAAACAAGCCAGCTATGTTCCTAGCTTGTTCTCTGCCTAGAATTTGGGAAACGAAATTCTCAACAAATGAGTAGGAAATACTTTCCATACTTGTATCTAGCCATATGATCTGATAAAGCATCATCTAATGTTCTGATCAAAGCTTACCACATGAATTTGAGATTTTAAAATACGCAATGTATGTTTCTTGCAGGAATTTCTACAATTAAAGTGAATATTCGCCATGCCAATTCATTGGGAGGTGGTTTCCATTGCTGGACATGTGATATCCGCCGCTGTGGTACCCTGCAATCTTATTTTGACTAGTTGTGAGCCAGATCGGCAGCAATGGTTCAGCTTCTAAAATAAGCATAGGAAATGAACAAATTATTTTCACTCTTGTTAAAACGACTGCATGAGCTCTAGTGCTTGATCAGTGGTGTCCTTACAGTGGTCTGGTAAATGTTTTATTCTTACATACTCTTCACTTTCAGCAGTATAATTGAAACTACTTCCATCAGCAATACAGGTTTTCTGGCTGGCTTTTTGAAAGACATCCTTCATCTATGAAGCCATTTCACATTGGCTTTGAATATAAGAACTTGACAAGATAGCTAAAGGGTCTTGCTAGAATAGCTTGGCCACTAATACTGGACATCTACCTCCGTCTAGTTACTCTGTCAAATGGGCAGCTCGAAATGTTAAACTTGAGTAAACTTTTCTTATTCCTTTTAATCAGTCTATTGTTCTAATATATTCATGTTTAATGAAGTTAAAATAGATGGAACTGTACAGATCTATTATGGAACCAAGTATGAAGTTAAAATAGATGCAACTGTACAGATCTATTATGGAACCAAGTAATTTTATAATGTTGAGCCATACAGATACTTACAGAGAATTTCCAGTATGATCTAACTTTTAAAACACGTTCACTTACTTGCCATGTCCTTCTACATTTTCTTCTGATGCATTTGTCATGCATCTGAATGCTTTTTTATATTGCTTTTTGTATTGCTGAAATTGGTTTTATTTATCTTTTAAGTGTACAAATAATAGCTAATATTCTGCTTGTACAGGTTTCACTCTGAATTGTTCACGTAACTTAAAAAAAAGCACAAAACAAAAACCCCACCAACAACACTTCTCTAACCCTAAATCTCTGACATCTTACAACCCTTTCTTCCTCCAACTGTAGCAGATACAGAAAGATGTATCAAACATGCCAGATGCTGTGAAGGAATTCGAGTACTGATTACTGAATATGTACTTTTTATGCTAATAAAGTTTTTTGCATTCTCAATTTGTTGCCCTTCTGAAAATGAGTAAGAATGAAATGTCTGGATGGGTGTATGTTTTTAGAATACAGATGGAAATACAAAATATACATGGAACTTTTCTGTAAAATGTGTAACATCTTGGGCACTTGTATAATGCACGAAACCCTTGTACTGTATCATTCATGTAGTATGTTTCTGCTTCTGTTTTGCACAGAAGTATGACTGGTGGGGTAAAGTAACACGAATAGATGTTTCTTACCAGAGTGTGGAGGAATGTACTCAGTCAGACAATGCAGTGCACCTTGACAGAAAAGGTCTTGCAAAATCAGATGTCAGGCACAACACGCTCACATACAAACTAGCATCACACTATAAACCATATGGCCATATTTTACCCAGAGTTGGGTAGGACTAAACAGGTTGTATGTCTACAATCTAGAATGCTTTAAGGTATGCCAGACTGGAAGAGCTAATGAGGCAGCTGCCACCACTTGACCATGTAGAGATGGTCCCTCTTTTCCCTTTAAAATCAAGGCTCTGTAGACAATGGAAATTCATCTGCGTCTTCCTGTAGCCAAGCTTTGCTTTCCAATACTGACAATGGACTGGAGAGCTGGCTAGAGGAGCAGGCACAGCAGCTCGTCTTTCCCATGGGTCTGCGTGCTGTCGTGCTGAAATGGTGTCTGTGTGTTTGTGCTTGGCGTAAATAATCACAAGGTACAGCCAAAACCCTTAGAAACTCTGGCCAAATGTGGCTTAGTAGCAGGACACATGCACCCCTGCTACCTCCAGGATTAAGGAGACTATATTTTTATATCATGTTATACGTGACCCCTACTTGATGGGGCAGTGGTGCTTTATACGAACATTACAAATGCTCTGACTTTATCTCAGTGTACTCTTCTGAAGCAACCATGGTATAAGACCATCACAATTTCTTTTTTTCCCCCCTAAATGAACATGATTGATCCCCAATGATGAAAGTATGGCGTGTGCCATGACCTTAACGTTCCCTTTCTGTGGAAAACATGCTGCTGTCTGCTCTGATGCCATCAGTCATTTCTTTCTTGTTCTTCAGAGCAATAGGAAAGGAAGGATTGGTGGGGATGTCTGCCTGTTTATTCTGATAATGAAGGTGTAGTTTCTTCAAAAATAGCATAGACTGGAGATTTTGACATCACAGGCAAACACTCAAGACATGTTTAGCTTCAGCATTAGACTACTAGCTTAAGTGGAGTTCAAGCATTTATTGGGAACTAAAAAGTTTTTCAGTTACCACCATTCTTATGCTATTCTGATTTGTAGTGTTGAATTAAGGTGTGGGTAGCCGATGGTGAACATGACTGAAAAATTATAAATAACCTTGGGTAGTTGTTTATACCCATCTGGGAGAAATGCAAAAAGCAAATGGTAAAAAAATCCAACAAGGGCTGTAATTCACCCTTTGTGTTAAATTCATTTTTTTCGGTTTGAGGGGAAAAATGCGAGAATTCTTTTTAGCCTTTTCTGCTTTGTATGAATTCTCACCTCCGTGATTCTCAGGCTCTGTTGCTTGTGGGCTGTTTCTTTTTAGGCATGTGATGTACTTCCATGGAACCATGTACTCTTTCAATCTACTCAACACTTACATGTTTCCTAGGGTTTTAAAGTGTAGTAATTGCTACTTTGATGACAGATACATAAGCTCTAATGCTGGCACAAAGTTGTCTTTACAGCAGGCCTGTCTCACTGGTTTGTTTTCTTCAGTTCATTTTAGGAAGCTGAAATAACCAACCCAACCAACCAAAAGTACTGACTAGGAAGTTTAGGCTTCTGGTTTAACAGGAAAGCAATGTTTTTACTATGCTTTCCTATTTAGAAATAGGAAAATTTAGGTTCTAGGAAAATAGGTCTAAATTTCCATTTAGACCATGACAAAAAGTAGATTTCAAAGTTTCTAATGTCATAGTTTAGCTTCAGCCTTCTTATTTGTAACACGCATTTGAAGAGCAGCTTCAAGAATGAATGTCACTTTTCTTTCGTGACCAGGAATTTTGTTGGCTTGCCGAGGTGCAGTTAATACACAGATTAGCTGGAATTGCTCCCTTTCTGTACCCTTTTGGGCAAACTGAATTGTGTTTAAAAAAATCTGGGTATAGTCTCAAAGGATCAGAATTTTTTTCTTCCATTCTTAAAAGAAATTCCATTTAGAAAAGGATATTATTCAGCACCAAATTTAGGTGCCAAAACCGACTTTATAAACGTTTCGGCCTTTTCCCAGCTTTTTTGCTTATCCCTTTATCAAATGCTCTTTTTTTTTTTTTAAACTGCACACACAGTACCAAGTCTTCCAGCCTGGAAACAACCAGTATGCTTCTGAGGTTGGTTGTTTTTTTCTGTTCGGTAATACAAGTTCTTTTACCTAATCCTTGGAGGTTTCAACTGGTTTGGGAATAGACTTGTCTCTTTAGTCATCTTTCCTTCAACAAGGAAGGCAGGGGAGTTGCTCCATACGAGCCGAAGCTTTCTGTTCAATTTCAGCCGTAGTGTCAGAATACAGATTGGAGAGAGACGCCGGCAGAAATGCACTGACGCGAGGAAGTGTTACTGTCATCATTTTGGGACAGAGGATCTGGCGGCGTGAGTATTTTTGAGACCTTCTCAGACCTGACTCCTTCACCGACCTTCAACTGGTCAGTTAGCTAACCCGTTTCCACCTAAGTTAGAAGGGAGCCACACTTAGGTACTCCATGAGGTATGGCGATGCTTAAACAGTAAGTGCCTGGAAGCTGCTCCAGCCTACAAAAGTGCGGAAGACTTTGGGAACCCTGTGGGATTCAGTGTAAGTCTCCTGCAGCACAAAACCGGCGAGGACAAAGTTGGTATCTCTCCTG
This sequence comes from Aptenodytes forsteri, assembly GCF_000699145.1. Taxonomy (NCBI): domain Eukaryota; kingdom Metazoa; phylum Chordata; class Aves; order Sphenisciformes; family Spheniscidae; genus Aptenodytes; species Aptenodytes forsteri. The sequence continues at coordinate 3,575,332 of NW_008795035.1, forward strand.
GAACTGCAGTATTTTCCCACCAGTGCAGGGAGTATGAGAATTTACTCTCAGCTACATTTACAAATATCCCTGAGGTGGATATGCAGGTCTGTATTACCAAATGTAAAATTACCGTGTCTCACAATTTCTTCTGTCCTATCAGTGTTATTTGGAGATACGATCGTGCCGCTGTAGGAAAGAATTTATGAAGTGGACAATGCAATGATAAAAAAAGTTCAAAGGTAAATTTTAAAGCTCTAGTGGGCTTTCTTTATAGTGGAAGAACTAGAAAAATGCTGATGAGAAGCAACATTTTCCCCAGTAACCCATTCAAGAGGGAGGGATACAGAGACAGCAAAACCTTTAGAGGAATGATGAAGGGAACGTGATATATAATATTGTTATGGTGGATGCCACCACATAACACTGATACATATAATCTTCTGAGTTATTTTTATTCTTGCAGAGAGGGAGGTCAGCCCGTGTCACAGTTGGTTTTGGTTAGACAAGACCCTGGAAATAGGAATCTACAGTGAGAAACAGAAGGGCTTGGTTTCTGCTTTGATATCTAATTACAAGCAATTTTTTAAGGCCAAATTACATGTGGGTAACAGGATATTATTGGCTGGAGGAAGCAGGCATGATGGCGTTTGACCACCTCTGTTCCAGGCTACAGTTTACACGCAAATAAAGCAAATTAAACGTGGGCTGGACTTGAATTCTCCACAATTTGTTTTTCACTGGCTGAGAAGGCCTTAAATGCTTGCTATTGCCTGGCAAAAGGTCAGCTTCAGCTTTCAAAATAGACAGCACCATCAAAGAAGCAGCAGAAACACAGACCTGATTGGGAGGCCTAAAACACTGCATCAGTTAGAGCCGTAAGGATAAGGAAAGGTGATAAATCAGTTGCCTAATCTACAGAGAGTTCTTCAGGGCAGGCTCAGCTCAGCTGCAGGGAATTAGCTAGCCACCCTCTGGGCAGGGGCCCTGGGGAGCTAAGATTTTCCTTCCAGTTTGCTTCTGAAACTTGGCTGCAGTAAGCTCGCTGGCTATGAGAAGCCATGTGTATTTGCATAGATGCCGGTAATAAAGATTCTTCATGTCTGTTTTTTTTAGATAAGATACGATTCTTAAAGTCCCAGCGCCAAACCAGAGAGGATGTGGAAAGAAGGTGAAGTCTTTGAGGCAGGGATAGCCTCCTGCTGTGCATCTCTAGTTCGTGGCTGGGAAGGCTAAGTGCTGATACGACACGAAGTGGGGGAAGAGGGGGGGAGTTGCCCTACTTAGTGGGCAGAAAGAAAGAATGGTTCTCTCCAGTCAGTTGCTTCAGGCTGTGTCTGTGCTAGCAGAAAATGGTTGTTTCTTATTTTGGTATCTCCTGAATGTTTCTGCTGTCTAGCTTCAAATACTCTTTTGGTTCTGTTTTTTGGCATCCATATGGTTAATAACCCAAACTGCAATTTGGTGGACAGTTCTGCAACTGCGATGTCAATGCTTAAGAAGGGTAGGCTGATGTCTACGTGACTCCATATAAAATTAGTCTTGGTTTTTAGATCAAAAATCAGGCCCGCTGGGGAAAATAATTTTTTCTCTGGTTTTATGCAATGCTGGTGGAAATTAGATTGTTGGATCCACAGACATTTCTGCTAGTCAAAGATGTTGCTAGAGTTGAATTCCCTGTTCCAGCCTCCCAGACTGGCCAAGGCTCTTTATTCCTGCCAGGGAGAGAACCCAGTGTGTTTAGCTGTGCTGAAACTGCCAGGATGCCCCTCAGCCTCTGGCATTTATCCCTTCCCAAGAGGGTCTGCTTCTGCGTTCCTTCTGCTAGAGCATTCTCAGAGCTTAATTAAGCAGGCAGGAAATAGCTTTATGATAATGAATGATGTCCCAAGTTAGTGGTTCATTCATTAGTTTATAGCGAATTGTCACGATTTATGAGCTAATGAAGTCAGATGTATGAATAAGAAACAGAACCTTCCAAACAGTTCCTTGCTGCTATGTTATTTTCATAAGCTTGGTAGTGTGATGAACTGAGCAGCCCCACAAAAAATAAGACTAGCAAATCCAATGCACGCTCTGTAACAGTTTACACCATCTCCCTGCTCCCTCGGTGTCTTGCAGGACAAGAACGAGGGGGAAGCTGTTTGGCTGAGACCCAGACAGGATAACATGAAGGTGGTTCCAGCTGGCAGGGATAAGCAGGAGGAGGAACTGGCAGAGACTAAGGTAACTCCCTCAGGTACGTTGATCTAGCCGTTATCTATGTGGATGATAGTTTAGGGACGTGATAGACTTAACTGTGCTTCTGTGGGTTCCCATGTAGAAAAAGGTGTAGAAATACTATTTTGTGTTTCCGTGTTGGCATCTCATTGGTGTTGTTTCCTGATGCGTGATATGCCTGTCCTTAGAGCAGAGCTATGGTGAAGTAGGACTGTTTTTTTTTAAATTTAAGCTCCAGTGCTTGCTTTTAGGGCATTTTTGATCTTTGCCTCATCTGGTTGGGGTGTCAGATGCTAAAGTGACCACACCCAGCGTGACTATAACTGTGGCCTTGCCACCTTTGAGGCACGTGGAGAAAGGCAGATTCTGAGAACTGCATGTGAGGCGCTCAGAATTATTAGAACCAAATAATAAAAGGTAGGTCTGTACTTAAAGATAGAGAGAAGTGACTTAAATGCACCCACGTCTTAGACAGCACGGCAGAAACAGTATAATGGACGTGACGATCTCTTGCCCTACGCCTGCCACAGCTCTACCCATAAGATCCAGTTGGCTCTGAGCACGGCTGGGCTCAGATGCAGACATTTCGTCATTGCCTGGTACTTCATCTGTCTGATTTAGCAGGATCTCACATTTGTGCTTCCCAGGCACAAAGGATAACGCACGGCAGCGTGAGGGGATGAAGGCTGAGTTGTTAATGGCTGGGGGGGGGGGGGGGGGGGGTGTATAGCACTCGAGGCAACGCTAATTCCTCCTGGGCTTTCCCTGCAGCTGCAGGGAGTGAGGTGGAGAAAGGGTGGTCATTGTGGCTTGGCAGCCCTGCAGCTACTCCATGACTTCAGGAGAGCAATAAGTGGGGGTTTTTTTTAAGTCATACCTAACCTTCCCCTTCTAAAGTATGGCATCTCACCCACCGTGTTTTAAATACTCGATCTTGCCTCCATCTTTTTATTTTACGTTCACCACTGTGGCAGATGAATTTTTAGCTGGTTTATGGACCTGGACTTATGCACCTATTTTGTTGTGACTGACAGTAGTTACTTTTGGGGTTGCATCTCTGTATTATTTGAAATCTGTGGGAGTAGTCTCATTTCTTTTCCACTGAACAATCAAAAAATAATCTCTGCCTTTGCACTGCTCTTTATTCCCATCATTTGGGAGATATTGTGCTGTGCTGTTAACACAGCCCCAGGATCCTAGTAATTGCAGCTCTTTATTCAAGCGTTTGTTAGTACTGATGGATTTGTCCCCTTAGTCATCTATGTCTCATTTTGTTCACAAGATAGTGTTGATATTCTGCCCTTATTGTGAATTCTGTGTCAATGAAACCTTCACTGAGGCACGTACCCTGAAAAGGGCTCCTCTTGGATAACCTTTAGCACCGCCTGTGTGAGACTCTCAAAGGCCAGGCATTTACAGCGTAAACCTCATCCCCGTGAAGTAAGGGAGGTGTAGGAAAGGGAACGCCTCCTTGAAACTCCTTCCCAAAACCACAGCCCTGCAATGAGTTTGAGCACCTATCTGGCGGTTTGCACAGACTAACGGGGACTAACGCCCACCCGTCAGTCCACCGTGGCTTCCACCCGCGCCAGGGCCCGGCCCCCTTCAGCCTGTGGGATGTGACGAGCGCAGGGCTCTCGGCAGTCAGGGCCCTGTACGCCGGATTTTGGCCGGCGTGGAGACCTCGGGGACTGCCTTCGGAACAAGTGAAATTGCATCCTGACACCAAATACCGAATTTTATCTAGGAAGTGCTGGCAAATCCCAATGACAGCAGCACTAGAGGGTGCTGCTGTGATGTCAGTAACTTTCCTCCAGTCTACCCTAAGGGATGTTTTGGAGCGATTTTTGTTTATTCGTCTTGTTCCTGTTGACGTTTTGATCAAAGTCAGTGAAAACACCTCCAAATGTTTTTCACCTGTAGGTGTCATTTGTTTGATCATACATAACGTACTGTTTCTCAGCTTCAAAAAGTACGTATCTATATACATGAAAGCAATTGCTGTGGAGTGCAAGGACACAGTCAGACATTTCCTTAAGGGCCAGCTGTATTGTTTCGGCTTGCATAGGGTGTCAGAAATGACATTAGGGCCAAATGGGGATTGATCTCTGCCTTTGGAAACCTCCCTCACGTGGGCTGAGCGCCACAAACAACGTATTGACATAGCCATTAATTTTAAAACTGTGGCCCAAAAGCCGTACATTTATGGGGTCGTTCCCCATTCTTTTAGCTCCCTCATTGGGGTTCAGTTATGCCTCCCTCTCTACAAGAAATTAAGACCAAATGCTGGTATTTCATTGAGCTGTGATACAGGTGAGATTTCTGTGGGTGATGCGGTTTATCTCAGCACCTCCTGTTCCCTCAGATTACTGTTCAGAATATTTCCTTCTGTTAATGAAAATATACTGCTTGCTCTTAGAAATAGAAAATGTATTTGGAAGAACCAGGAGTTAAGATGAACTGGAAGCTATTCACATTACCCTTAAGAAATTCCAAGACGTTAGGACAAAATACAATTTAAGTTTCTACAGAAGCAGCAATTGCTTGTGAATTGCACATTATTTCTTCCGCAAATTGAAATCTCCTCTTGGTAGTACATCAATGATGCACTTTTTGAACAGCACATTTAAATTCAAACACAATCTATCCTCTTTACTCCTTTCTCTCCATTACTTCTGAGTCAGCAAAAGGCACTGAAATAACTGCGTTAGGTGACCTGCTCGATGTTTATAGGGAGGTTGGGTAGAGTTTGGCCCTAGCTAGCTGTAATACTGAACTCTGTTCAAGGGTGCTACAGTTCAGTGACCCAGGCTCTCTTACACAGCTCATGTAAAAATTATACCAGAACTGTTAGTTTTTTCTGCAGTTGACCAGTGAGCTATTTGATTGCCGCTGAGTGTGTGACATCCATGTAGAATAGGAAGTAATAACACTTTTGTTTTTAATATTGTTAAAAGTACCATTACTTAACACTTTTTTATATTAAGTATTAGCCAAATACTGACATCATAAAGTATTTGGTTTACTACAGGCTTCTCCTTTTTCCCTGACCAGGGAAAAAATGGTCATTGCATCCCTCAATATGGTAGTGGCAACAGTGACTTTTTCTGGGTGTGTGGGCTCACTGTTCCCAAGAGTCATAAATTTTGAAGAAGACTGAGGAACTGTACACATCCGCCCTTCCTTTCTGGGCAAGAAAGTCTGAAGCAAAGTTCTTTGGTCTTGCGGTAGGCTGGACTTTTCTTGGGATGGCTGACATGAGGAGCGGCATCTCATGTTGCAAGGTGTTTGTGGTGCCATAGGGAGTTCCTGAAAAGAAGGGTGGAATGGGGGTGGCTGTCTTGATTTGAAACAAGGCAAGGAGAAACCTCATTCTTCTGCAAAGTAAAGGCCTGCTAAAAGAGTCTCCTGCAGCGCCTTGTCCGATGTACCTGCTGTGGCTTTGTTTTGAAGGGGTAGGTCTCTCCAGCTCCTTCCCCCCAACCCTATTTACAAAGCCCCATTCCCTGGGAGAACTCAAAGGCTGTCAGAAGGATGGTAAATAGAGTCACGAAAGGAGAAAAAAAATGAATTGCAAAGACAATTACTTGGCCACGGTGAAAGGGGAAATCAGACAAGACGTGGCAATAAATAATCTATGTCTTCTATGTGTGTGGCTTGTACTTTAACCACATTGCCATTCTCTTTTCTATATAGCCGGTAATGTGTGGTAAATGGGACACTGGCCAAGAAGAGGCAGGGAAGAGGATTGCAGTGGTTGTCCTTATCAATTGTTAGGCAATGATTTCACAATCGTAGCTCATTTTCTTCATTGTGAAGCTAAGAGACGGGCCGTACTGCACCACTGCTGTCTGCAAACACCAGCATATTCAGATCCTGCCCCCGCTTTTGCTAAAAGATAAGCACAGTGTGAGGCAAAATGAGATTTCTTTCCTAAACAAGAAGAGATTTATAATGGCCAAACACTCAAGGTATGCCTAGCAAATACCAAAACCTAAACCCTTTGCAGTGGTCTTCAAGATGCAGTCATTTCTGTGATAACTTGGCCCCCGAGTTCAGCTCACAAACCTTTTCTAACTGGAACGAACAGGTTTATTTCACTATACCAAGAGTCCATGTTTTCTCACAGCAGCCCTGATCCCTGCCTTGCAGATTATCTCAGGAAGGAAAAAAATTTAAACCTTTGTTTAGCGTTGACTAATAGCGTTAAAGTTACAGCGGGATGTCGGTTAACCTGTTCTGACACATTTGCTTGTGGCAGCAGCTCGTCACTGACAGGCCAGGGCAGCCTCCGTAACGGGCAGCCTTATCAGGGCTGGGGTCAAAGGTCTGTAGGACCTGAGGTCTGAGTTTTATGCTTGCGCCCACCGTGCGTTCGGCTGAACATCCAGCTCGGTGAGGTATGAACAGTGTCGGGGTGTCGCTGACGGCCCAGCATTGCCAGGTTTGGGGCAGCTTGGAATAAACCCGCCCCCAGCCTGAAGTCAAATGTACCAAGTATGGCCTCCAGTTGCACCAGGGGAGGTTTAGATTGGATGTGAGGAAAAATGTCTTTACTGAAAGAGTGGTGAAACATTGGAACAGGCTGCCCAGGGAAGTGGTGGAGTCCCCATCCCTGGAGGTATTTAAAAGACGAGCAGATGAGGCGCTTAGGGACATGGTTTAGTGGGTGGTGGTGTTGGGTCGATGGTTGGACTCGATGATCTTAGAGGTCTTTTCCAACCTCAATGATTCTATGATTCTATGATCTCTGTAGCACTGGCAGCTTCCCTCTAGTGCGCCTTCTCACGTGGGTCGTCTTGTTGGCTTGAGCTCATCTGGGAGCCTTTCGCTCTGCGGGGTATTTGCAGGACCTCTTCCGTCTGCCGGACCGCCCGTTTTCACAAACCTGACAGCTCCTCTCTTGAGTTTGCTGAAAGCTGGCCCTATTTCAAGGAGCTCAGGCAGAGCCACAAGTAACACAGTGCAATTTCCTTAGGAAACAAAACAAGAAATAGTTTTTAGCTTTCCCCGCTGGTCCAGAAGAAGTAACGGTCGTTTCAGACACGTTCGTGATGCTTTTTGCTTGCCTCTGCATTAGAAATGCAAAGAGTCGTTTTGTCTCTATGGCCCCTTCCATTTAACAGCTCCTTCTGTTCTCCTGCAGAGGTGAGTGTTATTCCCGCCTGCTTTCTGGGGGAGAGAGGGAAACTGCACCATGCTGCGGGCTCTCCTGAAATAAAAAAGGAAACTGATACCCAGCGGCAATTACAGCTCTCACTTCCTCATCTCCTCTCCTGGGCCGTACTTCAAAGCCATCTTTAGACCCATCTGCACTTTCCCTTTTCTTTTTCCTCTTCTTTCCTTTCCTGGTGGACTTTGACATCAGGACTGCAGATGTACAAATGGGCTGAAAAGTTGAGTTTCTGGCTTGGCATCGGGGCCAGATCCTGCAGCCACAAGTCACCTTCTGACGCGGGGAAGAGCCGTCACCCTTGTTTTACAGGGGAAAACCGCTGAGCTGCAGAGACAAGTGTGTCTGGCCTGTCATTGCCCAAGAAGTTAGTGACTAATCCGTGGGGAGAGTCCTGATTTCCTAAATTAGTCTGGAGTAAACCAAGCTGTGGGCTATCCTTCCTGTGATCTGACACAACTCGGAACAGATGTCTTGTTTACACTAAAGGTTGAAGCTGAAAACCTTGTGAGTTTGCTTCTCCACAGCAACCATAGGAAAGTTTATCTTATGTTATGCTGTGTATGGGGAAAGTGTTTCCTTTGATTGCTCTGTTTTAAATTAGGAAATGGTCCATTCAAAACCAGAAAAACTGTGAAAATTACTGCCACAGAATGTCATCAAAGCAGAAGATGTAGCACGGACACCTACGTGGATAATGAGATACAGCACTTTTGCTTGCTATTTAATGCAAGCAAATTTCAGAAGGCTAGTTTCGCCTACTCTGGGACATAGCTAATATGTCACTAAATGGGTGACCTGTAAAGAGAAACCAGAGAAGAAACAAAATGCAAAGCGATTTGATATTTCAGGCAGGCCCCTTGCCTGCTCTCTTAAAATTCAGCAGGCGATTAGTGATGAGAGATTTTTTGCCCAAGAGAGTAAAAGGAATGGTGGAAAACAGAGTCCTTGAAGCTGCTGTAATAAGCAGCCCTTGTGAATAATTGGGCAAAGATGGGTATAATCCCCCCCCACCCCGCTCCCTGTCTTACACCCTGCCTGAGGTTGAGCTGACTCCCGGCTGGGGAGGGAGGGCTGGTCAAAGGTGCCCCATGGAACCTCCCTGCAGCGCCATGAGGGCTGCAACGGTGAGCTGGGATCGGCTCTTGAGAGGCCGTCGGGTTCTGTGCCGTGAAAGCTCTTCGGCTCTCAGAAAACGACCTGGCCATATGAAATCGCAGAAAGTGAGATTTAAACCCGGTGAATATTTGTAGCAGCAGTCTGTGTGCAGCAGAATCTTCCAGCTGGGAAGGGAGCACCTCGGCTGGTTATGCGCTGGTTTGGATAGTGGGTTCATGTGAGCCTCGAATTATTTCAAAATAGGCAAAACCTGCTCCGCTACGCTGCCGCAGCGGAATGAGCGTGCGCCCGGGACCTCGAGGACTGTAGGCGTCTGTTGGCCACTGGGCAAAGGCTGGGATGGTGTTACACGTGTGCCCACACCCTGTGGGGATAACTCAGCTTTGCTTTCCCTTGGGCTTGAGTGGGCCAACGATAGAAGGACTCTAGGTGTCAACAGGCAGGGATGCAAGTTTGATGAAGCCATTGAATACCTTCAGTGCGCAGCCAGCTGTTCTTGGGAGATAGTAGCGCTGAGTATTGCTAGTCTCGCAGCACAGGTGGGGAAACTGAGGCACAGAGCTTTTGATTTGCCTCTCAAAATCACAGAATCGATGGCAAAGACAGACTAGGTTGCTGGTTTCCAAATCCGCGCTCTTATCCTATGCTTTGCTGCCTCTCCATAGAGGCATCTGTGCCCTTATACTTCTTGCCTATTTTGTGTGTCACATTTGACTTCACTTCTTTGAAATAAATACATCATCAACAATGCGTACGCCTGGCTCACAGTTAGACATACACTACCCACAGTGTTTGAGGGCCTGTGACTATTCATGTCATAGCCTAGACAGACACTTCTAGTTACTGACGGTTTTGTAAAATCTAATCTCAAACTCCTTAAAGACCAATTTTAATTAATCTGCTGAGAAATATCTCATGAAATCCAGTTTGATTAATGAAAAGATGAGTATATAATCGAGCACGTGATCTTGAGCAAATCACTTATGCGCTTTGTGCTTCAGTGGCAGAAAGAGGTCTAAAAATCAGATCCCCGTACCGCTAACTTTTAATGATGCTGCCAATATGAATGTTTGATTAAAATATTTTATATGTTGACAGAATTAACTTTAATCTTTCTGCACAGTTGCCACCAAAAAAAAAAAAAGTTGTCTCCTGCCATATAGACATTTATAAAGAATTGTTCAGCAAGAAAGGTCCCATATTCGAGAGAGGAAAAAGTGGCCTGCCTTTTCCAGAGTAGCCAGTGCCCCTGGACTCCTCTGTTTTGGGGATTCTTAAAGAGAGGCCTTTCCCAAGTGGGCCAAGCAGCTGCACTGAAAATGAAGCCATGTGTGTCTTTAAATAGATGCCAGAGGTCACAGTCAGTTTCGAAATTTTAGGGCACCAGCTATCTGCAATGGCACTGCCTGATACGCAGTGCAAACAGAACAAAGAGGATCGATCTTTTGTTACCTGCTTTTATTTGTATTTATTGTAGCTCTTCTCTATAACACGCACGGTGCGTTTTGGAGAGAAATGACACTTTCTAAATTGAGCGTGCTCCGTTAGGTACGTGGTTGCTCCACACCCTGAGAAAAATAATCCATTTGCTTGAGAAAGCTCCCTTAGGCAGCCTTATGGTATAGCCTGATTTTTACGGACTCCGGCAGGGAACTGAGGGCTATTTTGTAAATTCGTCCCTATTTTACGGAGGCTTTTGAGAGTGGAACTTTTTTAAGCTGAGCGTGTGGCACCTGGATGGTCATGCCAGCCCGTGGTCTCTGCTGCAGGGGACTCTGCAGGGGTTACCCACCCAGCCTTCTGGGACACACGGGTCTGCTCATCCTTGGGGAGACGTGCTGAGGGGTTTGACCCCCACGGGATTTGCAAACAGAGCTTTGTGGGTTTGTATGTGGCCCGTGTCTGTCTGACATCGATCAGAACGATTGTATCTCAGCTCAGAACAGTCAGCCCCCCACCATCTTCTCTGGGTTTCTTTCATCTAATAAAAATTTTACCTACCCAAGCAATAAGTCGAATGTAAGTTGGCTTTATTACTGTAGTGACGTGGAATGGTTGGTTGCTGGGTGACCTTGCTTCTGCTTTTATGGTCTAGGCCAGCTCTCACAGCAGAGAGGTGTGGCCACGTATTGCACTCCGTTGTCAGGCTTCTCCTGAGATGATCAGAGGTTCAGTGTCAGTTCTCCTATAGCGCCCGGGAAGCCGTAAATGTTTGCCATTTGTTGTGTGGAAACCTGGATCCGCAAGGAAGGTCTGAGGGAGATAAATGCCTGACAAGAGGAGCTATCGAGGCTTAAAAGAAAGGCCAAGCTCTGTGAAATCCAGCGAGGAACCGGGATCTGCAACCTTGGATTAGACCAGTGACCATAAAACTGGCGTGTGGCTTACTGCGGAGCTTTCGCAAGCTGGAATACTAGAGCCTGCGTGGTTTGGTTTGGTTTTGCCCGGAGGGTGATTTAATGTTTCTCATTGGAAACCAAAGTTTTTCAACAAATCAGACATGGAAGAAAACGAAGGAGCAGATATTTTGGAAACCAGCCCTGTCTCTAATGGTCCTTGGTGCAAGGTGAGGAGTC
>NW_008795035.1:3586421-3614824 GCF_000699145.1 Aptenodytes forsteri
TTATCTCTTTCTGCTGTTTACAAGTGACTTCAGTAAACCATTGCCCTTGGACCAGACTGCACACAACCTCTGCATCAGCCTTTGTAAACAACTCCAGAAATTCCTTAGAGCAAGGTTGTGCTAAACATTAGAAATAGAAATGAAATGGTAATGTGTGTGGTTAAGCAACTGTCATCCACCTCACTGGAAGTTTCAAATGTCTGAGTAACTACAGGTTTCTGTGCTGTGGAAACGACCAAAATAGCTTTCTTAGGTGCTTGGAAAATCCAGAAACTTCTTACAATTTTAGCAAAGCCACCGCTTTAAGATTTGCAGGTCAAACATGTTTAGTAAAACCGCAGCAATCATAGGGTAAGATAAGCATTAACTTGGGCAAACAAATTGACAATTTAACCGCACGGAACTCGATGTCCAGCAGCAAACTCCTCGTATTCTCCCCGAGCTCGCTCGAGAGCATTTAACCTTCCTAGCGGGTCAGCTGTGCTGCCTGTCAAATCTGGAACAGTGACGTTCCGAGGTTGTTTTCTGTTTGCTTGTGTTTGTAATTTGATCTCGCGTCACAACATTGTCCTCGGCTCACACACAGCTACGGGGGTAACTCTGACATCCTGCCTGGAAAAAAAAACCCAACAACCCTTGTTGTTTCCTGTGCTCGAAATTTGAAAGATTTCCAATTTGGACAGGTTAGCGTGTTTATATTAATCTCATCCTGTTACATGAGATTAAACCATTAGTGTTTTGGGAGCTGGGCAGTCTACCTCCATTTTGGTTTCCCCAAAAATACTGGGGGGTTTTTTTTTGTCCTTACAAATTTCGGCGGGGACTGGTGGAAGTTTTGCTGTTGCCTGTGCTGAGGCCAGGATTTCAGTCCAGGCATTCGTGCTTTGGAGAAAGAGTCTCCGGGAGATCATGTCAGGAATGTGTCAGTTTAGATTTTAGCTCAAAATTGCCTTTTCTTGATAGGAGTTACTGGAAATTAAGACAGAGAACTTGGGAAACTGGCAATCTGCAAAATATCTGACTGTTTGCTACTCGTTAAAAAATATTCTTAGTGAATACAGAAATGTGTGCATCTAATGAAAATATGTTTGGTTTCAAGAGCTAGTCAAGCGAAAGAAACACAATCACCTTGTCCTGTTGGAACATCTGCTCGGCACTGATCGCTCGGTGCATCTCCCGCGCTACTGCCCAGACTGTCGTCCTCATTAGTGCTTAGGGTCCCTCACTTGAGTGTCTCCAACAAAAATATGCATTGCTTTTGCATTTACTGTTTGTTATTTTTATTTTCTTGTTGACAAAGTTGGATATCCAATTAAAAGGCAGAAGCAAGCAACACTCAAAGAAAAAAAAAAAGAAAAAAGGGACAAAACAATGACAGCAGTTGGTAAACACTGAGGCTGAAAATTATTCACCCCAAATATTTGGCAAGTGGGCAACAATAACAAAATATGTTCACAGAACTCTAGACCAGTTTGCAATCAAAACGCCTGTGTTTTCATAGTATATATTATTCATCTCGGATCCTGATTTCTGTGGAGGCGGAGAGTTAGAGGCTGATTTCTGGAAGTAGCGTGCAGCTGTACCCCTTGCTCAGGCAAATTTTTCTACATCTGCAAGTATGCCTTGTTTAAAGAATATTGGCACTTCTTTAGACAAAATCTTTTAGATCTGAGTTCACGGGGGCCTGGGCAGGATGCATGGTTGTGGCAGGGGAGAATATACTGAATAATAACATGCGCTCTCTCATGCCCTAAAAGTTCACAGAATAGGTTAAGTTTTGCATACTACTGTTTCATGGCTCATGGAATACGATTTTCCTTCTGTAGACCTGGGATTTTCTATTTTTTCCTTTAAAAACTGGATTTTTTTTTTCCCCTGGGAAAAACCTAGAGGATTTTTTCAACCATATTTAAGTTATACTGCAGTCTTAAAAATTGTACTTCAATGTGATAGCACATTTTTCTCAATAAGTATTGAGAAATAATACTGAGAATAGCTCATTAACCAGCTGTTCAGCAACTGCCTTCGCATTTTTTGAAGTGCAAATTTGTGTTTGCAAATAACTTTGCCTGCATCTTATTGTGGGTACAAACGTTACTCATTAGAGCCTCTTTGTCCGCATCCCGAAATACGGCAATTGAAGATCCAGCTACAAATATTTGTGTTTGTGTTCCCTATCTTAGTGTTTAGTTTAAGAGGGTTCAATCTTGTTTCAAGATGCAAGCGAAAGTGTGTTGATGTTCTTTTATGTTTATTATAAAATCATAAAATATTGTCATTTTCTGTCATTAGACTGGGGAGCGCCTGCGCTGTGACTCAGCACGGAGACGTGCACGCGGGCTGGCTCGCACCAGTGCCGGCAGGGCCTTGCTTTCATAGAATTTTAAATGCACTTGTAGGTTTTTAAATAAAAAGAAGCTGGTTAGTTATTAACTTGCAGAAATATCTGATTTTAGAGAACAGAAGATTACAAAACAAACTGGATTTTCACCAGCTCCTGAAGGGCAAACAGTACACTGCATCTGGGGGGAGAGAGAATTTGCTCCTTGCATTTCCCTGCAGTGTGTTTGTGTCGAAGCTTTTTCACTCTCATAGTACTTGATGTAAATGTTAATTAGCACTCCGGGGGAAATGTGTTAACAAATGTACCTTTGACACAGGTCCACAGCCACGCTTTGCTCTGTAGCTGCAGGCTGGAAAGATTAGCTGGCAAAGGAGCTTGTGCTGCTTTTGAGGAAACTCTTCAAACGGGAGCTCAGCGAAGCTTACTGAGCGCTCCGACTTTCCTGCTCTGTTGCAGCTCAGGCTGCGCTTGCTGCTCTGCAGAAGAGGTGCCAGGTAAAATGTGAGCACTTGTAAGAAATAAGAGCGAATTCCTAGAAAAGGGATACTTCCAGCCATTAACAGGCTGCAGATAAGTCTGCTTGGGCTCTGGCTTTCACATGATGAGGGAAAAACAATGGCTTGACTTAGCACAAACTTTGTGGCAGAAATTATTCCTCCTCCTCCCCTAGTGCTGATATTGATTAGCAATAAATATGGGCGGTAAAGTCATTACCGTAAGCTGCTAGAGTAGAAAGGTGACAGCAATGCATTCATAAACACATTTACCTCATCACTGCACTTCTTTCCCTTTCCATAAACAGCAGGTCAGAGATTCGGAAGTGGAAATCATTTGGAGGGTGGGATTTTTCAGTAGTGTTCAAACCTGCCTTAACTCAGGTTAACATATAGATACTGTGGTAGTGTCTGGCCAAATTAATTCCTGAACCTGATGGATTCTATACCATGACTTCAAACCTGAACCTGAGTTAAGACTCAGGTTAACACATAGATACTGTGGTGGTGTCTGGCCAAATTAATTCCTGAACCTGATGGATTCTATACCATGACTTCTGTGAAAACATATGCAGCCATTTTTCAAGATTTGGCTTGTTCAGCTGTTCATTGCTGTGCAGTATCAAATCCCGATTTCTCCCTGGTGAGGAATAGCTCATATTTAAGACGCTTACAGCAAGGAGAGTCCAAGGCTACTAACAATTCTCTGGAACTGAGGTCGGTCATTTCAGCCCAGCCCTTGTGAGCCTGGTCTGGGGTTTGCACTAGCAATGGCCAACGCTGCTGGAGGAGAGTGCCTGTGTCTCTAGGAGCGAAGGGCAGCACTGCTGTTGGGAGTCCTCCCCTTTCCTGGAGCGGGATGTCGTGTGAAGGATGCTGGTGTTACGACATGGCTCTTAATCAGCTGGTCTGACCCTGGCACCCCTCTTGTGTCGCCCTCAGTGGGTATTTGCAAGAAGCCTACCTTATACTTTTTTCCTTCATGTAAAATGATTTCTTTCTGGCTTTTATGATCCTGTGGGGAGTTTCAAGCCCGTGAGCTGACTGTTGCTGGTGAGGAGCCATCAGCCTCTGTCCCGGAGCTGGCTTGGAGGTTTTCAGAGACTTCAGCAAGGAGGAGCAGGGTGGGCAGAATGTGGACTAACGCATGTCTGAGTGGTGGGTGGCCCGCAGGACACAGTGCGGGCCCCCCTGGGCAAGCCTGACCTCTAAGTCAGCCTTGGAGAGGCACCACTGCTTTCTGCTCACCGCATCTCCAGGTTACAGGTGTGAACCAGGCTGTGCAGAGTGTCCTCGGGCTGCCTGTCTCAGCTTTGCCCGTCGGCTGTGGTCTGGGACAGCCCTGGGATGGTTTTCTGGCAGAGGGAGTTCATGTGAGCACTCTTATTTTGAAGTGCAGGTGAAAGAAACACCAATCTTCTTGGCAGTGGGAGATCTCCTCGCTTTGAATTGCTGCTAGATAAATGTGGCCTTGACTCGGTAAAATATGTCCAAAACTACTGGATGGAAGCCCTTTGGCACAGTACTGCATGGGGACGCTGCTGCTCGGGAGGAGAGTTTTATTGCGTTTCATACTGCTCCCCTCCTTGCCTCTGCAGGAAGCCCCATCTGAGCAAACAGCCCCCCAGCCATGGTCGTGCAGAGCTGCCCAAACCTACCATGTGGTGAGGTGCCGCGTGGGGATGGGGAACCTACGAAGGCACCTGCGGCACGCAGGCGTCCGAGCCTGCCCAGGAGCCGTGCCGCTGCTCCGTTGACTCCAGTGGCCCCTCCGTGTGCAGTGGCTGGATTTTGGCCTTGTCCTGTCAGCCTGTGAAGCGGTGACAGAGGTCAGACCTGAGCTACGCCGGCCGGTGCTGTGGATGTGTTAAATGGCTTTATGAAAAGTGATGGGCTGGGTTAGAGTCTGGCCCCGCTCCTGCTGAAAGCCTTGATGTGGGAGATGCTGGGCGCTGGGTTTGGCCGCCTGCAAGCACTGGTACCCGGCATGCTGCCTCTGACGCAAGTTCTTCCTAAGGCACCACGGCCCAAGATCCCTGCTCAGGCCCCCTTCTGCCTAGAGCCAAGTGTTTTCACCCGGGGAAGGTGTGCGGCAGGGCTTCGCCGCTCCCCAGCAGGGAGACACCCCCTCCCCTTGCGGGCTGCGGTATGAAGGGACTCTGCCTCTCCTCAACCTGCCTCTGGCCCTGGGAGGAGATAGCACATGGCACCTCCAAAGTCAGGCTGGGAGGAAGGTCATAACCAAGCAGACCAGACCGCCTGCTTCCATGTCCCACGGCGGTGACAAAAGATAGAAATCATTTTTGTTAAACCGATTCTTCTTTAAATAGCCCTGCCCCCCGATTGCAATTAGTCTTCTCAGCTGTTATATTTCTGATGTCGGTTTCTATATTCATAAAGTCTTGTCTGCCACATTTTAGCAAAAATAGATATACCAGTGAGCCATTGTCCAAAGTCATATAAAAATGGAACTGTTGTCCTTAAAGTTTCGATCCACAGGGTTACTGTCTATCTGGCTAGCTTTGGGTTTGGCTCTTTCTGTAAGTAATCTGACTCCGCAGCACCCAGCCCGGGGTTAAAATTCAGCTCGAGACAAGCGCAAAACTCTTTCAGGTTTTGATAACTTGTTTGCTGTCTAACTCAGCAATCATCTGGTTCTCACATTCAAATAAACGGATCACCCAGCAGGAACTGGACTTCTGCCTTGCTGAATGATGGATGTTGCTTTAGTTGCTTAAAAGGAAAACATACAAGAAATGCAGAATTCTTGTTGACCCAAACAACTGAAAGAAACATCACAGCATTCCCTAAATCAACAGATGGCAATTTTCAAAACAAAATCTGAACAGCAGCCAGAAGCTTGTAAGGCAGGATGTGATACTACGGCCAAACCGAGACCTTGAATCTTCCCTGCCTAAACTGTGGGGATGAGCTGGGAGCTCCGTCTGGTGCTGTTAGCTCGTGTCTCTGCAGAAGAGCTGCTTGTGCACGGACCTACCTGCTCTGCAGTCAGGAAATTTAATTATTGCTTCCACAGTAGCCCTCGCAGAGTACCCTCTGCATGAAATATGCATTCATACGTGATACGTCCCATAATTTTTTTCTGTTTCCGCATATGGAGTTAAGGTTAATGTTCCATACACTGTGGACAAATGGTAGTTGCCATGGGTACCGTAGCCTTGAATTTCCCGTCTCCCGAGTGATTAAATTCCCCACCTTAATTTTACTTTATTAGTTTATTTCTGTAACTCCTTATTTCCTTGGTTTGCTCTCCTTGAGAGGGCAAAGCAGGACATTTCACAGGCTACTTGTATCTTCTCAGGCTTTTGCATTTTGCACACCAGTTGGGGGGAAAACCGAGGGTGTTTCTTCACGAGGTGTATCAAGCAGCAGGAAATACACCGGCGTGACGCCCAGCACCGCAGAGGCCGTGCGAGCCCTGGGCTCTGCAGTGGACACCTTAAAGCCTCTGCTACTGGAGACCCCGCAGCCTCGCTGGGCAGCCCGCTCCAAGGCTTTGATAGCTTTAGCACTGGAGTGTGTCCTCCCACCATGCTGTCTCCCATGCCGCAGTGTGAGCGCACCTCCTCTTGTCCTGTCTGCAGGAGATACGAAGAACAACTTTATCTGTTCCCCTCCGCAGGAGCCTAATGCTGATCATAACCAGAGCGAGCGGTCAACCCGCCTGCTGGGATTCACAGGGAGAATCTCAGGAGGAATCTGATGGGGTTTGAGAGTTTTTATCTCGGGTCCTACAATAACAAAAGGGCTACATTTGGCTGATGAAATTTGGGGGCCTTTGCAACACTGCTAGCTGTTCTCCCAGTCCCTTACACGCTGTCCAGGTGTTTAGGTTTATTCCATAATCCTAGCCCTCCAGAAAATGGCATAAAATAATATTGAAATGGGAACCACAAGCTATAAAAACATAGCCCTAGTTGGTAAGTAAAATGAATAAGTAGCTGTTAAATGCAAAATGAAAAGGCATAAAGGGACAGTGGGAGCTTTTGCTGTTTAATCTGAAGTGTTCTATAAATAAAGCTAGGTTGCTACATATTGACAAAATTGGTCACCCCTAATTTAAGGCATGTCATAGGCAGTGGAAAAAGCGTCCCATAGACCTGACTAACGTGGATAGAAATAGAGAGCAATTTGGAAAAGTAGTGATACAATGCCAGCCTTGTAACTGCAGACCCTGCAAGCTGGACGTCGGTCCTGCCAGCTGAATAGCGCTTTCCTCTAACAACCATTTATGGTGATTGAGGTAGATTCACTGTTTACTTTGAAGTCATGATAATTAAAGCTGGAGTGTCATCTGCATTGTAATTAACATGCTCCTCTGCACCTAATTCATTCTGACAGTATAGATTAATGATGGTAAATGACCAACAAGGATTTATCATGAGGTGATTCTCCGTTCTACAGGCTGCCTCAGACAATTACAGGAAGCGATTGTTAGGTTTAGGCTATTGTCCTGGTGCAATCGTGCATGTTCATTCTTAGCTTTGTTTTGCAGTAAAACCCATCCAAGGGCTTCATAAAGACTCAGTTATGGTCCCTAAGAGGCTGAGCCACACTCGTAAATGGGAGAGAGAGGCCCGGGCTGGTGATACTGCTCTGATCTTTCAGTATCCCAGTGCTTGTAGTCCCTGCTGATATCAGTAGGAGCTGGGACCGATCAGTATTTCTGCAAATCAGATGCTTTTGCAAATGTAATTCTGTTGGGAGGCTGGGCAACAGGGTCAGCCGTGCCTATCTGGGCACGGTGAGGTGCCTATCTGGGGCCGGGCAGCCTTGTTTGGTACCAGTGCTCTTCCTCCGTGGCAGTGCCTGGGGGAGGAAGGACCTTTTTCTCCGAAGCATGCTACAGGGCCACGGTAACTCAGCAGTCCTGTCTGCCAAGAACCGCTCTGCCTTTAAGCAATAGCCTCAAGAGCGGTCAGTATTTTGAATGACCAAAACACTATATAAAGGAGATGCGCCCTTGAAATGAAGGTACCCAGTTCCCTGCAAGCTTAGAGCCTCAGGGGGTTTCACTAGTCCTGCTTGCAAAATCTTGACTTTCAAGCCAAACCGGTCACGGCTGGGGGGCGACGTCATGTCATGCTAAGCAGAAAGTCATGAAAAATGATGTAAATGAAGTGAAATTTTCCAAAGGCACTCAATCTCTTGTTACTTCTTGCAAAAAGTAGTTTCATCATTGCCTTTTCTTATAATAGCTTCCTTGTGTACACAAGGACTTAACCTGGCTGATTTAAACTGCGTCACGTATTGCTGCAAGAATACCTGATTAACAAGATGATCAAAGTGTGCTGTTCCACGTGTCAATCAATAGGAATTAATACGCAGCAGCCTAGTCCAAAAATGTGAGACTATAATGGAGATTTGGTTTTCTTTGTACTGCGGTGTTGCTGTGTGAGCAAACAAGTGCTAATATGATGAGCCGAGCTCCACTGCCTCCCCTCCCTAAGGCTGGCATTTTTCTCACTCCTTGCCTGTTCCCCCATTTGTACAAATCCCGACCTCCCTCCTAGGTGTGGTGAAGCTCCTTTGTGTTTGCAGCAGAGGTCTGAGATTTTTTTTGATAAAAGAGGTGAAACAGTGGTATTGCGCAAATGCACAGCAGTGGTATTTTACCAGCAGCAGGTACCTGAGTGTGATGGGGGTTTGACATTTTCCCCTGGTGCACGCACAAGCCCTGTCCTGAGAATCAGGCTGCAAATCAACTCCCATAGCTTGGAGCAGGTACTGATCACACGCCTAACCGTTTATTCCTTAAAATAAATAGGGCACACGGAGGATTTGAGTTGACCACGTAGTCAAGGAAAAGCAGTTCTCCAGACACCTCTTCTCAGGGCACACGGTCAGACCCTGGCTTGTTTTTCTTTGTAGACTAGATGGGCCAGAAGGAAACTAGTGATCATAGCCTCAGAGTTGAACGGGCTAATTCCTACGTGACTACAATAAGGACCTTTGGCAGAATGCACAGCAAAACAGCTTCTCTCTAGTGGCACAGTAACATGCTGCGGTGCCAGGAACAGCTTGTTTTGGGTACAAAAGGTGACTCTGTGGGCTCTGTTGCCCCCTCCGCACACTTGCTTTTCCTTTTTGTTCCTGACAGTAGCAAAGGGAAGGTGAGGAAAGTGGGGTGATGGAGTTATGAGAAGAAAAAAACTTGCAACCAACCAACCAACCAACCAAAACCAAAAAAGAACTTGGGATTTTGAAATTTACGGGTTTTTAATTGACAGGATGGGCATTTTCTTAATAAGAGTAATAAAAGCTTTAATAATAATAATTTTTCTTCAGAAAAAGTTTGCTGGATGGAAACATTTTGATCAGCTCTATCGGAGACTGAAATAAGAAGAGGAACCAGAGGTTTAGCTGATAACTCCAAGACCCTTAGTATTAAAACAGGTAAATGGTCCCCTGGGCCCTGCCTACCTTGGCAAAAGCTGTTTTATAGCAGAGCTGGTCTACTGTGCATTGCGGGGTCACGCCGTCGGGGTCCCAGGCACAATTAGGGGGCTGTGTGCTAGTGAACGTGCCTGGGACATAGATGGGCACACGGCATGGAGGGGATGCCTGGCTGCCACGAAGCCTGCAGGCGCTCAGACACCGCTTCCCTCTGCCCCCGGGATGTTCCTGGGGTGTCCCTCCAACCTCCTGTCAGTCCCACCAACCTCAGCAGCACCTTTTGCAGTGCTGGCCATGAGCATGCGGTCGCCGAAGCTGTCATTGACCCCAAATGGACTCGAGTCAGTCTCTGGTGTAGCTGATCTGCCGGTGTCATGTACTCCCGCGCCAGCCCGAGCACAAGGCTTAACTGCAAGTGTTTTTAGTGTCTATAGGAAAATATTGCTCTGCTTTGCCCGTACAGCCCTGGGGACACTAGCTTGATCCTGGTGGCTGCTGGTTGTGCAACGGTGCTCCCTGTGCTACTTCTCTCCGCTCTCTAACCAAATAGTTTCTCTTCCACCAGTAACCACCCAGGATGGGTAAATAGGCCCTGGGAAATAAGAAAGGTGGGGAAAGAATGAAAGAGCAGAAACACCTCCCCCCCCCCCCCCCCCCCCCAACGGGTGTATGTGAACTGTCCCTCCTTCCCCAACCTCAGAGAGATGGTGACGAGGTGGCTGTGGAGGGGAGGAGCGTGTGGATGAAAGAGGAGGTCTCTAGGG
Source organism: Aptenodytes forsteri (assembly GCF_000699145.1). NCBI lineage: Eukaryota > Metazoa > Chordata > Aves > Sphenisciformes > Spheniscidae > Aptenodytes > Aptenodytes forsteri. The sequence goes on from NW_008795035.1 coordinate 3,596,441, forward strand.
CACCATGGCCATGGAAACGCACAAGGTTGGCATTAGTGTTTGTTATTGTTGGCTGCAGAGACGCCTGCTCTGCACCTTCAGCCCTGAAGAAACAGGGGTACATCTGACAGGGTTTATCATCTTTGCAGTTTTTCACCTGTGAATAAGAAAATAGGGGTGGGGAGCAGAGCTGGATGAATGGTGAGTTTTTTGGTTTGCTCTCTGACACCTCCCCCCAAAATATGAAAAAAACCCCATAGGTCTAATGAAACTAAAAGCAGAGGTTCCTTGGGAGAAAACTGAGGGGGTTTAGGAGGAAAATTCTTAAGTTTTGCAAAATGTTTTTATTCAGTCCCAAACAGAATGCCTGGTGTTGCTTTATAAGCTGTTTAGTTTTGTCCCCTTTCATTTTGGAAAAGAAAAAAATCAAACCCAAACCATTTCATTTAGAAAATACCAAAGCAAAACATTTTACAGAATCATAGAATAGTTGAGGTTGGAAGGGACCTCTGGAGATTATCTAGTCCAACCCCTCTGCTCAAAGCATATTTGAATATGCTATACACGCTTTGAATTTTTTGTCTGTGTTCACAATCGTTTCCCAAATTTGGCTTGAATTTCCAAACAGATCTGGTCCCCCGCAAAAGGTATTTTGTGGGTTAACTTAATACTTACTGATTTTCTATTTTCTCAGGCTTCTGTTTGGGACATCTATGTCCTTTCTGCCAGGCTGGCAACGTATACTGTCTTCGGACTCTATATACAAAGTGTTTCCCAGATGTCATGGATTTCACATAGCTCCTGTTTTCTTCTTCCATATGGCTTTATATAGCCAAGAGCATCTGGCTTTATATTTGCTTATTACAGCACACTTTTTACTTGTGACTTAAAAAGATGTGGACACTCATGGAAGCAAAACATCAGTGCTTGTTATGAAAGGTAGTAATATACTGTCTGGTTGGCTTCCTACCTATGTCCATACATTTCAAAATGCTGATCCATGTCTGCCAATGATTTACGAAAGGGACAAAGTAGTATCTGTCATTTATCCACTAACTTTTTTGGCTAGGTTAAAAAAAAAAAAAGAGAGAAAGAAAAAAGAAAGGAAAAAAAAAAAAGAGGGACTGACAGCACGTAAAGAGCGGCTGGTGACCCAGAAACATGAATGACTAGGATGCCTCAGACTCGGATGTGCCCAAAAGTTCACACAAAGCCTAAAAAAAAAAAGCTGCATTTGTCAGCATTTGGAAAGTCATTTGTTGGTGCCCACAACAGTGTCAGCCGTGTGCCCTGAGGGGTTTGACACCTGAATTCCTGCTAGTTGGGGGTGACTGCGCTGTCTGTGCTGCCATTTTGGCAGGGATTTTTAATGGTAGTTGGTGTGATTTGGACACTGGCTGGAGCAAGAAAATTGGTTTTGTCACATTTGTAGTCATAAGGTGCTGTGGGCAGGACTGAGGAACCGTCTTCTGCGTGCGTGTGCGCTAAGTGCGCTAATGTAAAGCTCATGTAAAGCAAACCCCTGCTCTTGCTTCCAGTACAGCATGAAACTTGTCCACTCTTTCTGAAATGGAAAGACAATAATGGCTCTGTCAGCAAATGCAACTCAGCCCTTCTATTTTTTTTTTTTTTTTTTTCTAGCAAGGATTTTAGTTTCCTTTTCTGCCTTTTCTTATTGCAAATCATAAAAACAGGCTAAAACTCAGGGGTTCCTTTGCAAAACTATTCCCTCATGCTTTCAGCTGGAGAAATTTTCCAACATTGACATGAGCTCACAAAATGTTAGTTTGACTCTCAATAAGATTTTCCAGAGTTGGCTGAAGGTTTTGGCTTAGTTCTAGAATAAACTGTTTCAGAAACCTTTCTGGAGTGGATTCTGGATAACCTGGCACCATTTAAGGGATTAAAAAGTCACGCATAATTTGCCCTTTACTCGAGGCTTTTAAATTTCTCACCCCAGAAAATATCCTTCTTTTCATCAAACATCAGCTGTTTCCAATTGCTTCATTCTATTTTGGTCACCTATTCTCTTTTTTTCCTTCCCATGCATGACTAAATATCTTCTTTAAATCAACTTGAAGCAATTCGTTTTTCCATTCATCCATTCGGTTGTGCTGGTTTCTTTCCGTGTTGGAATGCTACATGAATGTCATACGTTGAAGAAGCAATATCATCTGTGCAGTCCTGAGTGCGGGAGTACTTGGCGCCAGTTCTGCAGCTTAATATGTGAAAAACACGAAGACAGCTGCCAGTTTTGCATGTTTTAACTGGTATATTTTCTGCAGCTCCGAGCAGAAATGCTGAGGCCACGGCAGCCCCACACAACAGCGTGATGCGTAGGTCCGTGGTCCCATGGTGAGCATGCCAGCTCCTGAACCGGGGAGACTCATTCTGTCTCAGCTCAGCACTAAGCTCAAGCAAACCGGTCCTTTTGAGAGTCAGGCACACCGAGCCTAGGAGCCAGGCCACGCTGCTCCAGCTGTGCTGCTTAGGAGTTATTCCTCAGCTGTCTCTGCGCAGCGCTCGGCTGCCGGTTCGGATGTGCTGGCTTGCTCAAAGCGATGGCACAGGCTCTGTGCTGTGCTCTCTTGCCTGGTGTGGATGTGGCATAAGAAATAGATTACATTACTTCATGTGTAGGCAACTGGATCCCTTGTTAAAAGTGCAGTGAGGTGCAGGTGCCAGCCTTTCTTATAAGATGTGTCCATGCAAGTCCTGCATCGAGCTTCAGTGACCAAAGAAGTGTTGCTGCTTCTCATTCCTGTCAGTTCTGTAGCACCTAAATGCAATCTTGCATTTACCTTGATTTGTATAGCTGAGGAGCACGCATGCTGCTCTTCAGTACCCTTGTTTTGTTGTCCTCAAATTAGAATGAAATTTCTCCAACCTTTGATCTCTTGTATAATATACAAACACCCACCAGATTTCTGATCGATGTGTATGCAACACATGCATTTTCCTTTCAGTTGACAAACACAGAAGCTGAAATTATCCAGAAAAAATAAATATCAAGGCCAAGCATAGGAAAGAGTTTGTTTTGTTTTGGGTTTCTTTTTTTGGTGAAGACAAGAATACTCTGGAGACAGATTTGACGAAGTGAATGATCCAGGTTTTTGTGGCAATTGCATCCCAGCTCTAGCTGTCGTAGTCACGGCTGATCTAAGGTACGCTGCGCTCTGCAAGAGAAGGAGTCGGGTTCAGGCCTGCCAGAAGGCCCCAAGCACTAAACCTTTCTGTCCAGAGTGGGATATGTAAAGCTACATTTCCCCAGGATTGCTGCCAAATGACTAATCTTGGACACTTTCAGGCATTCCAGCATGTCTGGTTAGTGGTTACTCTAGCCATCCTATCGTGTTTTTGGGAACCAAATGTCTTGCACGCTAAAGCAAGGTGCATATTATACAAGGGGTGCCTATAATGGATTTAGGTAGAGTTAGTAGCCAGCACACAGTGGCTTTACATCAAAGATAACCCTGTGAAGAGGGAGCACTGTGTATATACTCAAAAGTCAGAGACACAGGGGAATCAGACCCCTTTCTACATAGTTTACTTAGGAGTCATGGGCAGGGGGGGATAGGAAGGAGGGATTTTTAAACACTGAGTGAATTAATTAGTTCATTAACTTCTGTTTTCGTTTCCATGCAAGTGACAACTACCTGTTGTGCCCAGAGGTGAGCTAACGAGACAGTACTCTGCAGTAAGCCGCTGCTCAGACAAGCATCACACTATTTACGGTAAAAAAGAGCTCATGTTTTCTGCAAAGAGATCCCAGGCTGGTAGACTTTTCTGTTCCATAACCTTGCTTGTTCCAATTTACTCATGGGCTCCCTAAAACTGGACTAACTGTGGTGATTCCTTCATTGCATGGCTCACAGAGCTGTCTCAGGGCATACTCCAATGGGCATTCAAGCATCGTCTCACAGGATTTTCCTTTTTGTTTGAGGTACAACATATATTTCAAAACCCAATAACATGTCCAGACACTGATCATCTACTGTACGTAGCTCGAATGCTTTCCTGTAGCCAGTACATGTGCCAGAGGCTATTCCTGGTTCATGTGAATGCTCTTTGGGGTTTCACTGTACTTTTTATGTCAATGATAAATTATCATGGTTTCCACAGGTTAATCTTAAGTGCTCTGCAGAAGAGATGTCCTGTCCAGATAGTATGGTTTCCTTTTAATTGTCTTTTTTGGATCTAGCTTTGTTCTTACACTATGGGATAACAGGCCAAAGGCGGCACTGTGCAGGCTGTGTTGATGAGAGTTGAATTGCGCTACAGAATTTTCCTTTTGATCCTTCTTTTTCTTCTAAACTCTCCTGACTACTTTCTCCCCTTATACGGAAGCCCTTTGCCTTGTATCTCCTGTTTGGCATCAGTGCTTGATGGGCTGGATCAGGTCACAGTACTCGCTTGTCCGACTGAGAGAGCATGGATATCCGAGAGGATGAGCTGACCTCCACCGCAGCCGGTTATGTGAGGAGGGAGCCATGCGCCCGTGAAATCGGGTTCCCAGCCCCAGCTAATACACAGCGTTGTCTTGTCTTTGTAGGTAACACTGAATCTTCTTATAAATGTGTTAAATTTTGTGGTTACGTGAATCTATTGTCTTTGTTGAGAATTACAGTCAGTAACCTGTTGTACCAGTGCAAGGAGTAAATTGTCATGTTCTAACATGTTCCCCTAACATACCGGGTGTTTACACAGAGGAGGCTTAAAAGCTTTTTGTCAGGGTCCATCCACCCTGGCTAGCTAAGCCCAATTTTAAACTCATACAACTCATTACTCATGAAACACACTTTAAAAGAGGGCTAAATAGCTGCTTTAAGCGCGAAGAATTAGGGAGGGTTGATGGCTGTGGATGCTACCCACCGATTCCCTGACTGGCTGGCCGGGATGTGGAAGGGTTGGGGATTGTCCCCCTGAACGCCATGTCCAGGGCAGTACGGTGAGCCATCCACCCCAGGGTGTCGGAGAGCCGCGCTCGGCCCTCTCAGCTCCACTCTGCACCAGGAAGGGGAGGGAGTGCTCCAGCTGCATCCGTCCCGTCCGTCTGGCCACAGGAGGCCCTTGAAGTACAGAACAAAATAAATTCCCTCAACCCCAGCAATTTTCTCCAAAGCAGATCAGCAGGCGGCAGGCCTATGTTCTGTGGCTTGCAGCGGGCATTTGTGAGTGTCCCAAGATGCCTGCGTTTTGATGACTATATCCCAAAGACAGGCCTCTGGTGTTTTTCTGTGCCCACAAACAACATTTGAAAGACATCGCATAGAGGACCAAAATCATCTCCAATGGCTTCAGTGGAGTCGCCTCTGATCCTAGAGCTCCCTGTCTGGGTACCAGCACCCAAGCACTCAGGCGATTTGGCTGCAGAGCTGTAAGCAGGCTGGGAGAGAGCACGCCAGCACGCCTCTGTGCCTGCTGCTCATCTCGCCAGAAGTGCTGCTCTCAAAGTCCTTCTTGAACAGGAATCCAGCTGTCACGCAGAAAATGCCAACAGTTCCACGCTCAAAGAAGAATTAGGAAGTCTTCTAAACCAGCAGAGTTAAGAAAACAGACGGAGATGAGAACTGTTTCCTTGTACAGCTGCGGGGGGGGGTTCTCTGCGGGTTTCTAAGCTTCCTCAAAAGGCTCATGTTATTCCCCATATACAAGTCAGATACTGAGCAAACCCACTGCACCAGCTCCTTTTTTCTACGGGTGTTTCCATTTGTTAACAAAGCTGGGAGACATTCCATTCCAGGGGCAAACCTGCTACGCTAAATCCCATCTCACTTCATTGGCTATTACTAGCATTTTCATGATAAATTCACCTTCAGAGAAACGCAATCGTAAATATGTATCAGAAAGTTGTTGTGTTTAAAGCTTTTAAATGAGCATTAGACGGTTCAAGCCCGTGGTTGACACCAAGCAGTTTTTCACTGGTGTTGATTGAGGTGTGCTAACTCTAGGAGAGGCAGAGCTTTACTGCAGAATCATAGGTTGTGTTAGAAGTACTTCAAAAATATGGAGTTTTACTTGGCTATATTAACTATTTTAAATATACGATTTCCCAGAAACCACTGAAGTTTCAAAAGGTGGATACTGTGGCGAAGGGGGTCAGATTACAGCCTTACTTCCAGGCAATGACAAATGCTTCCTAGGTGACTTAGGGCAAGTCACTCAATTTATGTTTTCCCATCTGTAAGGAAACAGAGTCATAAATCAACCCATATTTATGATGTGTTCCAGTATGTCTGTGATAGGGTCATATAACTTTAGATAAATGAAAGGTTACTTTTATTTGCTGCTCAAGAGCGAAAAGAAAGCCGTATAGCAACTATTCTAGAAATCCAAGGTTTCTGTAATCTCTTCTGAAGTTCTTTTTTTCACTGAAGCGGTTAACGAAGCTTGGATGTAGTGTATTCTAATGTGCATAATTTAGCTGAACGCTTTAAATTCTTTTAGTTATATGGCTCCTGTCCGTCTGTTTTTGTTTTACTTTTTTTTCCACTGCTGAGCTCCATAATTGTTCCTTTTAGCCACAGTCACCTAAGGTCAGGCTGTACCTTGCTAAGTAGCCGAACTGCAAACAAGGCTAGCTAAATCACGTGTCTCCAGCCCGTTCCTGTTATTAATCCTCCCAAGTTCTGGGCCTAGCACTTGGCAGAGCAACAAAAGTAAACTTTATATCAGAAGTTCACATTCTCCTAAAGTAGAGGATGAGCTGGGTAATTCCTGTCTTTTTTTTCGGGTTGTAATAGGGGAGCTACCTCAGATTTATTTCGACAATGCAGGGGGCACAGACAACTGTATTTAAAGACCAGTGTTTGTGCAATGTGAATTTAGTCTGATAAAATTCTGTTTCTGTTCCCAAAATGTCTTTCGGAGTGCTTTCATTAGTAAATATGCTGTCATTGTAACAAATATGACGCTGGCTTTAAACTGATGATAAAATGGCCAAAGTACGCGCAGTTTATACTCTGACAGGAAGCTGGTCTGGGTATTTAGGTTTTGTCTGAAATCTACAGCACTACAAAGACTTTTTATTCCTGCTTCAGTCTCTGCCTAGCAGAGTCCCTGCTTAATTTACTTTCTCTTCCTCTTAAAATTCTCACAGTCTTCATCTCTGCTTCGGTTCTTTGTCTGTTAAGTTCATTGCGTGGGAGCAGGCACAGCAAATTCAGAAAATTCAGTTGGAAAGGTTGATACACTTTGTCCTCAGAGCCTCCGGGCAGCCTGGGGGAGCCCAGGCGCTGCCAGCGCAACCCTGTGGGAATACAAGGATCTAACGTAAAATGCTATGCTGGGATAAATGTGGGCTCAATCTGCCCTAATTAGGGCAGCTCAAATAGCAGCATCAGTTAAATGCCTCAGATGGGAATGTGTAAATGTAATTCTTAATGTGTTGATGTTATCAATAGGTCACTATATTAAGATAATAAAAAATGTCAAGTGGCAAAATGGTGAGAAAAATTGAAAAAAACCAAACAAGATAAAAGTAGAAATCCTAAAAAGGGAGAAAACCAGCAGCCCTCATCGTTGTGTTTATATATTCCTCATATAGGTCAATATTTAGGTACATGTGGGAAAGTGCTTACAAAATATTTTTGATAAATAGCCTAATTCTTCCGAGACAGGAGGCAAGGAGTTACTTGGCATGCTTTGGGATGGCTTGGTGTGTTCAGGCATCCCCACGAGTTGCTGTGAGAGCGTGCAATCTATTCTGCTTGGTACCAGAGCGGTACAGCCCGACTGGGTCTTGCTGTAATCAAGTGTTGACTATGAATGAGTGGCATCCACAAAAAGTCTAGTATAAAGCAGAAATGATTAGTGTTTGACAGAGAGGAAGGGGAATTCAAAGAATGCTTCTGCTGTGGGTTGGAGATCGTCATGATGTCCACACACCTGAAGAGCAACATCTAAAGGCAGCCTGGTTGCTTAGAAAGAGCTGAACTACATTCTCATCTGCAATGACATTGAAGTATGATTTCCAAGACTGTATCCCTCCTGGATTGTCCTAAACAGTTCTGGGACATTTAGCATGTCCATCTCTTCCTCTAGCGGGCAAAATTTTTAGGACTAACAGGAAGCTTTTAAAAATGTGGCTAATGCTGTGTTAAGATGAGTGTTGCAGCATTGTGCTAATGGACAAGAAACGGAAACTAAAGGTGGTGAGCAAAAGTGAAGGTAGCTGATCTAATGGAGTTCTCCGTACTAATGAAAATGCAAAACTACAATAAACAGCCAAATAAAGAAAAGCAAATCTGATTTAAGATTATCTCAGTTTGCCTAAGTGCCATGTCGTGAGGGCATGCCTTTAAGAGGGATGCTGGGTACTAACCTCGCTGCATTGGAAATACGAAATCAGCAGGTATGAAAAAGTCTGGGTTTTCTTGGAAAACAATCTTGTGGTGAAAAAATGTCTCCTTCTGTTTGACCAGCACTAAAAGCCTGTGACTGAGGCTTGAATCAACAAGCTATTAAGGGCTGCAGTGAGGTGATGCTGTGTGCCGCTATCACGAGGAGCTGTGAGCTCCTCCTTGCGTAGCTGCCCGCTCTGCTGCAGGGCAGAGCCGGCCGTTTCACAGGGTCCTTTGTATCCCAGAGAGTCACCTTTTGGTGATGCTTCATTTCTGTCTTCCACACTTCAAGGAACAGCCAACACAGCTTGCCAGCAAAGGAATAAACAACGACATGTTTTACAAAGCACATGCAAACAAGGGATCTGCTCCCACTCACCTAAACCTGCATGTCGGTGATTTCTATCTGAGTGTCTAATGTTGCAGGTAATTTGTACAGTGATGGATATCTCTAACTATCACTGTAGGTTAGTGCCTTTTTTCCATTCTTAAATGTGCAACAACTTGTGCTGCCAGTCGGGAAAAGTTTGCATTTCTCTGGTTTGTTTTGTAAAAACAGCATCTGCATGGAAGAAATTGATGTGTTATACTTAACATGCATACTTACAATCTCTCTCCAAGCACAGCACTTCCCAACAGTCCTCATACACTAACTTTTTCTTGTTATTTAGCTTATAATATTAGTGAAAACTTGAACGGAAAGGCTGTGAGGGATGGAATTTGCTATATTGCTTTTTTTCTTCTTGAATTTGTTTTTCTTTTTTATCATCTGTTACATAATCAGTGAAATACCTCGCAGCTGGACGCACAGTTTCAGCTGTGAGATGCCTCCAGCTTTTTTTGGTAAATGAGCAAGCGGTTTAAAAATCAAAAGTGAAATACTGCTTGGGAACGGGGCCTGAGTCCTGCATCCTCTCCTTGCTGCTGATCCAAGGTAGGAGGAGAATCAGGACTGGGCTCCTGCCTAGACACTAAATTGCGGGTGTAAGAGACCTGTTATGTCTCTCCTCTCTCCGTCTCCATGGGGCGTTTGGTAGAGAGCTGAATGGTGCCTTGCTTAGTCGGTGGCAGGTATGAGTTCAGGCTAGTCTGCTGCTGGTTTTCTGGGGAAACCTGCAAGAGAAGGCAAGTGTTTCCCGACATCCCTCTCCCAGAGCTTCCTAGAAATCCCCCCTGAATGGGGGAAGAGCGAGCCGGGGCGGAGGCCCCAGCAAGGTTTGCCCACCTGTGCGTGATGCATGAGCTAGTCAGGGCACCGAGTGAAAAGGGAGCCAAGTAAGATGGCAACTCTGGGTGCAGTAAGTGGGGAGTAACACCCCACGCTAACCGTAAAGGGGTCTCTGGATAACCAGCCACAGCTGAGTCGATGAGTTCTACACAGCTGCAATTGCTGCCTGCCTCTGTGCAGCACAAGTCTGTGTGCACGCTCAACCTGGTGTGGGCAAGCTGAATTTAGACTGTTCTCTCTTGCAGTATTTTTCTTGAATACCTGTATTTCTCCCCAGTGGAAAACTGATTTTTCTGGGATTTGCTGCTCCTGCTGAAAACAAGCACGGCTGTGTTTGGAGAAAGCTTTTGTAGTGAGGTTATTTCAAGCATTTTAGTAAGCATCTTATGTAGTAGACATACTTTCTTTTTCCTTCTCGCTTCATCCCTCTCTCTCAAAAGGCCGCATGTTTTTTCCCATGTGAATCTGTGAAATGGACAGTTACTAACTTAGTTTCCTTTTAAAAGGATAATTGCTTTAGGTCAGATTTTGAAGTCCTCAGGACTCAGAGCTTTTGTTGAAAAAGTGGTTATTTCTTTTGGTGTCCAAGACTGTCAAAAAGAAGATGTGATTTTTAGGTGTTTATACCAGCTGAGCAAGAGGGAAGTGGTCTGCATGGGGGTCTGAAGAGATGTCATGTGCATGGTATGATCCTGACCTTCTCAAATGACTCTGATGCTTGCCTAATGACCTTCCAAGAGTGCAAGATGAACAAATCTTTAATTGTTTCGTCCAGATTGGTATACTCGTTGCGGTAGTGAATTTAAGAGTGACTTTCTGGCTTGGTTGTTTTACTTCTTTATAAAGCTAATGTGTGCACTGGTTTCCTCTGAAACTCCCCAAAACCAGAAATGCAAACCAGATTAGGGCTGTGGGAAAAGGTGTGTTTAGCACTTGGGGCATGTGAGAGATAAGGGAAGGAGCGGCATTGCTCCTGGTTATCTGCGGTCACCGAAGTGTGAGGTCTCATTTCTGCAAAGGGATAGGAAGTGGCGAACTGTGCCCTGGAGGTATATCAGGGAGACAAAGATGCCACCACAGCATATTTCAAGTGAGAGGAGGTTAAAAAGCCTCTGTACAGAGCATGAGGAACCCACTCACATGGGCAAAGGAAGTGCAGATCCAGGAGGTCTTGCTGAGGCGAATACAAACCATGAGATCAGCCTCCCCCAGTTCATCAGATCACCCCCTGCCGCGTCTGTTTGGAAGGCTCTCATGAGTTTAAAGGACTTTTAAAACTATTTTCCAGCTCCGTTCCCAAACCATTTTGGTGAAATTTTTTTTATAGCGCTTGCTATTGTGACTGTGTTACAGAGCCTGTCAACCCCTGCAGCACCCAGCTGTGCTGGCTGCAACCATAATTCACAGAAACTGCCAAGTGCTGTTCTGCTTAATATGACAGATCCTTCCGTGATAGCTATGCTACAGCCAGCCCTGGTGAGCGTCTTGGGAAGGATGGTGCCCATGTGGGTAAGATTTATGTTTGTTAGGGCTGTGGTGAGTGAGCCTGCAAGCGCTGCCTTCCCCTTTTCAAAAACTTGGAAGATTTATCTCCCCGACACATCCTGAGTCTCTCTCTCTCTTTTTTTTTTTTTAAAATAGCTATCCCCAGAAAACTTACATGGTCTTGTTTCTCCACCTGCCCTCAGTGTGGTTTCTCCTTATCTCTCCCCCAAGTTGTCATCTCCTCTTGCAATTCTTGTGGTGCTGCTCTTCCTGCTGCTCAGCTGCATGTGCAGACAGCTGTAAAATGGAGTTTACAAGACTCATGATCTACGAGCGCTGTGCCATGGCACCGCAGAGGTCGGATTCCTGTACATTCCTTCTTAGAGCTGTCTGCACGCAGAGCTGCATGCAGGCAAGTGGCAGGGAACGCAACTTGCCTGATGGGAGCTTACAGAAACAAGAATACAGTTGGAAAAATAGTGTGAATCATGAATGAAACATTACTCACAGAGCCTGATTGCAATGTAAGAACTGGATGTGAAGCATTCCTGGAAAAAGGGGTACAGTTGGAGAGAGTAATAACCTGCACAACCATCTCTGGGTTATCTGTTTGATGGTAGGGTATGCTTCTCTTGGATTATTAAGGGTTCAGCTTCTTGCATATGTAAGGATACTGCCTTGCTCCACAGAAAGACCTAACATCAGGGCAGGATTGTGTGTAGTTGGATATGACTGAGTGTATTTAAAGGCCCAGTTGTTAAGCATTCAGATGAGGTCCAGTTCCCTGTCTTATATTCAGATATGTTTGTAGGATGAATTTTTCAGATGTTTGAGTGATCTAGGAACGTAAATCTCAAGCCAGTACATAGGATTTTTTGCTATTGTGAGTATATAATAAATTGCTACTCAGTACGGCCATGGATGATGGGTCTGTTCCTTAAGTAAATTCAGCAACCATGAAAGCTGTCTGTTTTGCAGGTGTACAGCCTGTCTTAAAGAGTAATTTTAGAGAGTTTTTCAGCCCCTGCTGCTGCCATACTGCAGGGATGAGTTTCTAGCTCTGTATTTTGTTGTCCTCTTTGCCACTCTTACTCCATCTGTCTCTGGGAAGGGTTAAGGATGCTGGCCCAGGAAGGCAGGCTGCTGGCCACTAGCACTCCTGGTTAACCAGGAGCAACTAAGAAAGCGGCTGCTGGGCAGGAGGCAGTGGGGACCCGGGAGAGGGGAGATGGGGCGAGTCAGGGAGAGGAAGTCTGTGGTTTTGAAAGCCTGTCTTGAGTGAGTCTTCGTGAGCTTGGCCTGATGTTGTTAGCTGCTGGGGTAGGCTGACAGAAACAAAGAGCTCATCCTTCTAGCTTTGATGACCAAAGAAAACTGACCTACTGATGGAGGAGCCAGGTTGCTTGTTTCTTTTACTGATTTTCTTTTGCTTTCTCTTGCTGTATCCAGGCAGGCCACAATGTGTTATAGGGTGTTATAGCATCAGGACCCAATTTATGAGTCTGAAGGGTCCCGAGGCTGGGGTCACTCCTGGGCTGGGCCAGAGGCTGGCTAGGTAAGAGGGGGGATCCAATAGCCTTGGGAAGCAGAGGGACAACAGGCAGCAAGGCCTGTAGGGCGTAAGAATTGGGTATACCACTCCACCTAAGTGGGATCCGTTTTCTGGCAGAAGGACCAGTGCTCATCCTTGATTTAGTAAATCACAAACTGAAAGGGTTGCATACTAAATGTGTGTAAGTTTGCTTAAAAATACTTAGGAAGAGAGAAGGGAAAATTCTCCAAGAGGGCAACAGCTAATTCTCTATGGTCGCAGCTGGCTGCATGGCACTCTGTATCCAGACAGATAATCCTGCTTGTGAAGCACAGGATAATTATAGGGGAGTGGGTGGGGACGCCAGTGCTTTGTTCCTCCCTTCCCCACAAATTTCTGGCTGACTGGAGGCAGGCCAGGCGGTGGGAGCTGGTGGAGGCTGCTTTGGCAGCAGCAGCTCACAGAGCACTCCTCCTTCCCGCTGAGCTCTGGGGTTGGCACTGCCGGAGCAGCTGGGTGTTACAGTGCAGCCTCCTGCATCCCGTGGGTGCTGCATTCCCCGGGCTGTGCAGGGCTCCCAGGCTCAGGGATTGGAAAGACAAGGCTTAGGTGATGGTCTCCTCTAAATGGTGAGGACTTAGACATTTGGGAAGAGAGGACTGGGAGGGAGGGGAAAACCTGTGAGACTTTCAGGTAGTTGTAAGGTCTCTGTAATCTGCTCTGGCCCCAGATCAGTCCAAGGATCTGTACTCGTGGTGCCTAGCGAGATCAGCAATGCTGTGGATGTCAGTCTCAGCTGCCCCCAGATCCAGAGTCGGCTTCCTTTGGGGCAGGGGAGATTCAGGGAGACCGTACTCTCACCCTTTTCCCTTGCTCCGCTGAAGCTAGGCTTCAGCTAAGCCTGCTATAAGCCAGCAGCATCAGAAGCCCCATGCCCAGTCATTAAAGCTGGGTGGCAGAGAGATCTGGTCACCTTTGCTCTGCATCTGCTATGCAAGCAGGTGCTGCTCTTGGGGAGAGTCTACAAAAAACAAAGTAGAGAAGGTATAATGCTGGAGGATACCTGAGAAATGTTGGGCAGATGGACAATTGTGAAAGCAGAAAAAATGGGGAGTTTTTGTGGGAGATTTAAGGGGGCTGACTGAGGGATTTTGGGAGACCGTAGAGGTGAGAATTGCTTTGGGGCTGGGCAAAGGATTTTGATTTAATGGTGGGGAAATGGCAAGAGAGAGCAGATGACAAAAGGGGCAATTAGAAGAGGAAACAAAAAGATCTGAGCAAAAGGTAGGAAGAAGCAGGAGAAACTAAGAAATATGAGAAAGGGAGACAAATCTTTAGGATAGGATGGGGCTAGGAAAGACTTCCACGTTGTGGGACAGCAGAGGGTAATCAAAGTGGAAAAAAGGTACAGTGAAGAAGGGGGGTACATTTTTCTCCCAGAAATAGCGACTATCCCGCTGATCACTGAGCAGCAGTGAGTGTGGTGTATAAACTACAGCTGCAAAAGCCATTTTGACACCAGTTATGACAATGAAGCTTGTACGTGCATGAAGTATCTGAGCTTTAGACTTGAATGTCTTTGGTGCTAGAGTTGAAAAAGTTGCTGACTTAGACTGTCTTGAAGGCCCTGATTTCCAAGTGGTACAGACAATTGTCTGCGTTCTGCAATCGCAATTATGCAACAACAGCGAGCCAGACAGCCTGCCAGGCCTTCAGAGCGGCGCTTCTGTCGACCGCTTTGGGGTTTTTCAGGACATCAGGAAAGTGATACAGAAAAACCCGTTGTACTTCTGTACATTCCAGGAGCTGGGGATGATCTATCTCAGGACAAATTTACACTTGTCTCATGTCACCTGAAAATGCCCAGTTCCAGGATGCCTGTCGCTTCTACGCAAGCAAGCAGAAGTACCCTGGCCTGCTCGTGGGGTGTAATGCTGATACTAACTGGTGGTTAAGGCAGAATATGGTCCCTGTTTTCTCTTCTAGAATATCTTGGGGCTGGAGGGACGAGCTCTGTCACAGCTTGCATGTGTCAGTAGTTAGCAGTGTAGAGTCCCTTCAGCTGTTTGTGTCCTGGCACATTTTCCGCAGTTCCACCTCCTCCTCCTCCCCACTGCCTCCTTTGCTGGCCTAGAGACCAGCAGGATCACCTAACTTTTCAGAAGGCCAGAAGACACGGTTGGAACGTACAGCTGACTTGGGGGGAGAAGCAGTTAAAACCACATAGAGTAATCCCGTATCAAGATTGCTGCCTTGTGCTCACAGGACTGCAGGCACGCTTGCTCTGCCATCGCTGAACAAACATTTTGTTCAAAGCACATTTATATTTGTTGTTCATGCAGGTGTTAGTCCATCATTTCTTCTGCGTAATTCTGCCTGTCAGTGTCTTGGGCACTGAAATGTTATCAGAATTGGATTTTGGCACTAAGCTTTTTCTCCGGGCCTTCATACGCATTTTTGTGTAACTGGACAGGAGCGAATTGTCCCAGCGCTCATGCACGAACTTTTACAATGTGCAATGGGAAATGGTCAAGGGCTGTGTGAAATGGATGCATACCGCTCATACATCAAGGGGAAGTGCTTTTGCTTATGGAAATTTGAGGGGAGATCTGGGAGTCAGTGCGTTGCTCAGTCTTTTGTCAAAAAATGCAGGATCCAATATAATTTGTTTATGAGATGGATGGGGATGTGGCTGAATACTGTAATTTTCAATCCCTTTTAAATTTTAAGCTTACGTATGTGTTCTCTAAATACTTTGATCTTCCACAGCACCCACTTGTCTAGAGATGAAGCTGATAACAATCATTTCAAGCTCTTTCCTAGCCTTCCTTATTCTGCAATCCTGAATGAAATTCAACCTTATTCTCCATAAATAACTTTTCTCATTCCCCAGCTGTCTCCTAGAGCTAGTTCTCTTCTGACCTCTCACTTACTGACTCTGTACTGACCTTGCACTTCCCCCACAGCCCTAATCTGCCAGTGTCTACGCTCCTATTCTTCCTCTGCTCTTTTGCACTATTTCATTTTTTTGAATAATAGGGCCCACCATTTCCTGAGCAAATAAGCTTGAACAAGCCCCTTTATCCACAGAGTTCATATAGTGCAGTGGCAAATGACTACCATTGGCAATGATTTTGATGTTTTCACCCCTTCTCCCTGATTCTAGGCTGTGAGTAAATCTATACTTTCAGCTGTATTTTTCTATTGGCAATAAAAAACAGCACCAATGCTTTAAAATTGAAGAGAAACAAGCCAATGCCTGTGCCAGTTTATTGTTCAAATAGAAATTTTTGTCTTTAGTTGGATTTTCATCAGTGTAGCAACAACTCTAGTGATTTCTTAATGGCTTTTATTAGACTACTAGGGGATCATTCAGGCATTTTGTGCTCACCTCATCCTCCCATCCAAGGCAGTGTGAATTCTCATCTGATAAACTTGCAAATGGAGGCTTATTTTTTTTTGTTTGAAGTTAGGCTGTAGATTGAAATACTCAGAAGTAATCTGCCTAGGGTTAGCATGGAAAAACTTTTGAAAAAGGGCAAAGAGGTCATGCACGTCATATCTGCATGTACACTTTTTGTTTTGTCATGCTATTATTATATAACGTTGAACGAAGCATTTCTCTCCCCCCCTCCCCAGTATTTGTTTGTCTGTCGTTTGGATAAACTGAAGTATTGGTTGAATGGGAATTTGTTTGCCTCCAAAATGGAAAGCAGAGATGTTTGTTAATATTGATATTTTTTGAAATGACACCATGAAACGTACATTTCATCTTTGTGTAGCTGCAAATCAAACCCATTTATTTTACAAAGTCGAAAGCTTAACTCTAGGTGTCAGCACTGCAAACTGAATGTGGAGCTCTGAAAACGAAGTTTTGCTGTCTCTGACTCCTCCAGTGCCACCAGAAATAACGTGCAATAGCAGTTTTGCTGACAGATCCTTTAAGGCTGAAGAAGAGAGCCCACACTTGTGGTTAACGGCACAAGTAGGAATTGCAGCATTCTCTTCTTACACAGCCTCTTTCTAGCTGCACTGAAGCGTGTTGTTATTAATGGCATCTAGTAAATAATGTTTAACATAAAGGAAAGAATGAGGACAAGATCCCTCTCCAAACAGTGCCCACTGTTTAAAGCAGTTATGTTAAGCCTTTCCCTTCATTTATTGTTAAGTGCTTATCTTAAGTGGGCATCCAAAGTGATGAGAGAGCACAGGAAGCCAGTGTCTTTTTCTGGTTCTAACAGGCTTTATAGATCAGCTAAATTAATGGGGTGGATGAAGTTTATGTGACTGTTGCTTATACTTGAAACTGCACAGTAGCAGAGAGATCGGGGAAGGAAAGACTTGATTTTCCAGCCTTTAACCCCAGCAATTACGAGAAGTAAATAAAAGCATTTTGACAGTGGAAGTACTGTGGTTATCCTGAAAGGCCACATTTCTCAAAAGCACTGACTTTTGGCTTTGCATCTCCTAACCTTATAAGGTGCTCTCATCTGCATCAAGTGCTGCGGTTATGCATATCAATGAAGAGCTTCTTTTTGCCGTTCTTGCTGTCATAGTCATCACTTATCTGCACATTTTGCTTTTAATTACGACCTGATGGCATTTGTCACGTAGCTAAGGGTACTGTTCAGAGGCTGACTGTTCTGAACGCACAGAAGTGCTCAAGCTGAATTGGCTGCTTCTGAAACAGTGTGATTCTGACAGGGGAGCACAAAAGCATTCATGATACAAATTTGGAGTAATTTAAATAGTTTCTTCCCGTGATGCATCATTTTCCCTCCTCAGACGCTGGAGCTTATTGACAAAAGTCATGTCTTTGATATTTGGTTTTCTCCATGCTCCTCAATCTAAAGTTTGATCTGGCCTTCCCTCAACTGCTGTCGCCTCTAAGCTGTTCCTCAGCTGATAAAAACAGGCAGTACCTTGGAGAAGCACCTCTGCGAGTCACTGAGAGTAAAGATTGACAGAGCTACAAACGACATAGCGAGGAAAGCGAAAGGAACCTGTGGAACACGAACAGGGCTCTTACGTTGTGTGTGGTCTGTGGTAGAGTAGGGTGTCGTACGTCTGTCGTTGAACCTGAGCTGCACTTGAGCTGGTACTTCTGAAACACATATTGCCTATAGCAGCAACTTGTCTTACACTGGGCATGGCGTTTTAAAGGGCTTTAAATACTCTTTCTCTCTTGAAGTATGTACAGACATCTAGTCTCGCAACACATCCATATGATGTGGAAGTATAGTTACTTCCATATGATATAGAAACAGAAAAATGCATACATATTGCAGGAAAAGCCTGTCTGCAGTTCATTTTCCAAGCCCTAGGGTCTGGCTCTACCCATATAGCGCCGTCTTCCCTTTTCACAGCCTTTGCTTTCAGCAGTATTTTCAAAGAAATTGGCATGGCCAGAGCTGAGGAGGAAGATGATGGGAAACAACAAGAGTCCGAGCTCTGGCTGTTCCCTGGTTCCTGGAGAACAGATCCCGGTGTCCTTGCAGGAAGGCAACTTGCTGGCTTTCCTAGGCGGGCTTCCCGGGGCTGCCCTTCGTACCGAACGTCTGCAGGGCAGCCGAGCTCCTGGTCCTGACAAACGACGCTGGGTTAAGAATTCTACTGGTGCGTTTTGTTGTTGTTTTTTGTTGTTTTTTGTTGTTGTTTTTTTTTTTTAAATCAAGAGTAAGAAGCTAGTTGCACCTGAAATGGTTGGAGTCACGCCATGACACAGATGTAGCCGCGTAAAAACACCTCTGGCTCCGTGCGCGGCAGCCGACGCGCCTCAGCTCTGCCCTCACCGCCCGCTGCCCTGACAGGAAGGGCCG
>NW_008795035.1:3615038-3615298 GCF_000699145.1 Aptenodytes forsteri
GGGGGAGGGGAGGGGGCTGCCGCCGCCGCCGCTGAGGAACATCAATAACAACAAGGCGGGCGCAGAGCGAGGGAAGGCGGCTGCGAGGAGAGAGGCATTTCCCCTGCTGCAAGGGACGCAGCCACCACGGCCCTGGGAATTAGAGCTCTCGCCGCTGCAACCCTTTCCGCCGGGATGGGACGCTAGGATCGTTTTCCTTCTGCTTACCGCTCTTTTTCATTTTTTCCCTTTTTTTTTTTTTTTTTTTTTTTTTCCCCCCT
>NW_008795035.1:3615700-3631900 GCF_000699145.1 Aptenodytes forsteri
TTTTTTTTTTTAAATTTACTGATCTCGGCCCCCCAGCTCAACCCCAAAGCACGCCCCAAAGCACACCCCCGGCACAGCGCAGCGCCGAGCGGGACCGCGAAGAGTAAGCGCGGCTCGGGGGGGAGCGCGGAAGACGAGGTGGGGAGCGGTCCCCCCACCCCACCTCCCGGCCCGTACCCGGGTTAATCGGTAACGCTGTGCAAACCCAGGTGGAAAATGCGCCGTGCTCCGGACTAGGAGGGAGGAGATGGTGCAGTGCCCCCGGCCGCTCTGAGCGCCTAGCCGAGAAGACGCTGGGGTGTGTGTGCGTGTGGTTTGGGGCTTGGGGGTTTTTTGTTATTTTTGCTTTTGCCTTTTCCCCCCCTCTCTCCTTTTTTTTTTTTTTTTTTTTTTTTTTTGGCTTTTGGCTCCCAGAAGGAAAGAAAACCCTACCAAGATTCTCAGATGGCTTAGAAAAATTAATAATAATCTGTGAAAATATGAAGTCGACCGGTTCTTGATTTTTTTCCCCCCATCCCTCCCCTCCAGCTCCCCAGCCCACTGCTGAGATTGAGATTAAAGGACCTGTTTCCTGGAGGACGAGGAGAACAGACACGTTTCTGGTGGTGTAGAAGGGACTGATGGCAATGCTTCAGAGTGTAGCGGAGACGCAGGAAAGAGATTCAACCTGTTAACAAAAAATTAAGCAGGGGGAAAATACCAACGGGAAGGAAACAGAAAGATATATATATATATATATACACACACGCACACATATATATATATATATATACACAATTTAGAAGTATTGCCCAGGTGGCCACAAAGCATGGGCTGTGCTCCAAGCATCCACATCTCTGACAGCAGAGTGGTCTATCACAGTAGCAAAGAGTCTGAGGAGTGCAATTCCCCTCACCAGACCAACACAACCATGTCTCAACAGCAGCAAGGCAACCCCGTCCCAGGATTATTCATTAAATCCTCCAACACATCCACTTATAAGGTGAGGACTAATTCCTCTAAGAAAGACAAGAGGGAGAACAGCCAGAGCATGGAGGCAGAGACCCAGACCAGCAGATCCAGTGTTAAGGTAAAAAGGGTGCTAAACATAAGCACTGTTTCTCTCAGAACAGGAGTTGGCTGTAGCGGTTTAACCCAAGGAGTCTCCCTGCCGAAGCGATACGTTGCGGGGGAGCTTTTCCTGGCTTGAGCTATTACTTTCGTTTATAAACTAATCGGTCTCATGAAACGACTTTACAGATGTACCCAAGCCTCTTCATTCCACAAAACGAGTTTTCCTAATGCTGGGAAGGAGAGCTGTGTAATTGTCCTTGTCAATCGTTAGAGCCAGGGGTGCGGGTCTTGCTTCTGAACGCGGAGGGCCCGTCCGTCCGTCCGTCCATGGTGGGACTCTGCCGTGCATGGGAGCTGCACTGCCACTGACTCCTGTGTTTTACATGTTTGTTTGTGCTGGGTCGTCCAGTGTTGCTGTTTGCGCTTGTCGTGTTTGGAAGCAGAGGCAAATCGCAGTCTGAAGCGATCTGCTGGCGGGGCTGATCAATTTGCATACCTCTTCCATTCAGAAAGTTGAAAGGAGAGCGACAGCGGGTTTTTGCTCTGGGTACTGATTTACATTAACAACTTGTTGACCTTGTCTGTTGCTGCAAACGGTATTTTTTGGAGGGTTTTTTGCATGTGTGTTAGTGTGCATACTTTTGTGCAGAGATACAACATAAAGCTGTATGAAGTCGACAGACACACACTGAAAAAAATTGTAATTTGTGTTTTTTATTTTTTTTTTTGAAGTGAGAGAGTTAGTGGTGTGGCGTGCTTGCTTGTCTTTTTACTTTCTATTGATGGCCTGTTTGTTTATGGGTTGTACCTTTGTTCCTAATGCTATAGGTTTTGATTATTTCATATCTTTGCTTTTTTGGGGGAACTATCTCTATTTCGTAAAAATAAGTAATTGCAAATATAAAAAAAAAATCAAATTGTAGCAGCCATGGGGATATTATATAACATGGCTGATCTGCTCTGAGTTACCATGATAAGAACTGAGATACACATGCTGTAAATATAAGATACAGGCTTGAGATGCAGGCAAGAACTAGCTAAATGTCAAGCGTTTTGCAGACTCGCAGAAACTCTAATGATTTGTAGTTTTCGTAGGATTTTTACGTGTTCATTAAGATGGCTTCTAGAGTATTGACCTGGAATAATTTTTTCCAGTACTGTGAGTGATTTTTTCTTCAATTGTTTTCCTCCAGATATAGCAATCTCAGTTCATAGGAGTTCAGAAAAAGTCTAGAAAATGCGAAGTAAGTAGTGAGTTGGAGGAGGAATTAACAATACCTAAGGCAGAACATGAAGCTGAATGGTGTTATACTAAACTAAATTTTTGTGTTAATAACACTGTACAGGAAACTGAACTTTACGGCCCTGTTCACACATGATAGACATGCTTATGGCATATTTAACACGGTAACCACAGTAAGGAAACTTAAGTTGTCATCAGAATCCTGACAGTTGTTTTGCTAGCTGAATTTTTAAGTGTGATTATAATTGCACATTACAAAATCTAAGCAAAAAATATTCTTAAAATTAATATTCTGTGAACTTGTCGTCCGTGTGCTTGCTTATGGGGAAGAAACCAACTCCAAAACCTGTTTCCAGAAGCATGCATAGGAAGCAGTCTTAGTTTTGTTAAATTTTGTTGTTCGATTTCAAGAACTTTGTAAAAATTCTTGTTACTAGGTTTGGATAATTCAGCCAGATGCTATACGGTTGATGTTGGTTCATATGCATACTGTAATCTCATTGGCAGTCATTCTGATTTTTATCACTCAGTCACATTTTCTGCCCTTGTCATCACCCTAAGCACATTGCTGTGAAATGTTGAGTTTTGAGAAGTGAGAGTGGAATTCTGTTTGTGGTCAGCTGAATACAAAATCTGTTGGACACATCACATCTGCATGATTTTCATGTGCAAAATCCTATAATGCTCTTTAGAGCCATAAAGCGGCATGGTATTTCATTCTCTGCTTTTATTATTAGTGTGTATAGTATGATCAGATTTACAGTTCTGAGTGTGCTAGATAACCACGTTGTCTCGGAGATTGTGCTGGAGAAGGGGCTATGCTATCACTGGAGAGCAGTTTTCGCTGCACAGTGAAGTTGTGTTAAATTTTGTTCGATTTCAAGAACTTGTAAAAATTCTTGTTACTAGGTTTGGATAATTCAGCCAGATGCTATACGGTTGATGTTGGTTCATATGCATACTGTAATCTCATTGGCAGTCATTCTGATTTTTATCACTCAGTCACATTTTCTGCCCTTGTCATCACCCTAAGCACATTGCTCTGAAATGTTGAGTTTTGAGAAGTGAGAGTGGAATTCTGTTTGTGGTCAGCTGAATACAAAATCTGTTGGACACATCACATCTGCATGATTTTCATGTGCAAAATCCTATAATGCTCTTTAGAGCCATAAAGCGGCATGGTATTTCATTCTCTGCTTTTATTATTAGTGTGTATAGTATGATCAGATTTACAGTTCTGAGTGTGCTAGATAACCACGTTGTCTCGGAGATTGTGCTGGAGAAGGGGCTATGCTATCACTGGAGAGCAGTTTTCGCTGCACAGTGAAGTTGTTTGGAAAGAAACAAAGTGTGAGAACATTGAAGACAAGGGACAGGAGCCTGAAATCCCTGAAGCCAAAAGGAGCGTTGGGCAGGACGTTGTGCTGTTTTGGAGTTAAAAGGATTTTTGATTTGAGGAAGAACTGTTAGAATTAGGGGGCTACTAGGAACTATTGCTGTTCTTCAGAGTGTGTAGTACACCCTTTATGGCCCCTGAGATACCCTCACATGAACGGAAGATGCTACAAACCTTTTGTGCTTTGGCCAATGGTGGTGTCATCAGAATTTATGTGAATAGCCAGTAACCGGCCTGAATGGCATTTTCACTTGGTTTCAGGGCACTTTAATTGAAATTCATTCACATTCTTTTGTTGTATATGCACAGATTAAAGCCAAGAAAGTCCTATGTGGGAGCTTGGAAGAAAACTTGGCACATGTGTAAATCTAATATTTTCGCTTCTGCTGGCATTAGCATTAAGTTTATTAATATATGTATAATAGGTAGTGCAATAACTTTTATTGAATCAGTTTGTTAGCTATAGTGCACATTTTTCAAGTCAGAAAGTGTCATTAAAAAAAAATAACCCATGCTAACTATAAAATGGCATTATATCTATTGGTAATTAGCCCCCAGACTTATTCTGGCTTTATGTTTATGTCTTATTATATCTTTCTTCTGGTGAAATAGCAGAGGGTCATTTGCTGGATGCGTGGTGTGAGCACACTATATTTTGTAATTTGCATCAATTTACAAACTGTAGCTAAAAAAAGTTAACCTGTTCTTTCCTAATATGGAAAAACCTAAGTTTATCCATAGCAAATTTGCAGAGCAGTCCTGAAAGTCTGTATGTGCAGAGATAAATGCCGTAACAGCTATTTCTGGTATATATGGGTTTGGTGATAGTATATGAGAAATGGAGGAGCCCTTTTAATAAATCATATTTGATCATGGCACTTGTATCTCCCTCCTTAATTAGTAATTTCATACGTGGTTTTAATTTGAAAATTTATGAGCAGCTTGGAATCCAAGTGCCATATCTAAAAAGTGAACCAGCCATGAAAACCCTTCCCTTGATTTTCAATGTATCGACTCCACAGCTTAAACTCTGTACTTTTCCCAGTGAAAGATGAGCAAGACTTAAATGCAGTAACAGTGACTGAGGTTTGAGTATCCAGTGCTACATTAAAAATATCAAATGACACTTACCCAGTACTGTTGCAAGGGAGAGTTTTCCTGTTGGTTTTTTTTTTGTTAGCTCCAAAAATCTCAAGAAAGTGGACTCAAAATCATGATAGTCTGTCTTTTTCATATATATTAGTTAACGATTTTCTTCTTCAGACATTTGTGTTGTTGAATTTATGATAAAGGTACTTGGCTTTATAGGAACCTGCTTAAACACCTTTAGAATAATACCTCTGTTTAATCTATAGCATAAGTGGAGTAAATGCTGGAATGGTATAAGGACTTCATGGGCATTTATTTAAAATTTACTTGGGTATTCATAAGCATATGCTGTCCCAACAGCATGTGTGTGTGTGTCACTCTTCTATAGTGCACTAATATACACTGTAGCACATACATTGCGCATTTATTTTGCCCTGTCATTCTTTTACGTATGTGAGATTTCCTTCCTCTTCTCTTGTGTAACTCTCCCTGTCACGTATATTTAACACAGAAATATGTGCGTTTGGGTGTGAGGGGATCAGAGAGTAAATCCAGACTTCCTTTATTTTAAATTAAAAGTAGCCCTAAGCCAGCAGGGCTAAATGTGAAATAGCCTTTTGATTTATCAGCTGATAAGGGACAGCCAGTTTAAGTCCATGGCCCTACAGCCAGTAAGTTTTCTTCATTCAAACCCTGTGAAATTGCCGGAGAATTTTGCAGTCACTGCAAACCAATGGTTGCATAATTCTGCATATAGGAGGCTGTATGCTATATTGTACCTGCAGTGCTGAAGTGGATCTTGTTTCAGCATTTAGCAGCAGCACATTATTTAGTCCGTTAAGCCGTCTGCTCTTTTCCTGTCTGTCTGGTAATTCCTTCCCCTTGGAACACACGAGCTCTCTTTCCCTTTGAAACTCCCACACGTACTGTCCATGCTTCCACTGAGGCCATCCACCCTCTCTTGGATTCCTCCCTGTTCCCACTGAAACTGTCCTCAATCATTTCCCCGACAAACCTCCCATCACCGTTTCCCTCCCACTTCCACTGACGTCAGCCCTCCTGTACAGAGATCCTTGCTCCCACTGAGAGGATCCTTCCCACGCTGAGATACACAAACTTTTCTCAATCTTTACGGCTCCAGACTTTCAGGATGATGCTTTTTATGCCATTGTTGCAAGGCATGAACCCTTTTCTCCAGGGGATGGGAGTCTAATTTTTAAATGGTATGAAGTGAACTGGGTTCATATTTAAGTCTATTTTTTATCTTTACCTTTTAATTTCCTGTTGTTTGTAATGTAAACTGGAAAAAACCAAACTGTAAATCACTCAGAGCGTATAGATAGCTACACTACTAAGATAGCATAAGCTGTGTTTTCAATTTTTAAAGCGTTGTTATCAGTACGTCTCCTGATGATGCAAACCAACTCATGCAAAATGTGTCACTGCATCTGAGAGCAATTCCTTGTGTGACTGAGATGAGCAAGGTTAGACCCTGAATTTTTGGAGTACTTACTGTTGGCAAAAACTTCACTGGAACTCCTTTCAGCTGTAAATTCATCTGCCAGGCACGAAACACTGACTTCTCTCTGCCCTTTGCATTGTTCTTTGCTGCCCCTGGTCTAAGCTTGCTTTGTGTCTCTTCCCTGGCCATTTTAGGTAGTTAATTTCTAAGCTTTTCCTTTTCTGCCACCTGAATGTGTCAATAGAGGAAGTATTAAAAACAAGCCTTTATTTCTACAGTTCTAGGTATTTATCTTACTGTGTTGTACCCTTTGTATTCTTAATTGTATGGCTTAGATTGAAGTGTAAGTACATCCACAGTGAGAAATTTTCTAGTTGTAGAATGTACTTAGAAGCCAGAAGAACGGGAGGTGATACTAGTTCTCCCTCCCTTTCTACCGTTCCCAATATTACATGTGGTGTGACATTCCAGTGCAAGGTACCAGCATTGCCTTGCTATTTCAGGTGCCAGCAATTCAGATTTTACATCCAAAATGCTAAGTCTAAGTATAAATTAAAGATATGAAATGGTGAAACGGTTACACCCACTTGCAGATACTTCACGTTCAATGAATTTTAGATTAGAAGATGCCTACAGTCTGTGTGAATATGAAGAATGTCTCATTAAGAAAGTTGCTCATAGTTCATTTGAAACTTAGAAAAAATACTGTCTGGAAACTGTTTTGCCTCTCATGTTGCATGCTTTAATATCTGTTCCTCATGTTCAAGTAAATGTCCATGTCAAGAAAATGGGAGGTATTTGAATGAGAATTATTTTTAACATCCATTGAAATTGTTATATCCAACAGTTGCCACTACCAACAGTGATAAATTGCTGTTTTACTTTATCTATTATATGAACTTTATCTATTATATGAACTTTTGTTTACCCCTCTTGGCTTACCCTCTTACCTTGAGAAGGGACTCCAGAATTGGGTTTCTTAAGCAATAGTAACAATACACTGAAAATATTCTGCTTTTTGAGCATTTGGAATGCCAACTTACTTTCAAATGAGTCCTCAAGGAGGAAATAAATATTTAGAGATACGGACAGATAAAGCTCTTATTAGCTCTCAGCAAAAAGTGAAAGAAACCTGAAGCAAATATGGTAATGAGCAGACTGTCCCCAGGTGAAATTGTTTCCATACAAGCTTTACGTAAGTTGTCATTTTGTCAGGGGACCACAGAAGCACCTGCACACATGAGAGAACAATTTAGTATTGTGTTCTATTTTGGTGGTGTGTATGGATATAATATACCCGCACTGTAAACAGCTTTACCAGCCATGGATGGAATTAAAACATTGTTAGCAATGTTTCCGAGATTGCACATAGAGCGTGATTTCATGTCCAAAGCGCAGTTTTCCAGGTTTATTGCAGTGTTTTATATGTCAGACCCATTCATCCAGTGGGGGTTCACTAGGAATTTGCTTGGCCCTGTGACATTCTACGCATTGCTATCAGTCCATTGGGTAAAATAATTAGGTATCTTCATTTAACCATAATTTAAATTGGCACAGGATGACAAGATGCAAATTGAATAGCTTTAATGTGCACGACATACTAAATAGTTTTATTGCCCAGAGTCAGATTTTTAAGTTTTCAAAGGCATCAAGGAAGCGATGTTGTGTTAAAGCCCTCTGCTTTTCAAAAAGATTTCGGCATCCAGCCCCTTTTAGGTTCTTTCTTAAAATCCCTGTTAAGGCCAAAATGTAATAAATGATGTTGGTACACACGCTGTGAAATTAAATAGCGGAGTCTCTAATTTGTGGATTCTTCCAGACCGTCCCCTTTTACTATGAGTTGAACTGTTGGCCTCAAATCAAACTCCCAGGCCCTTTTCTCCTCTTCCTTGTAAAATCTGTAAGTCTGTCACTCTACATAAAGTAAAAAGCTTAGCATTCTGTAAAACGGCTCCCACATGTATGGCTTTGTTTCACGAGAAAGGACGAGGGCTAGAACCTACTTTTTGATGTGGAAATGCGTTGACGTGAATTAAGTTGTATCTATTTTCAGTGTGGTTAACAAGGTAATTTGAGATGGGTTTTGATAGTGTTTTAAATGTTTAGAGGTAGTCTGCATATGTACGTAGAGAGTTAATGTCCCTGCAAACAAAAGAACTTGGAATAAAAAAGGAATATTCAAGATTTAAAAGCAATTTTGGGAATAAAATACTGTTGCTAATGAAAGACTGATTCCAGTATGAGGGACTCAAATTAGGATTCCCATCTTTGCTTGGAGAAGGAAGAAATACTGCTTTTGGTTCTGCTGCTTTATTACGATAGACAATTTCTGAGCACTAGAACCCTAGAAATTAGGATGACATATTTTTGTTGGTGTAAAGACAATCTCCTTGTTGGCCAGATAGGTCTTTCATTCCTGAGTGAACTAAATAGATACTATTTCAAGGAAATTTTTTTTTTTTTTTAATCAGGATAGAAATTAATCTGTTTGTTAATATTTTTAACAGATTTAAGTTGCGTCTGTTTCTTGATCGGAAATGAGGATTCACTCTTTTTGCAAAAGCACAATCATTTTGCACATTAATTTGAAAGTTGCACAGGAAACTTCAAACATTTTATATGCCTGGAAAGATCAAACCTTTTCAAGTAAGAGGTATTTTCCTTTGTAAATGAAACTTCTTACATAGCGACATGAACAGATTTCTGATATTGTTAAGGGAAAAATGGTAACCTTGAAATCTTTTCATTGTTTTTTAGATTTCCCAGTTTCCTAAGTAAATCCATACAAAGAAAACATAGAATCACTGGGCAAGTACGAAAGAATGACATCCTCTACTTCCCATTGTTTTTAACTTTGAGTTAGCAATGACCTTTAGCTCCCTACTGGGATGCGGTGGAAACTTTATGAGGCCCCATCTTACTTGCCACTAAAAGACAACGTATTTTTAAAGTTACACATTTACCATTGCTTTCTGTCTTTCAGTCTGAGGTTCTGTTATCTCTAATAAAATTTAATCAGACAAATAACCTCAGTAAGCAATCGGCAAAGTAAACATTCTTTATAAGGATCTTGTTTGAAAAAGCTATGCTAATGTATTAATTAAAGCACAACAAAAGAACCTTGATCTGTATTGAATACAACCTTCCTGTATTTACGAGTATCTACACTTTTGCATTGTCAGATAGATGATGTTCCTCACTCATACTGAATTATCAGGATTGCGTCTCTTCTGACACTGAAGTGTAGAACTCTATTTTACAACAGTGGTTTTAATTCCAAGTTTTTAAATGCACAAACGTATCTGTGTGATAGGTAGATAGGACAAGATCAGCATTCAGCTGAGACGACTGAGTTTGCAGATGTGTATTTCTTCTTTTTGGAATACTGTCTGCTGTTTCTTTCAATTTTTAAGTTGTTTTTTTTTTCCCATAAAAGTTTGGCGAGAAATTCCACAAATGGTTGAAGACAACCACACCTACTATTCTGGTAACCTGAAGCAAAGTGACTTACCCTGCACACTGCTGCGGTTTAACTGCCTGGTAAAATTGCACTTTTCCATGAGCTGTAACTCAGTGATAAGTATCTCGGCATAAGACGAGTAATTCTACAAGTACTGGAATCCAGAGCTCTGCCACACACTGAAGTGTGGATGGCACTGGGATGGCTGGCAAGATATCTGCATTTTATTTTTCAAAACAAAGCAAAGAGTTATTTTCAAAAACTGAAGAGGTTTATTGGTGGGCCAAATTCTGACTAAAATGACAGTCCTTCAACCCCATTAAAATCTGTGGGCTTGAGGGGTATACCTGAGGCAGAACTTGGACTGCTGTGTTTACCTCTCACTATGGTAGAAAATAGCTCCCTATTGGATATGTGATTTGAAAATAAAAATAGTGGCAATAATATTTGTATTAAGGGCTAAGTTATTTTCTGTCTTTCCAGAAAGACATTAGTATAGCTCCAGTGAGCAAGTTCCCGGCTGTACTGAAGCTAGTGGCAAAGTTCTTATAATTTTCAGAACAGCCAGAATTTGATCTCTAGTCTGTAACCAAAACTTCCCTGGCTTCTTTGAAGTGCAACTAGGGTATCAGCCCTTACGGTTGGGTCCCATGTTTTATGATTGCTTAATCCATAACTAATGCAAAAAACCTACCAATAACTGATATTATTAACTGTCTAATGATGGGAGTAATGGGATAGCAAATTGATTTTTTTTTTCTTCTCAGCTTCTTATAGCAGTGAGGGCTGTTCTCAAGCAGTAGCTGCATAAAGAATATAAATTACTGTGGCTTCAGGTCATAAACTAAATCTGCATGTCTGTTGCTGTTCTTGAGAGTGGTGACTCTCAAAGTTAAAACTTTGAATTTCTAGGCATTCAAAAGGACTTTTTTCTACGCATTTGTACCTGTGTAGTTCTCCACTTGCATCTGAAGTGTGTTGGGATGTGTTATGTTGCTTGGTGCTTTGTGGTCGCAGGTGATCATTCTGTAAGTAATGATGCAGCGGTGTGGCCAAGGCTAGAGATACTGAACTGAAATCAGAAGAACCAGACTGCCACTGGTTAGTGTGTGGCTCTTCGGCCAACTCGCTGTGTGTTTCTACTTGAACGCTTGATCTTAATCATGTGTCATGCAGGATCAGGGCCATCATATACCCAGGAACATAAGAGTCGCACTCAGATCAAACTGTGTCCATGTAATGCAGTGCTTTGTTTCTAACAGCAGTCAGCAGAGTGTGCTTTGGAGAAAGATGCAAGGAATCTATTTAAAAGTACAAAAATGAGAAGAGTTTTTTATGTTCCTCTTCTGGCTTTAGTCTGGACATACTGATTTACTTCTCATTTTTCACAATTTTGGCATGTCGTATGATAATGATAATGTTTTATCTCCTTAAAACTTGGTTGCTAAGTTGACAAATGCAATTAAAAAAAAAAATTGAGTGGAATTTTTGAATGGAGGATTAATTTCCAAGCCAGTGTTAGCACATACTTAGCAGTGAAACACCATCAATGTGGATCGTTTATGTATTTGTTTCTGCAAATACTGTTGCAGGGACCAAGAACAACTGATGAAAGTGTTTAAAAGAAAGCAAAGGGGGTGAATTGTAACTAAATAGGGGTTTGCATTTTGAAGAGGACTTCATGACCAGAGAAGCTAGTGCTTTTTTTCATACATAAGGCAGAGTATCCTGCAGATGAAAAAAAGCTGAGGGTAACGTTGATATTTTAGAGGAACAAAACACTTCAAAGCCAGGCAAAGAGGGTTTTGCAAACCCAAACAGCTTTTGTTTTGTTAACAACTGCACTGCGAGGAAGAGCAAGTCCTGTGAACTCGGACACTGCTTCATGCTTCCATTGATTCTGCTGTAACTTTTAATTCACTTAGTATTTGTTTTCTTTTTGTCTTTTGCCGTGGAAGTGATCTGCTTTCTGCAGAATTTTGGATGAAAGGGCTGTTCTGCTTATACTGTCAATTAGTTACGTTATCGTATGTCCTCAGTTCTGGAAATGATGCGTCCTGTTCCTTGCTATTTAATGCCATGGCGCTGAGCTCTGTCATGAGAGCAGTCAGGTTGAATTCAGTGGTAGTGCTGTCAGTCACAGCCCCTAAGCCTAGCAGTGATACTTTTTCCGTCAGTGGATAATCTAACATTTTACCTTTACCAAAGTATGGAATCTTTTACTTTGGGGTAGCTGCTTACTTTTTAGGAGGGGTTTATCTTTTCTGAAATACTATTACAAGTTACAGCTCTTTAAAATGAATGTGTTAGCGCAGTAGCTTGTTGGGAACCAAATTTTCTCCAAAAAGCAGCTTGCACAGCCTTTTCACAGTGCCCTGCCTCTGGCAGTGGCAAGAACCAGCTTCTTGGGGATAAGAGAGATTTAGCTTTTATGATCGTTGTTAATAATAATAAAAAGTCATTAAACTAATGAAACTGCTCAGTGAGGAAGCTGATCTGTCCCTCTCACCCCTGGCTTTGGTGAGAAGGGCAAAGACAGTATTTGTCCCTGAAGGACAGGCAATAGTGTCAGCCTGCTTTCTTGGTAGCAAATGTTAAAAAATGGAATTTTGGTGGGCATTCTTTACTTTTGGTTCCTAGAGCTAAATATTGATGTATCAGCTTATGATATTTTACTGAAAAACACAATTCTGCTGTCACTGTTTATACGTTATAACATTTGGAAGATTTCTTTTTTTTTTAATATCAGTGCAAAGCCTCAAAATTAGAGTGGGAGTGGGGCAGAGGGAGCAAGCCCTGCTAGTGGTTGGCGGGAGGTATGGGAAATCTAACGCCTTGTCTGATCCTCAGACTTAGCCCCTAGTCACAGTGTGACCATGGGAAAATTGCCAGGCACCAAATTTTCGGAGGAGCGTGATTGAAGTTCATATTTTCTAAAAATCTAAGCTCTCTTGTGGATTGCTTACAGTGAGATTCATAGCTGGACTGTCAAAAAAGTGAGCTGAAATTGCCATCTCTTATTTTGCCAAACTAAAAAGGACTTCTTTTTGGAGGTTACACAGCTCTGAAGTTTTCTTCTAACTTTATCTTGGCTGTTCTGATTGCTAAGAGCTCTTACAAGGCTCTCTTGTGCTCTTTGGGCAATATTAAAGTCTCTTCTGCTGTGCTCTGCTAAGGTTGTGGCACACTGTTAATGGGGTAAATTTTGCTTTGTGGGGTAACCTTGCTTTGTTGGTATACAAAGTCTAAGCAAACTAGAGAATTTTAAGTACTGCAGAAGTGAAATACACCTGGTGCAGTTTCAGGGAATGGAAATCTTTTCCTCCGTTTCTTCTGTGAGCCTTTGAGCTGTGCTAGGAAGTGCAGGCAGTAGGTATTAAGAGGTAGCTGTGATGTTCAACCCTTTATTCTATGGACAGGAGTTATGTGGATTAGGAGGTGCCTCCCTGATACGTTGCACTGCTCTGTCATTGCCTCCTAAATTTAATCATGAGGTCAAGACCAGAGGCTCGTGTAGAGTGTAAGTGGTGGGGTCCAGTGCTTGACTCTGAGGTCACTATGGGGAATGGTTTTGCTTGTAGGTTGCAGAAGTCTCAGTCGTCTCCACAGGGATCTTTACCTAGTTACGGAAGAGTGATTTGTCCTAAATGGTTGAGAAGCCTCCTAAATTTTTCCACCATCAGTTGGAGCAAGGACAATGTCTCCCTCAGTCAGTTGTTTCCTAAAGTGTGTGTTTAGCAATGAGGCCATACGGTCTCTTGCCCTTTCTCCACGGATGACCTGCAAAGAAGAACTATCATCCCCCCTCAGGAAACCTGACACTTTTGGTCAATGGCCCCTTACATTTTTTTCCCCAGCTGACTGGCGTTCCAGCTGACTGATCAGAGAAGTACCCAGTTGCATCCACTTGTTAGGATTCGCTGTGCCAGTGGTATTCTGTTTCAGGATAAAGGTACCAAGAAGGAGCATTCTGTTGAGCATATCTGAAAGCAGAGAGGCACTTCCCTGGCTGTGGCCAATCACTTTGACTACTTCAGGATCTAGTTTCCCCTTACCCCTGTAACAATACACTCAGTAACAGTAAATACACATGTGAAATATTACCTGGGAATCTTTAAATGCTTGACTACTATTAGCTTCATGCCACTTTGTAAGAGTTACAAGGACCTGTAAAGTACCTCGTTGGTTTTTTTTAATCTTCCCCCCCCCTCCATTTTGCAGAGAGGTGGATGTGGGTGAAGGGCTTGGCATTTTTTTCATCATCTTTCCCAACACTGGGAGGTCCCAAGCCAGCAGGTAGAATTTCTAAAGGAGGGGTCTCCGCAGCCTGTTCTAAAATAGTTTAATGATTTTTAAGGTAAGCCAACAAAACATTTCAGGTAGAGGGAAAAGCATGACAAAGGATTGTCAGGGTGAAGGGATTATGGCTAACAGCACTGCACCTCTGCTGTTGCTGGGTGCTGCAAGAGGTCTTCATATCCTTAAGAGCCTGAGTTAGGTTTGGGAAACCTCAACCTCTGTACTGAGGAATGAACTGAGGCCAGTGGTAATGGTTTGTTGAAACCCAGACTAATTGATTGCTATAACTCAGTTTGGTTACTACAGATATTTTTGTCCTACAACAGACATGAGCAGACTCTCCAGAGTCAATACAAATAGAATACAACCCCCTGACTTAGTATATATACCCTAAGGTATATATACCCTAAGGTCTTATTTTTTAATCTAGCTTGGACAGGGTTTTTAACGTGTGCTAACCTGGTTAAGGTACAGGAAAGACAGTGATGCGTGTTGAAGTGCTTTATTCAAGGCCATGAACAACAAGGCTGGAAATACATGCAGGGAGTATAGAGCAGCTTGGTCTTCCTAATGCTCTCTGAAGTTGTCTGCCTTCATCGGACTAGGACAAACCTCTCGGATTGTGGCTGCCATGTCAATGTACCCATCTGCAGAACTGAGTACTGAGAGCTCAGACCTTCACAAGAAGGTTTCCTCAGGAGGCTTTCCTTCCTCTCTCCAAGTCATACATGTCTTTCTAGAGGTCAGGCTATCTTAAGAAACTGTCACTGACTGTTCTCAAGTGCTTATGCTTCTTAACTCTCTAAAAATAGAAAAAATTATGAAGCTCCCTGACATGCTGGGACAGCCAAGGGGCTTTCTTTAAACACTTCGTAAAATAGCACTATCTCTTATCACATGAGCTCTTAATTTCTCGGTTCAGAAAAGTACACAGCAGTTTCCTACAGTGCATAGCTGGGCACTTCCAGAGCCTGCTTCTTCACACAAAATTTTTGAAAGATGACTGTTAACTAAACTTGGCTTAATTAAGTTGACAATTTCACAGCTACTTTGAACAGCTCATTAACTGCAGGCTACAGCTTCTTTGCAGCCAAAGCTCCACAATACATCATACAGTGAACCTGCTGACAGGAGGGTACAACTTCCAACTCATGCTTCAAGAGATCAGATTTATTACTGCAGTCCTGCTTCTTCTAAAACCAGTTAAGGCCTCCTTTAACAGATACTGAAAATACTTTGATCTGTAGTGTAGTCCCACATGGCGCTGCCTAGTGCAGATACCACTTTGCATGTTAAAGCCAATGCTGTTTTACACATGCTGCCAAGCTGATAGTGGTGTTGGGGTGAGGGCAAGTGGCTGTGGCTGAGTTGCGTGCATTGCAGCTCCTGTACGATACTGATTGAAGTAGTAATTTTTTCACTTTTTTTTAATTGATCATACATACGCAATTCCTTGTTACTCAGCTCACTTAAAAATAGAGACTAGTTCATTGTTATCTGTTTCTTTATATGATCTGTTTCTTTAATTGATCTGGTTTATTTTTGTGCTTTGTCCTGCCCGCCTTTCTCCCCAATAGTATAGAAAATTTAGTCTCTCTGAGAGTTGTTAAAACACCTGCTGAAGGCAGTGGAGACTGAGCTTGCTGACGGCAGTTTAGCTAGCTGGGTTTCTTCAACTTGGCCTTGGAGAAAGAGTAAATAATGTTTCAAAGAAGTTTGCGAACCTCTGCTGCCCATGACCCTGAAAGATCCCATCATATGTTACCGAAACAAGTGTCTAGGGTCTTAGGTGATGAGGTGTCCTCCTCTCACCTCGGTTGTTAATATTGCAATAGTCTGTTCTTTGCATTGGTGATTTCTTACCGACATGGTTAGGGTAAAGCCCTGCTCTAATTGCAGCAATACTGATACTACCGTGCTTGTGACAGCATAGTTTATGCCATTTGAGAGTACAAATACAATGGTGTAACTTCTTCCACAACAAAAAGTTTTCCTGTATTTCTTGACTTGTGGAATTATACTTAGGACGCATTTCTAATTTAGGCAAAGTCTTAATACAGTCCAGGCCAGGACTGTATGAGGAATGTTACCTAGCCTAGAAATGTCAGTGAGGGATTTTGATTTTTTAAATAATATTTTATACTGGAAAAATCTCTGTTATGGATACAGTGATACTATGGGGGGGGGGGGGGAAAAAC
>NW_008795035.1:3632596-3756392 GCF_000699145.1 Aptenodytes forsteri
TTTGGGGTGAGGGCAAGTGGCTGTGGCTGAGTTGCGTGCATTGCAGCTCCTGTACGATACTGATTGAAGTAGTAATTTTTTCACTTTTTTTTAATTGATCATACATACGCAATTCCTTGTTACTCAGCTCACTTAAAAATAGAGACTAGTTCATTGTTATCTGTTTCTTTATATGATCTGTTTCTTTAATTGATCTGGTTTATTTTTGTGCTTTGTCCTGCCCGCCTTTCTCCCCAATAGTATAGAAAATTTAGTCTCTCTGAGAGTTGTTAAAACACCTGCTGAAGGCAGTGGAGACTGAGCTTGCTGACGGCAGTTTAGCTAGCTGGGTTTCTTCAACTTGGCCTTGGAGAAAGAGTAAATAATGTTTCAAAGAAGTTTGCGAACCTCTGCTGCCCATGACCCTGAAAGATCCCATCATATGTTACCGAAACAAGTGTCTAGGGTCTTAGGTGATGAGGTGTCCTCCTCTCACCTCGGCTGTTAATATTGCAATAGTCTGTTCTTTGCATTGGTGATTTCTTACCGACATGGTTAGGGTAAAGCCCTGCTCTAATTGCAGCAATACTGATACTACCGTGCTTGTGACAGCATAGTTTATGCCATTTGAGAGTACAAATACAATGGTGTAACTTCTTCCACAACAAAAAGTTTTCCTGTATTTCTTGACTTGTGGAATTATACTTAGGACGCATTTCTAATTTAGGCAAAGTCTTAATACAGTCCAGGCCAGGACTGTATGAGGAATGTTACCTAGCCTAGAAATGTCAGTGAGGGATTTTGATTTTTTAAATAATATTTTATACTGGAACTGGAAAAATTATGGATACAGTGATACTATGGGGGGGGGGGGGAAAACATTTTTTTTTAGAATAGCTTGTTTCATTTGAGGAACCAGTATACCAGCAAAACCAGTTTTGCTAATGTTACTCCATTTGCAATAAGAAAGTTTCCCGGGACAGTTATACCTATACCGAATAGCTTGTTTCATTTGAGGAACCAGTATACCAGCAAAACCAGTTTTGCTAATGTTACTCCATTTGCAATAAGAAAGTTTCCCGGGACAGTTATACCTATGCCAGGATTTAAGGACTGTGGAAGTGAAATGGAAGTGAAGTGAAAACCTGGTACAGAGTCAGCACGTGGAGCCCTTTTCCTCCTTGTTGAGCCTTTGGATTGTGATAGTTTCTGGCAGCTGATGTCTATGAACCACTTGTCTGCTTTTATGATGCCTTTGCAGCAAGAATTTGTAGCAGTGAGAGTTCCAAGGAGCCCCACTAGCACTCTGAATGCTGCCATGACACTGGCGCTTTTTCGGAATTTGTCCTCTTTTGGACAGGTAGATTTAGCAGGAAATAGTTTGGCCGAGGTATGAAATTATAATGTGGGTTTTGCAAACCTTTGGTAAGAAAAGGCATTTTTTGTCAGCAAGGCTTTGTAGGCTAGACCAGGCAGTAGAACAGAGGGGAACAGTCCTTGAATTAGGACAAATAAGTGATTGTTAATGGCCTTTGTCCTCTGTTGCTGTTTGTGTGCCTTTTACTGTAGGACACTGCTTTTCAGAACGGGCTGTAAGTGTGTGGCTCTGCATTCTGCAACTTAAGGTTATTAAGGAAGAGTTGAACTCTCAATTAATTGCATTGTTTAGGACCAATCTAATGTTAATAATTAGCTCATGAAACTATACTAGATTTATGTTTGAGTATGGGAGAAATGATTATTGTATGGAAGATACTGAATTACCAGGTGTGATTCGGTGACAATTCGATGGTAATGCAAAAAGGCAGCTTGTGATACAAATGTTGTCACGCCACAGCTGCTTCTGCAGCAGAACCGCCATTTTACTGCCTGTTTCTGCTTGACCTTGTTACTTTACCATCCATGGTGGTCTGTAGTTTTTCTTTAACTTGTTCGGTTATACATAGCGGAGGTTCCTTCCTGCAAGCCGTTTTCTTCTTTTTGCCATTGTGTTCTACCTTCGACTGCCATTTTCATGTTTCTAATGCTCATATATGCATGTATTTGTAATTTTTTGTAATTTATTATACACAAACAGTATACGTCCTCACACTGATGAAACTCACATCAGCTCCTCTCAGTACTTTTTTTTTAATGAAGTGCTTTTGTTGGGTGAAGGTCTGTGAGGAAAGTCTAGCTTCTTTCCACCCACTGGCATACAACACTGTGCTAGAAATGATAGAATCTTTTTGTTTACAAAGAAGCATAGCTAGTAAACAGATCTCTCCCTGAAAATCTTTATTTAGTACACACAGTGTACTCTTAATCATTTGCACCAAGGTCAATAGCATCTAAAATGCCATCATTATAAATCAATCTGATATTAGAGGAGTATTTTCATAGATGTGTACACAAACTCAAATAAACAAAAAAATCATTTTTTCTCTAACTTCAGCTAAAATGCAGTAATCTTATTTCTAATCTGCCATACTAGAAAAATGTTTTTTCATCAGCTTTCAAAATTGCAATGCTGTTCTATGCTTAAAATGTTTTCCTCACTGACATTTTAAATTGCAGGTATGTTCTTGTGTTGCTTAACCAAAAGAGGTAACATTGTGGGGGGAAAAATAGTTTTGTTTTTCATAGCACAAACCATAAATAATTAGTTGATGTGTAAATTACTTAATTATAGTTTCTGGATATGAATTTTAGTTATTTAAATATGAATAGAGACTGTCATAAATGACATTAAGCATGGACTCTTAGTCTTGTATGATTCAGCTGGTGCTGACACAATTTCATAATAAACATTAGACATTTTCCATCTATTTTTGTAACCGTGTCAGTTCAGATACTTGCTGTAAAAAGGGAGTATCTGCACGAATAGTTGTGATCGAACTGAACTTTGATCTGAAATGGAAATTGATTTTTTCCCCTTACTAGGGGTCTTGAAATGGCTTCCCAAATTATTGAAGCTCAAGCTAGTTTTTGACAGCTTTCTTTTTGACAAGGACTGAGTGGAAGAAATTGTTACTTTTCCTCCAGATACACTCCCAACAACTGCCATCATTTCAGTTTTTTTTGAAGGGTCATGTTCATTGTGTCTCTAACGTAATTAAGTGGTATTTTACATCTTCCAATAACCTTCAGAGCTTCCCATTCTCTTTTGCGCTTGCAGAGTTGCTGACCATTACAGAGATGACTGAAAAGTGGTCCATGGGTGCTGCCTTGCTTACAGAGCTGCATCCAGTAACTCCCTACTCTGCAGTCTGGTTTTGGGCCACCAACTGTTCCTCTTTGGTTTCTTGAGAGTAGTGTGAATAGACTGAGAGAGGCCTGACTCTCATCTTGATTGCATTGAGGCTGGGGCAAAATTTCATTTAAGTGGTGTTATGTAAGTAAACCAGAGCAATGTGCCGGACTCTTGAGACGAAGCCTCTTGCTTCTGGAGCCAAGCTGATGCTTGAAGCCCATCGAGTTAATGGAAAGGCTGGTTTTCTCAGTGCCATTATGTTATTAGCTGGTTCTGGCTACTCTTTTTCTGTCTGATATATCACTACCGAAAACTGGAGGGTGGTCCGTACTGGCTTTAACCTGCTGAGGACTCTTGGTGCCGTGTTAGAGCCCCAGCGTGCGTGCATGGTAGAGGACAGGTGAGTGAACCCTGCAGACTTGGAGAACTCCGTGCTGAACAAAACTTTCTAGCCTATTTGAAGTCAACTGTGTGTCAGTGGCTGGAATGGTAATGGTCATCATTAATATAACAAACAGCTTAAGTGCAGAAATGACAGAAAATATGTAATAAAATGAGGTAATTTGTATAAATTTGTAAAGTTAGGCTTAGCACAAAAATATGCTAGTGTGTATTGGTACAGTATCTTTATGTAGGCTGGAGATAGGTTTGCATGTTGTGGGGAAGCCCTTTATTGAATCTCAGTAGTCATTTCTTTTACATTTTATGATCTTCCAGTGCAGTCCATGGAAAATAAACCTAAAATCTAATTATTGTGCATATTTTATTTTTTGTTCTTTAATTTTTCTTTGCCTTTTTTATAGCATCTTTCCAAAATGCCTTGCCCTCTGTAAACATTAGGCTATTAAATTTTTGAAGCTTGTGACAATGTTGTTCCGTAGATCGCGCATTCGCTGGCGTTTGCAGGGTAAACACCCTCCAACCAGAAACTAAGCAAGCTCAGTCTCTGTGGTACGCTCAGTCCTCGTGTGCCCTGGGATCAGGAGTCCCCAACCTGTTTTCATGTCGCTCACATGATGTTGTTTCACACTTGGAGTACATCTTTGGGTCAGCACTTCCTTGCTTTTTGAAACTACTTCTCTTTTTAGGGAAAGCAATTACTTGATTCTAACTGCTCTTAGTAAAACAGCAGCTTTTTAGGGCTAATAAGTAGGTATTTGTAAACTTTACAACTCGTTTCCAAGTGAAGGCTAGCATCGTAGAATTAGAAATTACCCAAAAGAAACTTAGACAGCAACAGCAAATATAGCACAGATTAACGAAGAGAGTTGCCTGGGAAAGGCCTTCAGTATTTTCAGCGATCTTTTTACAACCATCAGATTCCTCTTTTAAAATCCTTGAGATTGATGACATTGTGCCTTGGCAAAGACTTTTGGGATCTAGAATGGTATTTTACGTAGTGACTCGTGGGTTTCATCGCTCAGGCAGGAAGATAACATGGTCAAATAGAAAGATCTTAACTTTGCATGATGTATAATGGTCAGTCAAGGCCATTGTGTAGCTTGTCTGCTTTGTGACAGATAAGCAACTGCGGTGCAAGGACTACACATGCTTGTTAGTTTAAAAATTCTCGTTTAGCTTTGTCTAAATTGTAGGAGCTTTTTTTTCTGTGACTGGAGCTGTGGTTATTTTTCTGTTGTGGTTCCCCCCCCCCCCCCAAGATCAATCCGGATACCCAATGATATGATCTTATATATCATTACCCAATTGATACCCAATTTTGCTGAAGCAATGTGTTAATCAAAGGCTTAATCAATGTGATGATAAAAAAAAAAGTGGAAATATATATAAAATATCTGAAAACTTTCTCATTCCAATAGCTTGAGGATTTCAGATGTCATTGCTAATGTTCAGGAATGACTGGCTGTACTTGTAAGTTCAGTATATTCAGCTCAGTTGGGTAACTTGTATTCTTTTGAGTGCGTTGCTGGGGAGGGCAGAGAGGAGAGGGTCATGCTGCATTGAGGAGAATGGATTTAGGAAGAAAAACAAGTAATGATACTGCCTAAGTGCCGTCTTATTCGTGTTAGCAGGCAGTAGCA
This sequence comes from Aptenodytes forsteri, assembly GCF_000699145.1. Taxonomy (NCBI): domain Eukaryota; kingdom Metazoa; phylum Chordata; class Aves; order Sphenisciformes; family Spheniscidae; genus Aptenodytes; species Aptenodytes forsteri. The sequence goes on from NW_008795035.1 coordinate 3,637,850, forward strand.
CACACAGTTTGTACAGGTCTTTGTAACTGTTTTTGATAATCAGTCTGAAAAAGTGGAAAGAATTAGTGCTAACAAGAAATCCCATCTTAGAATGTAAACTCACTGGGACAGGGATCATATTTTCCTGTGTGTTTGTAGGCCTGTTGTACACTTCAGTGCTTACATCATACAAATGTAAAAATAACATAAAAACAGTGATGATGTTAGGAAGTGAACTCTCTATTAATTCACGCTCTATGATGACATATGCTTTTTTAAAAGACAAACTCATTTATGCATAAGGAGAGTGCAAGAGTTGCATGTGCAATTAGAAGTAATTTAGTTCAGTAATAGATGACTTGTTCATCTGCTGGCGTAATTAATGATAGCACTGGTACCCAGTGTCCCAGTTATTTACGGTAAAAAAAGAAAATTAACACTAAAGCTATCAGACTGAAGTTATCAACTGGAGGAAAAAAATTAATCATCTTATCTCAAAAGAATATATTGCACATTTCCATATATTTGCATGGCTATGTTTTTATAATTAAATGTATTTGGAATGAATTTTAATCCCTGATGTCTTAAAGTAAAAAAAGAGATGAAAGTGTCAAGACAAACCAAGCTTGCTATGTCGAGTGGTATTCTATGTCTGATTTTGCAGCCGCGGTCTTTGGTAAACAGTGTTGTTCTGCCTGTGGTTGCCCTGGCTGACGTCAGTGGTGCTGGTGCAGATGGGGAGGACAGAGGTGGAGCCCTCCCCAGGCAGATTAATTTATCTCTTCATAGAAAGTGATTTTCTTAAATTGTTGCATTAAGCCGGAGGGAAATTGAACAGATCTATCAGAATAAAATGTATTCTGATGCTTTAAACCAAGGCATTTTTTTGGTGATTGCTGAACTGGGTGTCTCTTGGGAATGTACAAAACCAGAACTGGATAAAAAAACACTGGCTAATACTCTTTCAGAAACAAAACCAGGGGACCAGTTAACCTCAGCATTCCCAGTGCTCCTGTCTGATGTTGGCTGGAGCAATCTGCTGTGTTTCCTTCCTCCTTGCCTCTGCCCTTCTCCTTGGGGCTCTGCTGGCCAGTGTATGTGGGACAGGAGCCCTGGCATGGCTGCTCCCAAGGTAGCCTCAGTACTTGAGATGGTAGGTCTAGTAGTTAGAAAATAAACAATAGTTAGAAAATAATTAAAGTACTTGGGGTTTCTTTGATAAGATCTTGGACCCTAAGTGAGGTGCTAGCATCACCTGAAATAGGTCTTGATAGTAAGATATCCAAAAGTACGGTCTCAAGCAATATGGTCTAAGTTGGGACTTCAGCTTCTCCTAACAATTTTTTCTTTCCTGCCTGAATGGGCAATGTCAACATATATTCTGAGAAAGTAGTTCCCAAAGGATAGGTACGGTGGCTGGCAGCGCCTTCTAGAACGGAGTGCTGACCTTAGAATGGCCTCATGCCCTGGGAAAAAATGTTATTTATTTAGGTTTTAAATTATTAAATTGGGATTAAGTTGGATATGTAAAAGATGGTCATGTAATTCGTGTTCTTGACTCAATCTGATGCTGCACAGAGATTAAATAACTGTTTCCCAGGATGTAGAAAGAAGTCTTAATAGGGACCAAGCAGCAGTGTTCTTTTGTTTGCAGGGAGGCAGGAGAGACTTGTGTCTCACGTCCAGGCTTAGAGGATCTTGTTCATGGGATCTTCTTTTTCCAATTTGATCCTTCTCCATCTGAACCACTAAAGAAATTTCTCGGTGTATCTAAAGGGCAGAGGAGGAGCAATAATACGTAGAGGAACGTGAATTAGTTTTGAATGACCAGGCCAGCCCGGGTCATCCAGCAATAGGAGAGCTGTGTAAACATCAGGACTGATGTGTGCGGAGTATCATGGTGATACAGCTGTAGTGTTTCCAGTCCCTGAGCAAACTAAGTCAGAGCTAGCTTTGATACTCACCGCCCTGCATCCTGCTATGTAGATCCCCTCACAAAAAGCTGAGGAGATCAAGCCTTTAACGAGATGGGGGAAGGAGCCCAGAGTCATCCTTTTTGTTCGGTGCAGCCTGGCCAAGGCCTCTGTGGCTGTGGCAGAGCATGGGATTCTGGACAAAGTGAGGCAGCAGGTCCCCAGCAGTGCAATAGGGACTGCCTGTATAGTTCCTGCTGGGAGCAGACTAAATCCCAAGGGCTGGGGAGTCCAATATGCAGGAATCCTAAAGGGAGGTCAGCAAGTCAATAAGGGGTTTTTCTATGCTTGCACTTTTCGGTCTTGTGAAGATGGGAAAAACTGTGTCAGAGTGGGGCTGTGGCAGAGCCCAGAGTATCGCAGGGCAGAGCTTCAGCTGTCCAGGAAGCTGCATACCTTTTCTTCCACATCTCTTACCTCTTTGATCGTTCCCATATGATTTTGACATACCTCAGTGATACTTGGAGCTTTGTAGCACTCTTTAGCTTGCTCCTCCGGTTGCACGTGCGAGTGGCATACGCAGGCTGGCAGAAAGGGAAGAGGGCAGAGGGTTGTTATCCTACAGCAGAATTGTTTCCAGAAGTGACTGTAAAAACGACAGCAGGAGGTTCTGCACTTGTTCTCTCTCAATCACTTTGAGATAAAACTTTGCTTAGTTTACAAGTCAAAAGGTGATTTTTCTAACAGCCAATATTTCAAACTCTCACATTTGCGTTTGGCAATCAAGCTGTTTTCTGTCTGAATCTTACTTCATTGCCAGTAATAAAAATTCCAGCTCGCTCAGCCATGGTTATATTGGTTTTGCAGAGCTAACAGTAGTAAAAGCTTGTTTTTGTCCACAAAGTTAGCAGATTAGGTCTCAAAGAAATGTCACCTAGACAACAGGTATATAGGAAAGTGCTCTTTTTTTATTGGTGACTTAGCTTGGACCAAACACTACTGAAACAACTAAGTGCTTGTTTTACCATCATCAGCCTTTGTGCATTCCCTTGCCTAGGTAAAGGAGAAGAGATCTTACTTTGGAAGTATTGATGAGGCTTATGCAACTTGCTATGTACTACTGACTATTCCAACAAAAATATTCCATGTTATAGGACATATTTCCTCTCCTTTCTTGGTTTTAGTACCAATATTTGAATCTCTGAAGTTAAACCATATATTATCAACCAGAACTTTTTTCTCATAGAATTTTTAAAGCTCTATTTGAATGCTGATGGGCTCCATTCCTCTTGTATGTCCTCTCTTTACTATTATTTCCTTACTTCAATGACGTCATAGAATTTCTGTTATGATTAATCCTTTATAGAGGTGACAACTTTATTTTGAAAAAGAAAAGATGAATCTTTGGTTTTAAGAAAAATGCAAAATGTATCTGCTTAATTTTTCTTTGTTTACTTTGCCGTCTGTCATCAGAATTATGTGTCTTCCCAGCCTCCTGCTGTTTGTTGTTTTCTTGCTGTTACAGAGATTGTTATCAACATACAAATGCCCCTTTGAAGTAGGAATGTAATTCCAAAATTACATCAGTCCTATTAACAAGAATCTGTTCTCTTCTTTCCTTTCACTCTTAACTTTTAGATATGAACGTTAAGTGTTTTATAGTAAAATAAAATTAATGTTTTGAGATAGTGTCTTTTGAAGGTATGGAAGAAATGTATCAATTGTGGAAAAGGCTGTTGCTGCAGTAAAGTGATGTGGTCCCTCTTTGGTAGATACCTTGGGCTTTTATTTGAGAGCAGTTGTGCGCGGTAGGTTTTTCCAGCTACTGACAGAGATGTCTCCTGGCTGTTTAACCACAGCACTTGTTCCTGGTGGTGCTGAAAGCATGGGAATTGATCACGCCAACCCACGCAGGAGCAGCGCCTGTGCAAGCTATCCTACATTACCACTACTATTGAAAATAAATTGCTCTTAGCATTGAGAACAAGCTTTAATGGAAAAAAAACAAATAGGAAAGATTACACTATTATAAATCAGCACCTCTGAATCCTGAATGTACAACTTAGAACCGGGGGAGGAGAATTACTTTCAGAAGCTCTGTATACAGACTCAGGCTAGTGCTGAGCCTTGTCCTGGAGCAAGGCTGCAGCATCATGTGTCCATCACAGGGTACGCTGCCTTTCACCTGCTTTCACGGATCTCAGACACCCACAGGCAGCAAACCATGGGCTAGTTAAATTGTTTTGGTATTTCTTTACTCTCTTTTCTGAAGGGGCTAAAGTCCACTCCTTATTCCATGGTAGGAAGTATCCCGGTTCACGTGCAAAAACTGGACATTCATCTGTTAAATAATGGTCATACCTTAGTGCATTGGTAGATGCTGGCACTTCTTACACTGCAGCTGGAAATGCACATATCACATGCTTGAAAACACGTTATTTGATGCTAGTGTTTTGTTCAGTGATGAATGAATTTCTGCGTATATGACAGGAGAAGGAATACAGCCTTCCAGGGGCTCCGTAAAGGCAATGTGGTCTGTACCAGTAGAAAGATTTCTTAGTCTGGTTTCTCTGTAGGCTGAAACATGGAGGGGGTGCCCTGGGTATGAGGGGCTCTTGTTTTAAAGAATAACCAACACCTGTATCCTGCAAATTATGCTGACAGTATTGAAATCTGCAATATCCTTATTTAGAAAGGAAAGAACTTCCAAAACGTAGTGCATCTTTTGGTGAACATGCTGCCTGGTCACAGATGTGGGGTAGTCCCATGAGCGTCTTACGGAAAATCAGCAAGCAGTATCTTTTGGTTTGCCTTTCCTAACTGATTTGTTTCCCCTTTAACCAAATGCAAAGGGGCTTTTCTAACAGCTGGATGTGCTGTGCCTTCTGTATTGTAACTTACGGAGAGCAGTTAAGAGTCTGAGATGTGTGGAAAAAAAGAGATGTTGTTAATTTGTGGCGAGAGCAGGACTACGGCTTACTATGCAGATGCTGTGCACTTTGTAGTCCCCTGAGAAGCTTGTGAAGGCTTCTCCAGTGGGGCATGTTTCGGTGACTGTCAAGTACTTACCATGTGAGTGTCCAAACTATTCAGTCTCTATCCTCGTTAGAGGATAGACACCCATCTCTTGTTTTGGAGTCAGTGTATCTGTTAATTAGAGATTCTGGTAATAGTCACTTGAGGCTTAAACTGTTCCCAAAGGATTACTTCCAACGTTGTTGTTGTTGTTCTCTTTCTCCTCCCCATTACATTTGTTCTACTGAGAACCTGTTTCACCTCGTTACGGGGTTTACGTCCTACCGCCATGGATGTTGCTCATTCCGCTTTATTGCAAAGACTACCGTGTCCAACAGAAAGCCCAGCTTGCAGCACCGAGATAAACTGAAACAGACACTGATCTGTGTGAGGAGCCTTGTACCAAGCGGACTTTGGAGCCACTTCCCAACTGCCAGCCGCTGGATCCGGCTGTCTCTTCTGATTTGGAGCAGGAAGCATCATTCTAAGATTATTTTGCCTCTGCAGTTTGTACTGGGGAGGTTGCTGGTCTTCGCTGTTGATTCTAAGCCCTATGCAGATCAATAGGGAACACAGGAACATAAACAAAACCAAATTAGACACTGCCAGTTTGAGGTTTCCCCCTCTGCGGGGCCCTTGTGGTTCCTGGGCTCAAGCTGTGAAAGGAGGCGACTGTGCTGCCACAGCGATCTCTTATCCCATGGCAAAGGTTGAGTTCCTGAGACTCGGTATGTCCATTGCTGAGAGTCTGGCAGAGGAACGGCATTTGCTGTGATCTTTCTAACATTGCTTGGTTTTCCTGCAAAGTTATCAACTCAGAAGGCCCTAGTTTCCAAGCTCTGGGGGAGGTTTAGGGGCTTTGTTTCTTTCTCTGCCTTGGACCAAACGTGTTCATGTGCTAGGTGTAAAGTTTTTGGATGGCTAGTGTGATTTTTTTTTTTTTTTTTTCTTTTTTCCCCTTAAGAAGCCTACACAAAACAGATTTAGCACTAAACAGTCTTCCTTTTATAGCCTCTGTTACACACAGAGGCCCTTTCAGTTTACATTTGCCCCATTCCTTACAGTGAAGATTATTACTTTCTTCTGCCGCCTTTTCCTAATCTGTTTGTTTATTCCCATATATTTTGGGCATAGTTTAGCTAAAGCTGAGAGTTCAGTGAAACTTTCTGGCTCAGACTGCTTCGTGCTTCTGTGCAAATTGTCCCTTCATGACACTCAATTTACTGATATCCTTCCCTTGGAAAACGAACGCTATTTGAAAGGTTTTTCAGTAGCTGTAAGGGTGGATAACTCTTATCCACATACTAAATCATTATAAAATACTTCTGGAGAAGCTCTGCAGGCTCCCATAGCTTACTGTATTGAAAAATTCTCTTACTTTTTAACGTGCATGGTCATATCTACCTCTTCTATTCAAGATCACCTAATTTTTTTTTTTCCACTTACTGAATTAAAACATGAGTACCCAGTGCTGTTTTAGGAGATAAAATTTTCTGGATAAAACAGCGGTAAAGCTCCACTTTTGATGATCCATATCAGTGTACAAATGCTCTGAATGAATCCCTTGGCTCTTCCTTTTGATGCAGCATTAACCTTCCAGCTGACACATTGATGCTTTCACTATTCTTCAAATACAGAGGAGTTAAGGAAACGAACAACAGATAAATTTTGAAAATTTTCCTGTACAGTCTTCGGTAACTTTAGGCATATACACACCGCTAATGAGATGCGATAGACGTTCTGCTTTTCTGTCAGAATTAGGGTCGTCTGCAGCAGAGTGGAAGAAGACACCAGCTGCCCTGGAGAGCAAACCCTCCTTGGTCAAATGGTGGTAGAGTCTAGGTATTAAAAGAAGATGGTTTTGTTAAATGAAAGCTTCCTTGGTGTTTCTAGTCAGGGACATAAACATGGCTCTTGAGCCATTTGGAAAAAAAGGAAGAAGGAGTAGTTAGTAGTCCTAAAAATCAACATTCTGGACATGAAAAGCTATTTTCTGGCCCATGCAAACTGGATAAACTTGTGTGGGTTGAGTGCTCTTGTTTGTGTATGTGGCTGATTAGCATGAGCCCTCTACCCAAGATTGTTGGTCTGTGTCAATCACATGTGGATCTAATGAAAAATGGCATTCTGCAGCCAAGTCCAGTTTCTGATGACTCAGTGGGTCGGGTGTACAGCCAAGCTATGTGCCCTTCAGTGACATGAAAACCACAGTCGTTTGTGGAAAATAGGGCTCTTTTCCTTTCCATAAAGCAAGTGGAGCAAAAGAGTTTGCAAATATGGCATATTTTCTAGATAATAAGCTTGCTTTTTAAGAGCATGCCATGAAAAAATATCACTTTAAAGAAATGTCACTAAGAAAAATAAAGCAATTTGTAAGTGTATCCAGTTTGGTCAAGTTCTTACGTACACAAAGAAGAAATGCAAAATGTCAGAGTGTGTTGTTTAATAAGAAACCAGTTTAAGAAGAAAGTTAACTCGTAGGAAAAAAGATTATACGAGGCTGTGAAATGTGTCCCTTTTCTTGTCTTAAAGTCATTCAAGCCTTGCTCTTAACATAAACCAAATTTTGTGTTGAAATTATTGTACCCAGAAGAAGAAATGGTAGGCTGATATTTTTTCTAACCAAGCAGGGTAGAAATTTATTCTATGCCAGGCTGAGATTTAAAGCAAAACAATTTTAAAGCAAGATAGTTTTATAAGGATGTAAATCTCCTATGCTTAAAAAACAAATAATTTTTTTCCACAATCATTCAGTATTAGTAAGGTTTAAATGAAACTATTTCTGATAAAATACTGGTTTTATGTCTAAAATAAGAATGATCATCATTTCCTTATATCAATATACATTCGTTTGCTAATGCATCTTACTGAAAAAGGGATTTTAAACAACAGCATGTCAGTCTTCGTGCATATAAGCTGCACTGCAGATAATTTGCAGTTTAAATATACTGATTACCGGGGGGAAAAAAGTCTCTAGATGATCTTCATGTTCAGACAACCTGCAGAAAACCAGCAGCAGGAGTGGGTCAGAGGAGGAAGAGAGGAACAGGCTGTGGGGTGAGGCAGGTGGCCGGGGGGGGGGGAACGCGTGGGGAGACGGAGCTGGGCGTGCTGTGGGTAAACTCCTCTGCCACCCGTACGGCTGCCCGAGTCCCACGGTCGTTACAGATAGCTCCGAGTTAAGAGTGTGAAAGTGTGGCAATGGCCTTGCGCGTGCTGTGCGATGCTCGGAGCCTTCCTCCCATGAGCAGAGTCCTTAGAGACCCTGGCACAGGTTTCAGGAGTGAGCCTGTCTGAGTGCACAGGCTAAGTCTGCTGTGGGTCAAAAGTGCTCTGGGCCACAGAGGAGGCGGGCGGCAACTGGTAAAGTCAGGCTTTACAACAAAGCTACCTCTTACGTATTTAATTAAAAGAGAAGCTACTCCTGAGAAACAGTAGCTATCTCTGCAGATAAGCAATAGAGGCTTAAAGGTAATTTAAATCTGTGCAGCAACGTTTACATTTAAAGATAAAAAAATGAAGTCCTCAGGAGAGTACAAATTACTGAACTTTTTGCAATTCCATGAAACCCTGGACAACTGAGTTTTTTAATTTCTCTGTGTTTGAGGTATATCCTTAAACCCAGTGTTGTTTTTCCTTTGGAAAAAGGGATGTTTCTTTAAGGAGTATGAAATAAAAAACAGAAGCTAATGCTACCTGTCTGAGAAGACCATTTCTGAATTAAGTTTCTGGGTGCTTCTATAATCACCCCCACCTTTTGTTGCATGTTTTCTGTTGTATAATCGTAAATATTTCTACACAAACTCGGGCAGTGTTTTAGCAAAAATTGAATGTCTTGCTTTCTTAAAACAGTGGATTCTGGCACAAGCCTTTTCTTACTTGTCTTCTGAACTGTCAGCAACAAAGATTTAAGAACTTTCAGTGGAGGTTTAAATGACTGGATTACTATAAACATTGCAGCTCTCCAGTTGTGTATGTAATGTAAGACTTGCTGGTGCTTTGTAACAAAATCCCAGACTATTTATTTCCCCCTTTTTAATATTAACAGAGCATTTTTGAGAATGGCAATGTAACATCTTAATATACAAAACTCTGAGATTTATAGTAGTTTGTGATATTCTTTAACTACGTTAGAAGTCTTGTGTAGACAACTGAACTATAATTTTTTATAGTAGTGCTACTTATAGTGTCTATTTTTAAATTATTAAATTTTTCCTTCCGATGTTTTGAACCATTCTGTTTATTGTAGAGACTTCAGAGCTGTTCAGTAATACACCATTAAAATAATAATCTCGATGGCTTGGATGTCTGGATGTGTGTTCTGACTTAAAAAAAAAAAAAAAAAACACAACTGAACTATAATTTTTTATAGTAGTGCTACTTATAGTGTCTATTTTTAAATTATTAAATTTTTCCTTCCGATGTTTTGAACCATTCTGTTTATTGTAGAGACTTCAGAGCTGTTCAGTAATACACCATTAAAATAATAATCTCGATGGCTTGGATGTCTGGATGTGTGTTCTGACTTAAAAAAAAAAAAAAAAAAAAAACCCCCAGATTTTAAAAATAAGGGATATTATATAATCTTTCCCATATGAATATTGTAAAAGTGAAAAATAATTTTAAAAATTGTAATTCTTCAAATGCAGACAGTAACAAAGCAGTGAATTTGCAAAACAGCTGAAATGAAATGACTATTCTTGGAACAGTTTGCCATTAAATTAGCTAATAGTGCCTGCATTGCTGTTCAGAACTTCGCTTTCTAAGTCTTAAATAAAAACAGTGGTGTTAGTAAAAAGGGGAAAAGGGAGATATTCAGAAAATACTGCCTTTAGGAAACGAGTTAATGAGTAAGCTTTATTTCTTAAACTATAATTTCTGAGATATTTTTGCAGTACCAGAAACTTCTGCTCCGTTAGAGAGCTGTGATGTGGGTAATGATTTTTGTCCTTTTGTGCTTTTTATTCCTTTTATTCTTTTAAAATAATGGAAGGGTGACATCCTTGCTTTTCTTCATATAATCTTTCTATATAGTACATACTGCTTGGCTTAGAGTTTTCTCTGAACTAAGAGAATTTTGCTCATGCAACATGCACGTGGGAAGCACACCGAGACAATGGAAGTGATGATGGGTCGGCAGCCAGTGTTTTCCCAGTATTGCTCCTGCGCAGCTCATCCAAGTCAACCTAGTTCCGGCCCTGTGTGAAAGCCTGCTAGAGCTTACAAAGCTGAAACCAGTAAGGTTCAACTGCAATTGCATTAAATTAACCGAGGCCAAAGCAGACGTAATTTTGTAGGAATTTATTTTGTGGTGGGGTTTGTAGAGTCACTTGCTGTAAATGTTTCCTGACACAGTACACTAGCAAGCTCTGGGTATTTTTTGTTTTATTGTTATTTCATCAGACTTCAAGCACTGACTTTAATTTGTCACTCAGGGGTCTGCCTCAGGGGTAATGTGTGTTTGTGTTTGGTTGTGTGTGAAATCTTCAGCCGAAATAGTGCCATTGTTTCTAAGAGCGGTACCATAAAATATATATATATTTGGGCCATGCTAAACCCCTGGAAACCTTCTCTGTTAAAATCTGTAATAGCTTGGGACCAGGAACTTGATAATTATCTGGAGTTTGGTGGATCTGTGCTGTCCTTCAGAATCAAATCTGATTTGAGGCTTTGTGGAAGAAACAAATACTTTGAGGAGGAAGAACTTCTTGATGGGTAGCTCTCTTTATTAGTTTTGTTTGTTTGTTTTAATTATCAGACTGTAAATATTTTTCTATCATATAAATGATGTTGATGTTATATGGGAACAAGCAGTGTTTATAATGGGAGGAGAAAATTAAAATCACATTATTTAATCAAGGCAGAAATTACTGCGTATTGTACATTTCAGGAAATAAGAAGCTGTTCACAGAAAAGGGATAAAATGCAAAAGAATTGGAAGAAACCACATTTGTGTCAAGTTCCACTAATGCTTGAGAATGACACGCACAGTATAATTATAAAAATGTGATGTTAATAGGAAACACGTAACTTAATCTTTATTCTTTTTTGTGACAATTAGTAAACAAATGACCACTACATACATAGTGATTCTAAGGCTGCAAGAGGCATATTTTAAAAGTAAACTGAAATGCTGGTAGACAAAGTTATTTTTAAACTTCAGTAAGTTCTGTTTTTCCATTGTTTAGAAATACCCAAAGGAAATGGCTGTATATAATGGATTAACAGTTTATACATTTTCCTGTCCACAGCTGAAAAAAATTAATAATGTATTGGCGTGCAGGATCCGAGCACTCAGTGTAAAGTTATACATTTCACAGACTTTCATTTGTAGTGATTGTCATAACTTTTCCAAGTATTTCTAACCTTTCTAACCTGGTTTTCCTTTACGGAATTGTGGATGCTTTTTGCCAAAACCTATCGCTTACTGGTATAAATGGTGACTGGATTTATTAAGCTGACAATTTATTAAGATAAGTCATTAAAATATTATAGTCAGATGCCAGATGTCGAACAGTTAAAATTGTCTTAATATGTTTGTTGAAGCTGTGGGCTATTCCTCAGCCTGGTAACTATCATTTTTATACATTCAGTATTTTGAAAATGTTCTGCCTTTCAGCCCTACTTATTTTTATTCCATCCCTCTCCTCCAGCCCAAAGTCTCACCAACCAAAAAACCCCAAAAGAGACCCTATGCTTTGGCTGGATTGCTCTTTGTCAGGAACGCAGGGAATTAGAATACTATTTGGTTCTTTAAACAAATTCAGAAGTTTTTCCAAGACCAAGCTCAGAGAGAGGAGAGCTTTAATAACACTATCAGACTTCATTTGGCTTAAACAATTTGTGCCTGTTCCCATTGACCTCATTAGAAGCCGCCCTGGGCTGTGGGTGTGAAGAGGCTGATCTCGCCTCTCTTCTAGCCCACATTCTGCTTTTCACTTGGGTGCTGCAGTGCTGTCGGTAGGCGCCCGCGTGGGAGCTGGTGCCGAGCGGCAGAGGGAGATCCAAGCTGACCCTGACAGAGTGAGCCTAGGAGTTTGTGGGAATGGATGATGCGGTAGGATTGAGGCCATGTTAAATTTATATAATGCAATAATTGTGGAGCAAATGCGATTCGTTCCCTTTTCGTTCCTTGTTTTGAATGCCTCTCTTCAGAGTATTTGAGCATTTTATGGAAGACCTTTTGGTTGGCTGGAAAAGGCAGGACAACATCTCTTTCTATAAATGGAATAATAATTGCACTGTGCGCTGGCCAGCAGAGACCAACATCTGGATCCTGGTTATCGGTTATCTTTTAATCATAAATATGTAAAACGTCTTTCTTCTCAGCTGCTCTTTGCCAGAGCCCAAGGCATAGTCAGGAGGATAGAGTTATTGGCTGTGTATTCCTTGCCTTGAAAGTCAGGAGAGATACAGTGGAACAAAGAGTGATAGCAGATTAGGATGGCATTTTAACTGTGCAAATACGCCTTTAAGAAACAAAAAATTTGCCTCTTGCCTAACAGTAGCATTTTTACCCTTCAAGGTTTTGGCATAAGTAGAGAATAAAGGAAATATGTGAGCATATTTTTAAATGTTAAGAAGAAACACGCTTCGTGTTAGTAAAAGGTGCAGCATAGATGGTGAAAATAAGCCAGATCCTCCTGTTAGGCACAGAGGGGGGAAAGTACAAGTTCCACTCCATCCCCCGAGGCTGAGGATGGCTTTGTCTCTGTGCCACTCCAAAGTGCTGTCTCTGCTGAGATGAAAAAGGGTGTTGGTGAGGACTTTGGTGTCTCTAAAAGAGAGGATGACTGTGTCTTTGAAGGGTGTAGTAGTGGCTGGAGTGCAACAGATTCTTCATACTGATTTAAGTAGAAAATGAATTTTTGTCTAAAGAGTAAGATTGATAAAACTAGTAGTTCTGTAACCTAGCCCTGCGGCACAGAGGATTTGAAGCCTTGTAAAAATCAATCTCTAATTAGTGTAAGAATTTTGGTTGGAATATGATCTGAATGCATTCCCATGTTGGAATTTGCAGTTCTGTATTTCAGGGCTTCCTGTCTCAGTAGCAGAGGGTTTTGTTTTGTTTTGGTTTTTTTACCCTCTGTGTATCAATGTAACTAAATAGTTCTTAAGCCATTGTCAGTAATGTACCAGCTCTTGAAGGAAGAATATGTTGATCTAGTGCGGCCTAATTTTATGGAAAAGGACGGGATATTTTCACACAGAGTTTAGTTGCTAGCGCTTAAAAAAAAAATTAGTTTTAAAGGGCCTGTCTTTTTAAAATGTGACCTTTACCTTCCTAATCTCAAGGGAGAAAGAGGTTGGAAAAGCAGAGCTGACTTCTGCAGTTATGATAAACAGACATTTATCAAGTGCAGTCTGCCTACATGCTGGGTTGTGGAAGCCCATGGCATCACATTTCAGGTGAATAGAGCCCTTAGTTAGGGCTCTATCCCACAGAAAATATTTGAGGTTTTTCAGTCTATACAACCCTAAAAGATGCAGTTTTCAGCTTTGCAGGAGGCTGACCAGTGCAAGGGGAAACTGGCCTGCTGTGGAAATGGGAAGCCAGCCCTGTCTTTTTAAAATGTGACCTTTACCTTCCTAATCTCAAGGGAGAAAGAGGTTGGAAAAGCAGAGCTGACTTCTGCAGTTATGATAAACAGACATTTATCAAGTGCAGTCTGCCTACATGCTGGGTTGTGGAAGCCCATGGCATCACATTTCAGGTGAATAGAGCCCTTAGTTAGGGCTCTATCCCACAGAAAATATTTGAGGTTTTTCAGTCTATACAACCCTAAAAGATGCAGTTTTCAGCTTTGCAGGAGGCTGACCAGTGCAAGGGGAAACTGGCCTGCTGTGGAAATGGGAAGCCAGCACTTCAAGCGTAGTCAGCTCATGTCTGGAGAGTGACACTCTCAAGCTCGGTCGGCAGATCAGCCACCAAAACACTGTCATCTCTTCCCTTTGGAAGGTGCTTGGATCTCCCAGGGCTCCCGTGCCAGGTTGACCAGGTAAAGATGTGGCTATAAATGGAGAGAAGAGCTTGACAATGTGGGCAGGGACAGTGAAGAGAGAACTCTGTGGCTATAAAAAGGGAAGAAACCCAAACAGGCAGAGTATTCTGAAAGACGGGAAGGAATCTGTGGGAAAGGAAAATGAAAACGGGAAAGTGAGGCTGGAGAAAATGGAGACCAGAAAATGAACAGAAATGCTAAGGAAAGTGGACAGAGAGGAGGGAGAAAACTGGAGTGTATCGAATGTGCAGTACACCCCACACGAAAAATAATGAACCGGGGATTTGGCAGTTGCTGAAAGAAAAAATCGAACATTTCTGTCTCAGCTTTGGTTGAGGGGAGACCTCAAGCTCTGTCTCCTTTGAGTACTGCAGAGCACGCACACTTTTTGCATATTTGCCATGGGTAACCTTTTTTTCCGCTTCGTGGACTGGCAGCTATGGAGATTCATTTCAAAACAGATCAAAACTTTAGGAAATGTGGCTGCTTTTTTTTAGTTCTAAATCTGCTTGCATGGAAAAACAGTGGAATAAACTCTTCAGTGTAGAGATAAAAAGGGTTCTGTTTGACGAGGGATGAAAACAGTTTTATACACTGAAGAGATGAGTTATCTGGTGAGAAAAGTTTTTTCAAAAAAGTTCAAATAAATGTGCTTAGATAGTAGTGTGTAGGTCTAACAGGTGGGTGGATTGAAGTGAATTTAGTGTGCTCATGAGTCTGTGTTACTAGAAATGCAGTAGCATTGCAAAAATGTGATCACAGAATGATTTAATGTGACCAGAGTCTTAAGAAGAATTATAGCCATCTGATATATCATTCTTTAAGAATCTCACGAAGAATTAGAGGCCTGAGTAAAGACTACTGTCTCCTGCTCTTTATCATGCTGATTGATGCTAATTTATTTGCATTTCAAAAAAGAGAGTAGCCCAAGGACAGCCAGGGAATAGGATTTTGCAAGGACTAGTCTATGAAAGTGCTTTTTGAGGTGGTACTTCTTTTATGCTTACAGGTATGGGTGACTTGGCAAGGCTTTAATTGTCTCTTGACTTTATTTTTCCAAATTGCAATCCAGAAGTCCCTTATTTTAGTTGTTACATGGGTAGCGCTGTTAGAATGAGATAAAAGGTGAGTTTATGGTCAAGGAAGATTATACAGCAGTGTCTCTGGCCGAGTGATTTTACTAACTAACCATCAGATTGTGAACTCCTTGGGCTAAAGACTCTTTCTTATGTGTTTGTACAGCATCTAGCAGAATGAGCTCTGGCATATGATTGGGAGTCCTTGGGCTCTATCACAGTACAAGTAATGAATAATAAGTAAGTTAGCAGCAGTTGTATTGGTTGGCTGCCCCGAGAGATCTTAACTTCTCTTTTATGGACATATATTCTGGAATTTCTCTGGCATCAGCCTCAAAATGAAGTATTTCTGTTTGCCTGAAGGAGTTCTGCTTCAGTTCCTTACAGTATATAAGGCTGAGATCCTCCGGAGGCTACAGACAAGCGAGTGTTTGAAAGACCTGGCTTTGGAAGTTAACAATGCTGTGATTACCACTAAACTGATTAGAAATATAAGCCTTGATTTATAAATTAGTGCAAAATGTTTTCTGAACCTTATTGTGTTTGCTTTTGATTTTTCTCTGGGATCTTTAGAATTGTCTACACACTATTACTTTTAATTTCATGCAATTATAAAAATACATGCTAAAATAAGCCCCAAAGCTATTTGCTTTTTAGCATAACTCGTACGATGAAAAATAAGACTTGATTTGGTTCAGCCTTAAAAATAAAATTAAAAAAGGTTATCCAAGAGGTAGGAATTTGAAATCCTGTTTCCACTGATTAAGACACAGCCACATGGCTGAGCCTAACTGACCTGCAGGTCAAGTTATAGCTTATTTAATGAGAATCTCTCTGACTGCTGTTTTCCCTGTTTTTCCATCGCATGCCATTGAACAAATTGAAGGAGATTTGGGAGTTTAGTGCTAATGCAGCTTTGAGAGGCTACTGCAAGTGTCTTGACCTACATGGGAATGGCCGTACCGTGTCATACCTGCAGGCTGCTGCATCCATCTTTCCCACAAGCCTGGTTATGTGTGGGCAGAAGAAGGGAGAGGAACTGCTCCACGGGCTGGTGTAGGCAAACTGCTCCTTCCGCTAGAGCCAGGCTGGTGTTGATGGTGCCGCTGGTAAATGGGATATTGAAAACAAACGCTGGCACGAAATGATATGCAACACATTCTTGTTTAGGTAATGAAAATTGTGCATTTTATCCTCTTTTTTGGTTCTTTCCCTTTTGATCTATGGTGGTACCTTCACTTAGCCCATGGTTACTTTCTAGTGCATCTTTTTTGTTTGGTATCTTTCTTGTCCATTTGGAAGCCTAAACTACAGTATCCAGGGTTTGTTTTGTTTTGTTTTGTTTTTCTTTTTATACACTAATTTACTGACCTGTTCAAAGAACTTGGATAGAGTAGGGACACGGGTACTTTGCAGAACATTTTCTTATTTTTTATGTCATCTTTTTCCAGGCCTGATGCTATTTTGGTTTTACCATTTCAACCTCTTTGCTGGGCATAACTGCAGGGCTCATTGGTCTAAATTTCCTGGATTGCCCATAGATTTAAAAAAAAAAAATGTTTACCATAATTATTATATGCTAGTCCCCTGAAATTGTGGCTGGGGGGGGGGAAATTGTTGGCTGTTTTTACTGAGAAACCTCTTATTTTTGTTAGCAGTTCTGTCATCTTTTAGCAGTTTGGTCACTATGTAGAATTTTTAGACATAACTGTTCTTTCAGGCAACTTACTTATTTGTATGCAAGTAGATAATTTCTTACTTATTCTTGCACCCTTTCTAACACATCAGTTGCTGGGAATATTGTCTTCCTTACGAGGAAAGAGGAAGTCAGGATACATTTCTTCCCAGCACTTGTGTCAGTGAACAAAATGAAGCCTCTCAGAAATACCCCAGGTCTGCAGTGGCTGCCGTAAGCTCCCGTGGAACAGTAGAGCCTCCAGTTTCCTCCTCCGGCTCTGTGTCTAAAGGAGTCTTGTTTGCTTTTCTACCTGTACACTCATTTTGTCTTTGAAAGCTCCTTTAGCAGTTCCCTCTTAAATACTGGTTGATCCACAGCTCATTCAGATGAATGAACCCATTCAATCAGCAGAGGAAGAACATTGTTAAGTATTGCTCCAGAGGAATTGGGGCTGGGGGTGGCTCTTCGAGCTGTGTGTTTGTTTGCCATAGAAACTATATATGAAAGTTAGATAAGTTTTATTTTTTTTGAAAAGCAAAATTTACTCCCACCTTTTCCAATATGGGACGCCTGGATAAAACATAAGAAAAATAATCCCTCAGCAATATGAGGGGAGCTTTCAGTGGGGTTTAAAGATTTTTTTTTTTTTTTTTCCCCATTAGCCACTAGTTTTATTTCAGTATTTGAGAAGGGAAAAAGGTCAGCTGGATCATGGCCTGAAAATTAACAGAGTTTGAGGAAAAAAAAAGAAAAGAAAGGTGTTACGGCTTTTGCTTTGATAATTTGTGGAATTAGATGTTGTTGAAGCATGACAGAAGGTACTACCTGGGAGCAGGTGCTGGTACAGAAAGCCCTGGGCCAACACTTTACTATACTGGAAGAATCCCAATAAATTCTGCTCGATAGCACAGGTGTTTCATTGTGCATCTTCACACGACTCTCTTATGGCACCAGTACAAGCCCTTGGTAGTGCCTAATTGTGTTGCAGCTTTTCCCTCTTTCTAAAGAAGTCTATGATTGAAATAATCACTCCTGACATTAGTGTTTCTGCTCAGCGCCTCTGCGCAGGGAGCACAGTCTGACAGACACGGGTGCTTGCTTGCTGCAGAACGGGAACTCGGTGTTCCTGCGCAACCAGGGCAGCCGGTCCCAGCCTGGGACCCAGCAGGCAGAGCACGGAGCCTCTGTCCCAAGGCACTTCCCCGGGGGTTTACAGGGGTAACTCTGCTTCTGTGGCGAGGAGCTGTTGGAGTTTAATGGTGCTCCAGTCTTTTGATGGGAGTCTTTGGGTCTGATTTCTAAGCTGCATTTTAGGATGAGGGAGGCAAAGTGTTTGCTCTGCATGCTTAGTAAGCCTTGCACCAGTATAGTGTTGAAGAGGCGTTCCCAAGGCAGAAGAATTTATATATGGTGACTTCATTTGTTCTGGACGTTTGGAAGAGAATCCTAAGGTCAAATCTATTTTGAGTTTGAGAAATCTCTTCTTATCAAGTGCCTTATTCCGCACATGGCTGGATGCTTTCTGGTGGGTGCTGTGTAACCACACCTCCAGCTGCTCTCAAAGGGGTGCCCGGCATCCTGTTGCAGTAACTTGCTTTCCTCATTCCTTCTATAGTTAGTAATTTTTGATTGGTTTTGTCCTGTTTGCTGTCCTTCCAGACAGTAGCACCATGACATCTGTATTGATCAAAGCTAAAGAGAAATGGCACTCCCTGGGTGTTGCTTTTCTCTTTCTTCTTCTCCTCTTTCCCCCCTCTTCTGTTTTGGATGAGCAGTAAAAACATAAAGGTGCCATCCAGCTTTTGAATGTTTTGGCTGCTGAGAAGGGGCAAACAAGACACAAGCCTCAGACCAGCTTCCTGAGAGGCTCAAGGGTGGTTAGTTTATATAAATGAGAAAGTATCTACTTTTGTGCTGCAGCAGTGGAAGGCAGGATTCCCTGCAGGGCTGGGGTTCACTCACTTTTTTTATTCAGTTATAAATGACAATTTCAGTGCTGTCCCAAACATTGTCACTTCTCTGGGATTAAAAAAGATCAGAGTGGAGGTGGGGGAAGAACAAAAAAGGTGAAAATGTGTGTTATTAGGGAGGGTCCCCTTTCAGCTGCTGAGGTAGCTTTTGTCCCTTGAACGGCAAGGTGTAAAGGCAGGGGTGTACTTTTGTCATGCTGTAGGGCTTCCAGTGATTTTTGCCATTTGCCTTATAAAACCATTCTGGTGTTTACTGAAGGGCAAAACTTAGAAGAAATGTATTTTGAACATGGGTAGTGATCTAAAATATTAATGAGTGTGTTTTGTTTTTTGGTTTTTTTTTTAAAGAGTTTGAGTGCAAGACTTCACATTTCAGCTGCAGGTCACTTGCTTACCTTGTACACTGTGAGAGGGTTTGAGATGGTGATGGGAGCTGTACTTTTGTTTTAAGTCAGTAATTGTTCTCGGGGCTTTTGTCTTCATGCATGATAGATGCCCTGCTTGTCAAAAGTGCATGTACTGTGTACTGAGTCAGAGCCATAGAAAGTAAAATGTTTGATCTGGGGCCTATAAGAAAACAAAGAGCTAATAAAAATTTATTATAGCGTCTTTTATCCTCCCCTTTAACAAAAAAGTCCACCCAGCCACAGAGGTACAGTATTATTAAGTTTTCACTAGCATGACATAATAGTAAATTAGGGATCATCAGTGTGCTGAGGCCACTTCAGCAGCTCCTATCCTCATTTTAAACGTGAACAGATTGCAGTTGGTTGGGCGCTTCCTCCCTTAGCTGAATCTGAATTGCAGAGAATTTTCTGTAACCAGGCCCCACAAGATGGCACAGGGGTTGCAATTAAAGGAATAACTTTCTCCTGTTAATTCTGTCTCTGCTCTGACCAAGGAAGGGAGGTGAACATCTTCTCCGTGATTTTATGCCAACCAGGAACAATTTCACTTTTGCTGGCTGAAACTGCTTCATGTGTTTTTGTGCTTTGAAAACCTGAAAGCTTTGACGTGGTGCATGCTATGAACTGATGCCAAGCTGTGACTAAACAATCTCATTAAAAACGCAAGGTAACTGAAGCAAAATTTCCTTTGAAGAAGCACTATCAGTTAAGTACTCATTTCCTCTTTTAAGTCTGACATTAAAGGGGCAAAGACAGGTGGGCTGATAAGAGCAAGATAAGGCTTGTTGAGTTAGTTTACCAGCTAATTTGGCAAAAAAAGCAGAGTCGTCTTTCATGCAGTTTTAAGAGCTTGTATCACTTTTATTTGTTGTATGAGGGATCAACTGTCTAAATATCTAGTGTAATTGTGAAATGCTTTTGTATGCACATGTAACTTGATATATTTACATATTTTCCACAAGATGTAATATCACTAAGATAGGATCTCACCTACATAGTACCCATAATCTCTGATGCTAATTCTGAGCCTCTAAATAGGCTTCTCTTTAACCACAGCAAACCCAAAACAAATGCAGTAATGTTTGCCTTTGTATTGCTAGAACTGCACTGGAACCTGGTCAGTGATAGCCCAATATTCAGCCTTTTTACAGGCTGTACCAGCTGAGATCCAGCTTATGTGAGTCTGCCGTGCATTTCCAAAACAATTAAATCATGCATTTTCTTAAAATCAATGTACAGAATGAAGTAATCTTTCTTAGTGTGAAGTTCCGGCTTGTACCCTGGTTGGTGGATTGCCCCAAGAGGAGGGCATTCTTTGAATACAGAAGTACAACAACAGCCCATATTCTCAGGTGTCTCTGTCTGTTTTCTGTAAGGAACTGGTCTTTGAACTGGTTTGTCATACCTGCTGCCAGCCATCTCACAAGCATGTAGGCAGGAGACACCTTCTCTGCAGGGTGATGCATAACTTGGCCCTTACATTCCAGAGCAATGCAGTAGCTCTAGGACACCAGTGCAGCTGATAGGACTAATGAGCTGTTTTATGGTAAGGTGAGCAAAATCATTTGCCATCCGGGTACAGAATATGGTTGGCATGACCAAATTTAGTGATTAACTGTAATCCTATCACTCACTGTTTCTTAACTTCTCTCTCAAATCATTTTAAGAGACGGAAAGCAAGAATTTTCTTTGCTTTCTTAACCAAGGCATTGAACACAACCATGTAGAAGTCAGGAAAACAAGCTTGGAAGAGTCCTATAGCAGAACTATTGTGGGTGTATTTTATGTATCAGAGTGTCTCACGTCCATTTTGCCCACAGATGTTACAAGAATATAATTGCAGTTAGTGATAAAAATGTATACAGTAGTGTAAAGGCTAAAGCCGAGGCCTGGAGGGATTCCCATTGGTTTCAACGGGCTTTGGATAAGGCCCTAAGAAAACACACAAGACACTTTACAGAACAGACTAAAATCCTGCTTAATTTTTTTTGGCAGACCGTTTGCCTTCCAACCTCTACCCTTTCCCTTTCCATCCCCTAAAAATGTAGAGGTATTTTGATTCCAAAATATGAAGGTGCTGTGAGGGTCAGTATCCCAGACTGGGCAGCCATAGCAAGATATCGGGCGGGTTAGCTCTGTTGACACAAAATACTTTGCTTCACTTTACAAAACACAGAAACAGCCCATTCTTGCTCTAGAAGGTTCATCAAGTGAACATATAGATTTCTTACTACTCTCGGGGGACTTTCAGCACACCCAATTGTGAGTCATAACATTCAAGTCTGGAAGGAAGGAACATCTTGTAAATTGTTTCAGAATTGTCTTTTACCTCCTATTTTAGCGGGCTCCCAAGCTTTTCCCTGGGTCAAGATGCATTCAACTTTAGAAGATGGGAACACGAGGGATTACAAGACATCCGTGACTTTTTCCATGAGAAAATAATAATAAACTTTCAGTAATTTAAGAATAAGTTCAAGCTTCCCTCTGGAGACTTGTACATGTATTTGCAAATGAGATAGTTCTGATGTCTGCTAAGAAAAAAAATAAATATCTCGCAACAGGAAAGAATTCGTTTGCAGGAATCTCTCCTCCACAGCTGAGACTTTTAATCGTTGTCTGCACGAGAGAAACTTTATGCAATGTTCCCAGCCTTGCAAACACCAGCTCTTCTCCGCAGGATTTAGCAGCGGGGGGAGCGCTAAGGTGCATGCATTTCCTCTTGCTGTTTGCAGGACTGCGACCCTTCACACACCAGGCTGTAAGAGCCCAATTCTGTCCCCATTAAAGCCTAATGGGAGCTTTGCCATTTTCTTCAGTAAGGTAAGGATTCCTTGTAAAGCAGTGGAGAGGAAACATCAGGACTGTAAAGCCACGTACTAGATCTCATGGCTTTTAATCACAAGGAGTGTATTAGTACCTCCCAGGGTGAACAGAAGAAGCTTGGTGAGGTGCAAGAGGAGCCTTCACTGGCTTTTTTTGGTGGTTACTTCGTGTGAGAAAGTTGTTTAGATAACCACTAAGGTGATGACTGTATCCTTCTAGCAGCACCTTTTTTAAAAACCCTCCTGGACTATAAAATGCTTTAAGCTCTGCTCCCTCCCCTGCCCTCATTTTCTTCCAATTTCCTGGGCTGCAGCGGGACAGAAAGGAGTGTTGTCCAGCTCCTGCTGCCTGCCTCTCTGCTTCCTCGCCATGACGGGTCTGTTCTGCTTCTCACCCTCCCATGCACCTGCATGCTTAACTCTGGGAAGGTGCCTCTCCTGCTGCAAAGAGTCCTTCCAGGTAGCAGTGGGACCATGGTGAGGACGGTTCTGGCAGCCTGCACAAGTGTCCACCAAAGACTGGCAGCACGAAGCCCTCTGCACGCTCAGCTCAGAGCAGCGGAGGTAGTGAGGCTTCTTGTTTGCAGGCTTGTAACCAGATGCAGTGCTGGTTTCTCATTTGTGACTGAAGATTGTGTTAGCTGTACAACCCAGAAGGAGATAGCTTGGATCTGAGAGAGAGAGAAATACTTCAATTTGTGCAAAACGTGACAGCGCTTCCCAGGAAAGCTCTGTCCTGTCCCTGGTGGATGGGCAAGGGAGTATTTAAGGCCCTGACATTAAGTTATCCCCTTTATTTTTTTTCCCATCACTTTCTGAATGTCCTTTCTGGGCATAAGTGGCCCTTTAATGGAATTGTTTTTTCCTGTATCTCATCACGAGAGCTGCACATTTATCCTTGTATTTGGAAAAATTTCTAAATATTCACATGAGCTTCAGCATAATTTATTTTCTTTTGTAGCTTAATAAAATCTTGGGTTTCATTCCATCTAGCTATCTTTGGGGATTTACAGAAGGCCAGTGGGGCTGAAACACAGGACTGAACTAAGAGACAAAGGAAAACAAACAACTGTATGAATACCTAGAATTAGCTCAGAATGCAGTGATGCAGCTCCAGTGCCACTTTTTAAAAAAGATGGTAAATGATTAATACTTCTAGGAGGAAACGAATACAGTAGTGGTTCTGCAATGTCTGGCTTGCTCTGAAATGTAATGTATTTATGCAGGCTTCTTCCCTAGTCCTGTTGAGCCGAAGTTATTATACCAGATCTTTGCTCCTGAGTTACATGTGCCCCCCTGGAACGCACCAGCGCGCTGACACACGGGTTGGCAGTTTCCTTGTTTTGCTGGAACGTCACTGGTGTGGGAGACTGATGTTGCAGGAGAAAAAATTTTGTAGTCAACTGTCCTTCCTTGCCAGTGGAGGGTCTGTATCTCATACAGCAGAATCTCTTACCTGGTGAAGACCTGCAACAAAACAAATGTGTTTGCTCCTGTCCCAGCCTGGACATGGCTAAGCACAGCTGGAGTGTGCTGTCTGTGGCACTGAGGCGTCACAAGACTGTGATTTCACACTGTCTGTGACAGGCTTTGGGCTGGTGGAAAAGCCTTCCCTTTTCTTTGAGATCACCAGCTCCTCTTCGTGTGGAACGTAGATGTTTATTTGGTGTAGTGAAAAAATGATGTGGAAGTAAGAGTTTCTTAAAAGTTATTCTCGTGCTGCCATATTTTGGCTCCCATATCTCACGCCAAATAAAGAGCTTAAAACTTTAGGTTGATTTTCAACATTTACAGGAATAACAGATGTCTAAAAATATTCTACAAAGGTGTCTTTCTGTGTCAGTAGTCCCACAGAATTCAGAGTCCCATGGAAATACGATGGCAGTGATGATGTCAGACTACCACTGTTTTGTTTTTTATTTTTTCAAATGCATGATGGCTGTGCCTTTACAACAACTTCTGTAATTCTTTTGAAAGGTAATTTGCAGACTAAGACAAGAAAAGGGAATTTGCTATTTTGCTGTTTCTGGCCTGAGTGAATGATGATGAAATGAAAATTGACAAATTTAAATTCCTTAAGATTCCTGAAGAATCAGATATATTTTCTGACTAATAAAGCAGTATAATCAGAGGGGAGATATTTGACCTTTTTAATTTTTTAAGACTCTCTTTTTTATAAAAAGTGAGGCACCATGACTAGAAGTTTTCTAATATTCTATTTGTAGGTATCTTGGTATAGTTTTACACTGGAAACTTTGTTACTAAATCAGATATTTTGCTAAATGCAAACTAAACATTAGTAAGAGGTTGTGTGTTATGGAATGTTTGCTACTAGTGTAAATCCGTACTGTCCGGTACAAGTTGCGTGAGCACAGAGGGAGTGCATTTGTGTACGCCCCACTTTCTTCGTGCTACAGGAGATTTTCCACTTTATTAGCCCTTAGAATTATTTCAGGTACTTGGGACAAATGTATTTTGTTTAAACTATTCTTTATATCAGGTGAAGATGATCAAACCCAAGTTTATTCAGTTTTAGAAATTATCAATCACCTTTTTAGTAAACAAGAGTGATACTGTGTTCTTCAAAATGGAGACATTTTTCTTAAAGCAGACGAAATCAGACAGCACAGAGAAGTCGATCTAGTAAAAATATTGGAGTAGTTAATCACGTTTTGCATTTTAAAACAGTCTTTACTGAGACATTTACTATAAACATGGCAAATGAGATGTATTCACTTTAAAGGCCCTTCTATTGTGTTTATCAAATAGCTGTTATAGTATTTACAATGCTGTACTGAGTTGGAAAAAATCTGAAGCTGTTTTGTGTGTTTTCCCTCAAGGTTAAAGCTTTGAATCATGGGATAATGTGTGATATCTCTAGGGCTTCTTGAAACAGTTCAAGAACACGCACAAAGGACTGTGGTTTGTGCTGTATTTGCACAGAATTTAACATCGTGTTCCTTTGGCTTAAGAGCAAAGATGAAGATATCAAGGAAAATATCCTTTTCTTTAGCACCACGGTATACATTTTAACAGAAAAACCTTTACGTGCTTTGCAAGGTGCAAAAGTTAGTCACACACTATTTTTCCCTGTTGTGATTTTTCTTTTAAAACTGCCCTATCAGCCTAATAGGAGGAGTGAAAGGAAATGCACTTCAAAGAACAAACGTTCCCCTTTTCAGTTAGAATTTACTTTTTAAACAAGTTATGTATGGTTTGTTTGTGCAAGTTACAGTATTTAAACTCAATATCTCTCTCCCATTTGAAAAGTAATTGTCAAACAAATATTTTGGTCATTTAAAAGAAAAGCTGTGGAAAGTTAAACCCCTTGGTATGTATTTGTAAAATATATATCTGTCTTGCTTTTTCAGCTGAAATGTCCCAAGAAAAGCTGGTGAGCTCTCAGATGAGAGTTGTATTCTCTCCGATTAATGATGATTTCTCATTAACTGCTGGGCAGAGGTTATACAAGCCAGCTTGTATTTCCATTAAGAAGCGAGTTAAACTCGTGCTCTGTAGTTTTACAGCGGCATTTGACAGTCTGCTGTCATAAAGCTGGCTGCATCTGCAGAAGTGACCATGATTTACACTGCAGTTCTGCAGCCGCTTCCAGTTGTTACAGGTCAGACAGGACGCAACACACAGGCGTGTTTCTGCTCATCGGTTTTATGGGCAGCTGTAATCCCTCACAAAAAAACAAAGTTACATTTATAAGAAAATACCTTCTCTTTGAGTTCTAGGACCATGTAATTAGCTGGGGGAAATCATCACAGTTCTTGTGTCCCCTAATGCTTTCCTCTGTTTATGCTTGCTTTAACATTTGCTGTCAAGATCAATGCATTTATTATTTTGTAACTTACTGCTTTCTGAGTTATTGTCTCCGAGTGGTTTCTGCATGTATAAATATGCCAGTCCTAGAGCTCTTGGGTATTCCTGTATCCAAATACCTCCCAGTCTCTGATGTATTTCTCCTCTGCACCACCCACGGAGCTATTGCTCAGGCGTGCGGGGAATAAACAACTCAACCAGGGTCACACAAAAACTCTGTGGTAGACCAAGAACTTGAACCCTGGCTTCCTTAGCTCCCCGACTACTCTTTTTCTTACTTTTTTAAGCTCACTTTTCTTACTGCAAAAGTCAAACGTGCTCCACTTCATGCTTGCTTAGTCATTGTCGTGGGGTGTGTGTGTTACACAAAGATATGAGGGTATAGTCCATACCTCTGGCGTCTGTGGGACACGTTTGTATGACAGCAAGCGGTTTGGAAGCTGAAGGTGCAGCGGGGCTCAGGACCGAGCAGTCTGGTGCTCCCTTGGGCCCGGGCTGCCCTGGCCTACCTCTGGTGCCTTTGGAGTCCGTGATGTTAGAGGGTGTCCACGTTAACGGTCTGCATGGGAGACAAGGCGTGTTTCAGCGCGGGGTGACAGATTGTGTCTATATTTTGCTGTCATTCTGGAGTTTGTCAAGAAGCCAGGGGCTGACAGTCTGTTGAGTGAGCAGTAGAGGCATGGAGGATCCTCTTTCATTTTTCTGGCCTCAACATACAGCGTTTGGCCTCCAGACGTGTGTAATGCTGTTTCTATTTATTCTCTCCTGTGCAGAAACAGCGTGGTATTTTATGACTAGGAAAAAAGGCAAATTCAGACATCTGTGTTCCTAATGTGTACAATTTGATACCTATTTATCCTTCACTTGAGTAAAATACAAAGCGCTGGTTTTGATTGTTGTTATCTTTTCAGAAAGTTGTCCGTGAGCGTATTTTCAGAGTCTTTATTGTGTGTGTGTGTGACAGCTTGGTACTACTTACTGATTCTACACTTTGTAGCCTTACTCAAATATTGCCTGAGTTGCTTTCCGGGTATTTTCAAAGGGTTTATGAAAGCTGAATATTGCTGTAGTCTCTGTACGTGAATGATTGCATGGAACTGATAATGATTCATTCTTCTAGAGGGCTTTGTGAAGCTAGCACATTACATCCTATTCATGCGTTGCAGCTAGTTCTTCAGCTTGCTGTGTCATGCTTATTATCTTGCACATTTTACAACGTTGCTGTGCATAATCTTTGCTGGTTCTGTTTGGCAGGGGATTGGTCATACGGTTTTAGTCTCGGCTTTGATTGTTTTCCTGTTGGATCTGTCCCTTCAGCAGTTCACATTAGTTTTAAAAGGGGACAACTGCGCTTTGGGTGATTTGCCCAAATCAACACTTCTGGAATGAAATAAAGTGCAAAAAAAAAGCCCATATACATCTTTGAAGGCAAAGCCTCAGCCTTGGCGAACTGTCATCGCTCCATCAACTGTGGTAGAACAATGCAGGTTTAGACCAGCTGCAGCTGTGCCCAGTGCAGTGCAGAGCTTGGCTTTTATTAACCTCTGCAGCTTGTTTTCATCTATGCCTTCAGAAGTAAGTAAGACTTGCAAGTGAAGTCATAGTCTGGTTAACAACTAAAAAGTTGCTGGAGAAAGACAGTAGAGTGAGCTTCCAGACTAAGTATCTTTCTTCATGACAGCGATGAATCTTGCTCAGGCCATTTTCCATTGCTTTGACTTTCTGTGGTCGCTCCATAAAAAGGAGCATCAAATTGGATAACATTTGCCAAATGAAACAACACTTGAGTGTTAGAAATTGAAAATAAGGAACTATTTTTACACTGAAGCTATTAAAGTATATCCTTTCTTTTCCCAGTAACAAACTCATTTGTTCAGGAGGTGGAGCCGTCTCGTGGGCCCATCCAGAGCCCTGCCATTTTCACCTGAGCAAAAAACACAGCACAGTCATGCCGACTAATAAATATATGAGATGCACATCTCTGATTTGCTTACAATTAAATAAAATCTTCCGCACACACAATTTCTTGTTGTAACTGTGTAACGACATTAGTGATTGCCTTTACAGAGTAGTTTCTATTTTTTCTTTTGAGCTGCTCGTATGTTCTAATCTAAAACTTGGACTCCCCATTGGATTCAATACATTTATCTTCAAGAAACTCCTACAGCATTTGGGTTATTTGTTCCAAGCTTTTCTTCCCTGTGAAGAAATGTTGAAATTACGCTCAGGAAGCAAACAGCAAGATAGGGTTCTTGTGTTGAAGAGGTTAGAAGTTAACGTAGAGAGAGGCAAAATCAAGCTATGAAGAAATACTTTAGCAGAGAATTAGAGTATTGGTGGTTAATGAGTAAAGAGCAAAAAGAAGAAAAAAGAGGTCTTGCATAAACGGACCTGCTGATGAGGCTCAGAGGCAAAGGTGGCTGAAGAGAAGTGAGAAGCTGCTCTGGGTGTGAAGGAAAGATAGAAAGCTGAGAAAATAATAGTGGGGACAGTGGTATGGAAGGAGCTGGAGGGGAGCAAAGATGTAGATGGTGTGAAAAACATATAGAGTACTGTAAGTGAGGAAGAAGCTTTTTGAGTTTGCAGTAATAACAGGAAACCACTGGAGAAATTCAGAGGAGATTTTAGCAGCTCACTTTAGGGCGAAGTGGAGGAGAAGAGTCTGGAGGTAAGGAAGCTGGACAGAGAAAAGCTGGGACGGTCAAGATGGTGAAGCAGTAACAAAGAATTTTAGCAGTAAGGAAAGTGCAGAGCTTGGAGCTGTTGAAGAGAAAAGAGAGACAGGGACATACATAGACACTGAATTTATTGTCTAGCTTTGCAAGTTGTTTGTAAAACTGATACGGTAAACACCTGTAAGTTTTGCTTTTATCTTCAAGGCAAACAGTTTTTAAGCAGGGTCCTCCTGCCTTAAATAGTCAAAACAAGTTTTTGTTTGTTTGTTTTAATTAACTCTGCCATTTTCAGATGAAATCCAGCACATGTTCAGAAGGTAAAGTAATACATGTATCAAAAGAGAACTGTCTCTATTGTTTGCTTCTTTATGGTACGGATTGTTGTATAGGTCAGAAGTATGTAGTATG
The DNA here is from genome assembly GCF_000699145.1 of Aptenodytes forsteri. Lineage (NCBI taxonomy): Eukaryota > Metazoa > Chordata > Aves > Sphenisciformes > Spheniscidae > Aptenodytes > Aptenodytes forsteri. The sequence goes on from NW_008795035.1 coordinate 3,666,623, forward strand.
TACAGTACTAAATTTGAGATTCAAATGGCCAGCCTAGAAACTTGGCAGCGTTGTCAGTTGTTTCAGTAAAACCGAGTACAGAAACCAACTCAGGTTTCTTATCCTGTTGGCCAGAGGAGCTGGGACATTTCCTGAAGGTGAAACACTTGGAGAGAGGAAAGAGTGCCAACTGCTACAGTGAATGTCATGAGCTGGAAGCATAAAGAGCATATTGGGGAGAAAAAAAAAGTGCGTGTTGCAGTAACAGCAAATTGCAACTCCTCAGAAAATGCTTAGACAGATGACTTTAGAATGGAGGTAGGATGGGGAGATGTCATGGTTCAAATGATTCACTATGTATTCCCAGAAAAAGGAGAGGGGGCTATATTAAACAACTGTATCAGATAAATATATTTTGAAAGGTATCTTGAGTTCAATAACCTTACATGGCCCAGACAAACAGTTTCTTCTGAATTCTGCATTGCTGAGAAAGACCGTCTTCTTGGAGTTCATAAGAAGTCAATGTCAACAGGACCTACTGCAACATTTCCATGGTTTGCTGAAATGCAAAGACAAAACTTCCCAAGGTTATTTTTGGGAACCCAGCATATTCTGGGGATGCGACATGCTCTTCTGAAGTACAAAGCAGCTCAGAGCCCTCACTGGCTTCAGTTGCTTAGTCATCAGTTATGAAGCACAAAGAGCATCCAAACCTTTAAAGTACGATAAACAGTGAAAATGTTTGACCTGTGTTTTTTCCTCCAACTATCAGACTGTTTCCCAGAACTCAAGAGAGTAGTATTACTTAAGTTGGTTAAATACAATTTAAGCAAACCTATAGCTTCTCATCCTAACACTGCTTTCTGGTCTATGACTGGATGTAATCTAGCATAGGAGAGGAAAAAGAAGAGATGTGTTTGGTTTTATTTTTTTATTTTTTCTTTTTTTGTTTATGTCTCCATTTTATTTCTATATGTAATCCTGTAAACTGATCTGTTTCCCTTATTGTTGTTGTTCCTCTGGTAGAAAGTTACATGAGAGAGTAAAGCTTTTGGGAATGTGCATGGATAAACTAGGGTAATATCTAAATTTGTAGATTTTGAGATTGAGGCGTGATGCTTAAACCCAAAGGTCTCTGTCTCCATCTGTTGGAATGAGAAGGGCATAGCCCCAATGGCTGCTTGTTTGGGCTCATCACAATGAAACTGTAATTTCATTTTACTCTGTCTTCTTCCACTACTTTCAGTCTAACCAACATTAGCAACAGCAGCGACTTGACGGTCTGCTGTGCCATGGGGGCAGAAAGTTTGTCTTCACTGGAAAATAACAGTTATGGCAAGACCTCTTAAGGTGCTCAAACATAGATTCTGCTTCCTTAAAGACAGGCTGAAGTACTTAGAAATACGTGTGATATAAATTACTTAGGATCCAATCCAAATCCCTTTGAAATCAGAGGGATCACTGTCTGACCTCAGTAAGAAACAGACCTGGGCCTTAGAAATAGGAGAAGTTTCTGTCCTACTTTAACCAAACTACACGCCATGTATCCCTACCAGGGGCTTGAGTGTAAAGAGAGGTGCGTAAACCCCCCCCAGGAGCTCTGTTCAGAAGCTGGTTGTTCAGAATTTTCATCCTCAGAGACATTTCCCTCCAGTGCCTTGTCTTGAACTTGCTAAGTGTTGGGGAAGAGTCTGTGCTTTGAAATGGTAGAAGTTTTCAGTACTGTCTTAAACAGTTATACAGCACTTTTCATTTCTTTGTTGTATGATATTGTAGGCGTCTTACCCTATCTCAGCCTGAATTTTAGAGTTCATCTAGCAGAATTTACCTGGAGACTGATTTATTTTGGCTTTTCATGAGTTTAATAGTACATTTGGCTTTGGAAAGGACCATGTTTCCTTTGACAGGTATTTGGAACTTCCTGGTTTAATAGGGTTTTAATGTAGTGCTCATTAGGTTAATTAACCTCTGCCTTTGGTTAAGCCACTCAGTGCATATAAGCTCATACCACTTCCAAGGAAGGCTTTATTTCTGTTAGCAAATGAACTCTAGGCTTTCAGACTTACTATCAGGTTATTCAAGAACAGCACGCCTACCTTTGTTTTCAAATAAAACCATCCATAAAACCCTCAATAAAGCCATCCCGTCATAATCTGAGACATTGAACAGTCGTTGCAAGGTTGTCAAAAGAAGCTTTGAGATGGCAGGTTTAAAACAAAGATGACGCTTTCATGCACTGCATGCAACTAGACTAGTTGACACTGCCCCAGCTCTTCTTCAGAGGAGAGAATATTTTTTCTGGGCTGACTCTATGCTTGGTGGTATTTTTATTCCTCATATAGATTTCAAAACAAAACAAAGCAGTTGTTGCTTAGCTACCCCTCTGGAGTGATGGTCTCTCACCGTTTTGCAACTCTCTAATCTCAATGTTGCATTTTTCGCTTGTTAGAGTCTATTTTTACTGGCTGGTGTTTTACACAGACGCTTCTGGAACTTCTTCATCTGCCGGAGCAGGATGGCTGTGTACTGCTGGCTTGAAACTAGAGAAAGGAGCCTGGCTGGGGGGTCTGGGAAAGGTCCTGCACCAGGAACCTTACAGCAGCGCAAAAACGAGTTTACTGTAGGTTCAGGGATAATACTTACTCTGGTGAAATCCCTTGCTTGGGGTGAAAGGATCTGTATTTCTTTGCCATTACCACATGTCTCTGTGTTAAGAATAGAATCATTTTGGATGAGGATAAATACCAGAAAGCAGAATATCTGACTCCCATCTTCTTCAAGACTTTTTGACTGAGAAGCTGTAAACTGGCATTTTGGAGTCATGATACTAATTACTGCAGAGCACAGCAAAATGGAGCTAGCTCAACCATTTATACAGTCAGAAACGAATCTGAAAAAATCTCTAAATTATTTCTGTTGAGGGAAACAAGGCTTGCCTAATGCCCACAGCTTGTACCTTTACCCTTTTTATGCAGCACTGGGGCATAAGGGAAGAAAAGAGGTTTCCCTAATGGAGAGTATCATTTCAGAGAAAAATCTTCATGTGGTTAAATACTGTGGATTCTCTTTGCACCAAAATGAGGAAAATACTTGCCCAAGCAGTGCTATGTTTTGGTTATTCTGACCTGGAGGAAGAGCTCTCCAGGGCTCCTGCAAGCAGAGTCGGTCTGAGACTGTACACGTGTGCTTTGACCACTGAGCTGTATCTCTTTGACTCCTGCTCTCTTTCCTCCATGGCATCCCAAGCAGCAGTCAGCCATGGTCTTCTTAAATACAGCCCGTTTCCCCTGCTAGGTACAGCTGACAGATCTTGGCACATTTCTATCAACCCTGACAATGCTTAATTTACAGCCTTTAGCCGCAATGCCACTTTCTGGCATTGTTAGAGAAATCAGAGTCTGTTCCCATAAAGCTTGTTACTTGACAGCATTTATGTTGCATGACTAATACGGCAATGGCAGCAATTTGCAATGAGCTGTTTGAGTCCTGTGTGTCTCTCCTCGCCTCCCTGCCACGTGCCCCAGAGGGTATGTGTCTGTCTAAGCCTGACCTGCTTCCCTTTACAATTTTCTTTCTCTATAATGTATTTTTTTTGAGCTCACAGAGGGAATTGTGTGACTTGGATAACTAAATGGTTGAATGAAAGCTGCAGACTTTAGATCATCAGTTTAGATCTGACTGTGCTGCAAAGTCACTGTCATCTCCTGGCTCGTTAGAGTGATGTGTAATGGACTCAGAGCAGTTCCTAGAAGGCAGGTTACCCACCACTGCCCTGCTGGTTTTGTGCTGGAAGCCTCAGCGGAGAGGGCCGTGGCCAAATACGCGAACACACGTGGCGAAGAAAAGACCCACTCATCCATGGAGCTGGCCCCTCTTCGGGAGGGTTGGGGCGTTTTGCCAGGGCTGTGCCGGGGACCTGGCGCTGCCAAGCACTGTTTTGTACTTCACAGAGAAAGCCAACCTCTAGTCTGGAAATGCATGCGAGTACCCTGCTCCCTGCCAACGTATGGAAGGTATCTGTCTCGTGGCTGCAGGGCATCCTCAGCAGCACCCAGAGGAGTGTGACATTATCGGAACCCATTTGAAGCCCATGTAATAATCTATATATAATTGGGTTCATTCCCTTCGACTCTGCTTTCACACATCAAAAAAGACCTGGCAAGGCTAGATGATTTGGTAACTCTGTCTGGAAAGGATAGTTGAGTGGGTTCCAGGAACAAGGGACCCCACGCCACCTCCGGAGGGAGAGGGACGGAGGTGGGTGAGCCGGCGCCTCCGATTCCTGCCTGCCCCTTGCAGGAGCAGTACCGACATGTCTCCCTTCCCCCAGCTAAGGCCGAGATTTCAGTGAATCAAAGCTATAGAGTAGAGTTGAGTCAGAGCCAAGGAAAGGCTCTGGCTCGAATCCACCAGCTAAAAATGAGCAAAGCTTTTGAGCCTGACTGGAATCTCTCAAAAAACAAACAAACAAACAAAAATCCTTCCCCAAATCCTTGTTGTCTTTTTTCCTTCTTTTGGTAAAATCATCCATTGCGTTTCCATCTGTTTTCCAGATTTCTTGCTTCTTTTTCCCCTTCCTGATTATATAAATAAAAATGTATCCCTGTACATACGTATATTTCAGATGTTTTCAGCCAGTTGTGGAAAGTGTTCCTTTTTGTGGTGTTTTCATTGAGACAATCAGGGGCAAAGTTCTTGTGGCAGTGCCAGGTCTAATACCACAGGAAGAGCTGTGTCCGCTGGAAATACCACGGAGAGTACAGAACCCACAGTATTTTCTAAAAACACAAAATGGTTTTGAAAGCAAGTCAAATACTGCAAAGTCAGCTCAGATTATTATTTTGTCTCGAATTGTTTATTTGGCTTTGTTTTGTTTTTTAAAGAGGTGCTGAGGAACATGGCTTACGTTAAATCTGGTTTTGCCACCGTGTCCTTCCAGTTATAAGTGCTGCCATAAAGTAATGGAAATGGCACGATTGCATCATTTATAGTCCTTTAGAGATACACAGTTCAGTCAACAGCCAGGGAGCTGTTCTACCTTGAGGTTTTGTTGACACTGTGTCTTTTTGTTTTTGCAGTCTTTATACTCCAGCAGCATTCAGAAATATAGCTATGGCCCTGATTTCTGCAGGCTTGTATCTCTGAATGTGTCCTACCGAGATAAAAGCGTGCTACTCGGTGCACAAGTGCTTGCAGGATCAAGGGTCCCAATCTGTAAAAAACATATAATGAGTAAATAACCTTATGGGGAGGGGGGTGAGGAGTAAATCTCTACCATTAAAATGAAGGCAGTTCCACCTAGTCATTGGCATAGCCTGGGAATGCTTTTATTTTCCTCCTCCACTTTGAGAAGTAGTTTGGGAAACACTGATTTGATCTTTTTATTAATCAGGGCTATTCAAGACCACACGCAAACTATTGAATGAACTGTTTCTTCATAAAAGTCTGTATCACAAGAAGAGATTTTAAAAATGAAGAATCTGGAATAGGTAGGGAAGCAAGTGTTGAATGCTGAGGTTTGGAAATGCGTCCTTATGTTTACGGAACAGCTTTCTTCTGCAGGAAGAACGGCCAACTCAATGTATTATTAAGTAAATGATTTCCCAGTGACAATGAGTTAATAGTGCTTGTTGTGCAGAGGATAACAGATGGCCCCTGGAGTGAGTATACTCCTGGGTCTCGGCTGACGCTGTAAACCGTAAGAATACTGCACAAGTGGGTTGTGAATGGTACAAAGCCAGGCGTCTGCGTCTTCTCTTGGGACAATTCTTGTTATTGCGATACGAGCCCTGCGACTGTACGCTTCGACTCTAGCTTAGGGAGGTAACTTCGGCTACTTAGTCTTAGATGTCAACTTAAAAGTTTTTACTGCTTTCACCAGTGCTAAATTTTACTGTTGCTTAATTACATTGCATGTTAGCTCTGTTGTTTTCCACCTGTGCTTCAGATTTTGTTGTGTGCAGGAACATGCTATTGGAGCTGTTCTGCCCCCTAAGAAGCCTCCTTTTGTAGCATGGAACAATTTTTTTTAAGGTCTAATACTGTGCTTTAAGGATCTGTTGTCCTCCCTCATTAAAAAATGAAAAAGAAGGACAATTTTACACAGTTTATTGTACACCACTTCAAAGACATTGTCTGCCTGAGGGGAGAACTTGGTAGCCTTGTGGAAAAAGCCAAAGCCAGTGTATAAACACCGTGGATGTCAGAAAACTCTTGGGGAAATCTGGGTGGAGCTCCCTGGCTGGGATATTTGTGCAGAGATACAATCCTTTTTCTCTTTGTCTTTAATGTGTCGGCGTGGTCCACTCAGGAATTCACGGTGCCAGTGGCTCTCTGGAGCTTGTGATGGATCTCTAGCTCTCCCCAGGAGTTATCCCTTATGAACGTGCAGTCACGTCTGCTCAGTGGGGCAGTGTCCTCTTGTGGGAATTACATCTGAAATCACGCAGATTTCTGAGGGCTGTTGCCATGATGGTGGCTGTTCTTGGGGTCTGAGGTGTCTGAGGTCCATCATCTCTCCTGAACTTCAGATGAGCCCAACCATGCTGTTCACGTGAAGGACATCTGCAGCACAGTGGGACAGGGCTGCTCTTATCAACCATATCTGCCACTGTTATGCATGCTTGTCCTTGAGGGAAGGGTCTTTCTGTGTCTTTAGTATCGTGTTAAAATCCTGTTTAGCTGCTGTGTATTTTCTTGATCCTTTCTTTCCCATAATCACTGATTAGCGAGATCTGTGTGTACATGCAGATTGTTCCTTTCTAATTAGCGTATTCCTAATACCCCGTTGATTCACTGTCATAATCACAGTTTTATGTGACCTCACAATCCTCTTGTGCCTCCTCCGTCCAGGCGACACAACGCAGTCAGCTCTAGATGAAAGCACACAGACAATTCCGTTTCTAAAAATGCACTTATTACAGGTTTAAAGTTGACACATGTCAGCAATAAGCAAAGCCCTCATCTTTTCCCAGCCCGCAGTAAATGTGACAATCCTCATTCAACCCAGCTCAGTCCACCCCTCTGAGAGTCTGGGAAAACAGGCCTTGCAGGGAGCCCCAGAGGTCAGCAAAACAGGCGCTGTCGGACAGATTAAATATCAGAGCAGAAGTTTGCAGAATCGGTATGGTTTAACAACAAATCATATATAGTAGACAGCCGGAATCTGAATATGTGGTGTAAATGAGGCATTCTGTGTGCAGTTTTCTTCAGGTCCCTTAGATATTTAGTTATTTACTGCTTTATAGAATTTTCTAAATAAATCCACACAAATGAGGCAAAGGTAACGAAATCAAAATCAAGATAGCACACAGCCATGTATGGGAGTCACGGATAGTGCACATAACCCCAGCAGGCCAGCTCCCATCTTAGTCTGCATGTTGTTTATATGCTACATGCCATTTTCTGCCAAAGTAAAGATTCCTATCGTCCTGGTGGCTTTCTTTGATGTCCAGCGGGGCAGATGCCTTGTACATAGGGAGGAAACTGGAAAAGTCTATGTTCTGCCATATCCAATGGTTGTGTTTCCCAGAGGGAGATTTCTTCAGAGTCAAATCTTTCAGGATTTTAGTGTTGTCTGAGAATAAGTAAAAAATAGTCTTTTCCACAGAACAAACCTTGGTCCTGATAATGAGCTGTGAAGTATTCATGGAGAAAGATTTCAGTTTTGAGCTTAAAGAGGGCACAAATACCGTGGTCTCTTATAGGTTAAAGGAATCGCAGTCCACTGTGGCTACTGACGTAGAGACTGTAAGTTTTACATTGGTCTGTGCGTGCAGCTAAACCGGCACAGGGGCTGCTGCCGAAGGTGGAGGCTTTATGTGCTGTCAGGGACAGGGATTACGAGCTGCGGTGGAGGGGATGACAGGTATCTGACGTGTCTACCAGCGTCACCAGCCGTGGGTCAGGAAGGAGGGAAATCCCAACTTGACGGTGGTAGATCCTCCTGTCTGGGCTCCGCTGGGCCCTGCCCAGAGTACCAAAAAATCCCTGGGAAGGAGGGGGGGGATGACCGAGGGTGATCACTTGCTGTAGTGATGGAGCTGAGAAACAAAGGCGTGCAAAATGTTAAAATAGTGAAATGCAACAGGTTTACAGGAGAGCAGCCGCTTCCCTGCTGCAGAGCTGGCTGCACCGCATGGCAGGGACTTGGATGGCACCAGGCTTTAGGTGGCCGTAGAACAGGCTTTAAGCCCTCTGCCACTGGCTGCTGAGGGCGTTACTGGCCTGGCTGGGGCCTCCATCCATCTCTGCTTAATGGAAACAAGAGGGCGAGTGGATGTTTGAGAAGGGGAATGAATAAATAGGGCTGGAAGTGCAGGAGGAGATAAGACGGTGAGAGTGAGGGAGGAAAAAATGAAAAGAGGAAAAACACTGAAATATGAGGCAGCAAGGATAGAAAAGGCAGACTGAGGAAAAGAGGAAACAAAAGTACGGCAAACAGTGAGCAGGAGGAGTGCTTGCTTCCTCCACTGCCCTGACCCTACTGACCGAGCTCTCCCGAAGCATCTCCTCATCATCTCCCCATGAACTGTCCTACCCCAGGGCACAGTGCCTGACTTTTCCCTGTTCTTCTACAGCAGAGCCTAACCCTCAGCTGCCCTGTGGAGGGCAAGGTCTGCAGGAGCAGGGACAGGAGCCCTCCAGGTCTGTCTGTTCCTGCCTGTTTTCTGAAAGGATGGATCCTTCACAGCATTGACTCCTTCTGTTTCATACTCTTGGGTCTCCTTAGAAAGAGAAGAAGTCATCTCCTTCAAGGGAAAGTTTGGGTTTGTGTATTTGTTGTTTCCCGGTGTGAACAATTCAAAGCTGCATTGAAAAAGCACAGGTCAGGGGCGGGGGAAGGGAGACATCTGTGCTAGCAGGTGTACCATTTCACACTGCGGGCACGGACACACACCTAGGACAGCAAGTCAGTCCTGGCACCGATTGCAGTAAGGCTAGACAAGGTATGAATGGGTTCAAAGACCGTGCTTCTCAGTATGGTAAATAGGGTTCGCAGCACTAAAGGATTTTGCAAGTAGTTCCAAGGTCCGTGGATGTTTGAGCTCCTGACTTGCCTTGCAGTAGTGTCAGACTCCTCCCATTGCTCCCCTGGCCTGGCAACATGGACTTTGCTTCGGTTATGACTGGGTTAGAAAGGAACCAGTCCAAATCTGCACCCCCTCCACAATTTGTGATCCATTACCTATCTCTTTCCCCTTCTTGGCAGGCCTCGCTAGGCTATGGATCTTACTGCCTAGTCTCAGAGCTGGGTCCTATGTCTTAGGACTGTCTCCTTCCTGTCCTGCTTGTGCCCTTTTTTTCTGGAAACTTATGATGACGTGCACTGGGATGACTCCAGTTGCTAGTGCGAAAGGTGTACGTTGCTGTGTGCATACATTTGCACTGAGTGCCGTGTGCCAGTTAAACATAGCACTGTGTTAAGAAAAATATCTTTCAAAGTAAAATTCAGTAGCAAACTCCCCCTTAGTTCCTACTCATTAAAAATAATCTAACAGTCAGTAAAAAGCTTTGCCAAACAATAACATAATCTTTGTGAAACTGCATCATGGTGTTCAAGCTATATTTTGCCAGAGACCATTAACTGGACGCACGTTCATGGCCAAAAAAGAGGAGTTGTGAACCCTGTGAAGCTTTCCTTGCACCCTATAGAGTGTGGTTTGTTCCTTATGCTGCAAGAGAAGGAATTTTTATGTTCTTCTCGAAATTAGTTTTCAGCCTTAAACTGGAAAACCTGTTTTTTCTCCTGAAGGGACTTGCCATTTGGATGGCACGCTGTGTTTAGGCTGGGGAGAGTCTCTTGTGAAATAGGACAGGAGAGACTGAAGCTAACCGGGCAGACTTATTTTGACTGAAGTCACTGGAGAGGCCGGGTTGCTCAAAACTCCAGGCAGACAGAGAGCAGCACTACCTATACCTGTGCCGGAAAGCCGCTTTGCTTTTCTGCCAGATGGGAAGTTGTGACCCGGTTACAGGAGTTTGTAGGCAGTCACTTTTCAGAGAAGAACAAAAGAATGAGTCAATGCAAGTAGCCAGGGAATGCTGAGGTGGATTAAAGAGCTAAGGGAAGGAGTTCCCATCTATGTAGTTGGAGCCTGAGTAGTTGGATCCCTGTCACTGGGACTTTCATCTGTCCAGAAGGAGGGGGGAGAAGAAGGTGCCGAGGCTCTAGTGGAGTGGGGTCCAGGGCTGCTGAACCGTGGGGCTGAAAGTGGCCCACAGAGACACTATGGCAGGCGCCATGCCCTATGCAGGTGGATGCTGCTGCTGGGCCTCCCAGAGGCTTCAGCCTCGAAGCACCTGCAGCCAGAAACCAAAGATGAGGAACAGAAAGGTTCCTCTCTTAATTGGCCATGATCTGAGTGACTCAATGCCATGGGGATCCCCCTTTAACCTTGCTTGACAAGTGAAGAAGAATGTTTATACCGCTTAGAAACACTGACATCTTTGTTCCATAGTAAAATGAGATGTAGGTAGTTTTGTGCTATGAGCAAACATATGCTTTTGATCTGGTAACACTATTTGATAAGGTTAATATGATCATGTCAACATACTTACAAAAAAGGAATAGCATGAATGGGTATTCTTGCCAAATAGATTGTATCTTATCTGCTTTATGGTCCAGATGCTGAATCATCTGAACAGCTATCGGAAAAGAACACAAGAACCCTAAAAGTGAACAGAGGGGTTTTGTAACTACATCTTTGTAAGACCTTAAACAGCCACATCCCTGACTGGACTTTTACCAACAAAAAGTTGCAAATGTTTTCACACTGGGAGTCCTTGAAAGTCAGTTTCTCTCCTGCCTCACTGCCAAAACCCAGCCCAACTTCTCTTTCAAAAGCTGATAAAATTGCAAATGCCTGAAATGGGAAGGAGAGTTGCAATACCTCATGCAGCTGATATGTTCACAGTGGGATGCTGTAACAAAGAGGTATCAAGCCGATTACTATACGTGATCTCAGTTGAAAGTAATTACTACAATTTTCAAAACTGGGTGCTGATGGAGGAGCTTCTAAACCTGCAGTTAGGCACTTCGAATGAAATATTAAGAGGGAATAGGATAAGACTTACATGTGGCATTAACTCCAGGGTGGATGAGGTGATTTTGAAGAGGGACTTAAACATTAATGATTTTTTTTTTTACCTAGAAATACTTTAAGGTTTATATAGGTGCTGAATTATCCCATTCTCACTGAGCATGCTGACTGCACCAAAGACTGTGTGTCCGTTTTAGCTTTGAAATGTCATTTGGATGCCTTTACATGAATTCGGAAGCTGACTTTCAACTGGGCTTTACAGAACTTGTAAACAGAAAAAAAAGAAGCTTCTCGTGCTGAAGGTTGATGCCAAATTCTTTGGTTTCTGTGGAATCTTTCATGAAGATAAATTTTGTCTTTAGTCATTGCAGTGTTAAGGAGAGCTAGCTGAGTTGAGCAGATGTAAAGCAAGGCAGCCTCTTCTACATCGGTGTATAGAAAGGGAGCTTGAGGTCTCCGAGTTTTGCTTTGCTTTGCCGGAGCAGATCTAACAGACTCTCACTCCGTGTGTAGTGCCATGTGTGAGGAGCAGCAAAATTGAGAATCACACTGCCTGGCCAGGTAAGAAAATAAACAGTGAATTTGCAGCCCTTTTGAATATCAGCTGTAGGAGTGTCACCTGAGGTTCTCAAAATGGGAGGCACCCAGAACTGGAGGTCATTTCTGAAGTCTTGTCTCAATGCTTGACTCAGTCCCATTCCCCCTTCAGTACATTTGGGAACTCTATATGGAGCAGGAATGAGTGGAGCATTTTACAGCATGCTGTAAATGCACTTCTTGAAGGTAATTCAGCTTTTCTTTACGCTATGTGTGGTGTTTCTGGGACCACTTTTCCTCCCAACTGGCTGAAAAACAATCACACCTTCTTTCTTCCCTTTTTCTTTTGAATTTAAGCAACTCTCTTGCAGTTTCCAGGATTAACTAACTGTGGAGGTAAGGGTAGTAATGAAGGATTTACCCCTGGCCAGAGGACTACACAAGCCTGTGTCGTATGATGCACTGGCAATCACATGGCTGTGCAGGCTGCCCTCTCCTCTTCTCTGGGATGAGCTCTGTGTGCTGCTGAGTGATTGCTTTTCTTCAAAACCCTAAACTCACATGCTGACTTCTGAGATTACTTTTCAGTTGGGGCATGGTTGTAATTATTTTTAATGTATTAAAGGTGTAAAGAACCAAAGTCAATAATTTTTATGACCTGTTTAATGCCAAACATAAAACCAGAAGATTCGATTCCCCAATCACTTCTGTGTTTTTCTGCTTTGGCGTTGGGGATGGAAGATTTAAAAAGTTGACTTTCAAATATAACACATTTGGGGTTTTGATATCCTGACTTATTCTATTTTTGCTTAATGCATTTTCTTGGACTAACAGTTTTTTTCCATACCACTTGTTCACTATTCCACTGGCTACTGCAGCAATGGATTAAGCACAAAGCAAGCATATAGGCAGAGGGGCTTCAAACAAATAGGGTTTTGGCCTTTTCTGTGTTCTGGGGACATAGGCAGTTGCTGGAGTAGGAGGGATGACCTGGGTCATGAAGGTCAGTCCTCTGCTATTATGGGCAGCCACAGCATTAAATGTCTTTCATAAATGCATCCTGTACTGTCTCAAAGCTAATTACTTTTCAGCCTTTCCCTGTTCCTATTAGAAAGTTGCTCCAGATCCTTCCTTTTCTGAGGGTTTCTAATCCTCCTTATTTCAGGCCTAAACTTACTTATGGTGAGTTGATACCTACTTCTTTTTGTGCCAAGGTTTTCCTTTAGCTTCAGCAGTTCTTTCCTCTGCTTGCTCTTTTTCTGGTCCAGCATTTTCATAGAGAGCAGTCATGTATCCTTCCAGCCTTCATTTTGTGAATTTGTTTGTACCCAGGCTTACACTGTGAAAGTAGGAAAAGGGCAGAACAAAGGACACATTTCCCATTAGAAATCCAGGTCCCTCTGTCACTGGATATTCTTTGGACTTATTTACTGTTCGGAAAAGCTTGCCAGTGTTTCTGACGGATGCAGTGTCAGAAGCAGCCATGCTAGACCCAGTTAACAATGGCTATGTCTCTGGTCTGTTGAAAGCACTGCCTTCCACTATGGCAGTGCTGTTTCCCTGTGTTTCACCCCATCCATCCGTCTCCGTCATTTGCTCCATGTCACATGCTTGATCTGGAAGATGTTGCCCATCATTGTGTTTTGTTGATAGAACACAACAACATCCCAGTCTATGAAAAGGGCTCTTGGATATACCGGCAGTACAAATAAACATGAATAGTGGAGCTGATGGGAGAGCAAAGCTGAAAAGGCACTTGAGGCTTTCCTATTGCAATAATAGTGGTAAAGATTGTTAGGAGGAGCCAAATCCAGCAAAGTGAGACTTGATTTAGGTCTCCTCATCTAAGACTGTGATCCTTAAACCACTTGGTTAGATGCTGCTTAACTGTGGAGGCACCTGGGGACTTACTCCATTGCATAAACATAGATGCCTGCTGCGTCCCCTGCAAGTGTCTTGGATCATGCTCCTGGGCTGCTACACAGTGTACGTAACAGACGACCTACAAACAACCTTCTGGACCAGCAGGGAAGGCCATGTCGGAGATAACAGGGCATCTCAAATGGCACAAACCACCTATGTTTAGATTAAAACATCTGTGGATCTTAGAAGTTCTCTTTCTGTGCATCTTTGTTAGTGTATCAGCATTCTGATGTACTTGATTGAAGTACAAAGACGAACAATAAGTATATTTTGAGAACTGTAGTAAAGCTTGCTATTTTGGGAAGAGGGAAAACCAGGGAGAGCAGGTTAAAAACTCTAAAACAAACTGAACAAAACTTGCCTGGATGTCCTTTATACAACAACCTCCCTCCATGCTCTCCCTACAGTGTTTTGCAGATCACCATTAATAGAATTTTTTTCTGAATGTGTGTTGTCTATCATGTGAAGTTTTGATTGTGCAAGTCTTGCATCTCCTGCGGTGGGGCTGTTCATATAAAAAAAGGACACTAGTATAAGGAAGAATTGCGGGCTGTGTCTCATAGATTGCAGAGTCATTGCGGTAGAGGCCAAATTTCTGACATTTGCATGTGATATCAACACTTAATTAATATGTTACAACAATGATGAATAATCACAACCGTCTCATTCAAGTCCTCCTCCTTGTATTATATTCCCTATTAGATTTTGTACTAGCCAGTTTTCTTTAGACACTGTTTGCCAATTACTAGCATGTGAGCGATAAAAAACTGTCCAATATTAATGTGTTGCAGGTTTTGTCCCTCACCTTCTCACCTTGATATGACCCGTTGTTTAACTGAGCAGCTTTCAGGTCTGCAGAGTCCATTGATTTATTTCATGCAAGCTCTTTTTAGCTGTCTGTGTTGTTACTATGGCAATAGGAAAACATAAACAGTATAAATGAGTAATGGCGATAAGGAATTGTTAGCTGGCAACAGAGATGATACATTTTGACCCTTTGTGAGATTTCTTTGTTGTCTGAGGACAAGCAACAAAAGAAAGGAATGGATTTCATCTGTCACAGGAACAATATCCAGGTGGAGAATATGCTGAATTGGGAAGGGATGCATTAACCCCAGGGCAGCCTTAGGCCTTTGGTACCTGCAACAAAGCCCTGGGGCCCAAAACAATGTCCAGAAAATGTTGGAATGAAGACCCAGACTTGGTTGTTATTATTCTGTCCTGGAGTGTGAGCTGTTCTGGCCCACAGTTCTGTTTCTGTAGGAATTAATTGTCATCTCTAAAATGTTGGTTGGACTTAACTCTTCACATTGTTTTACCTCCCTGAGAGATTCCAGTTCTCAGCAGCTCCTCCCAGCTCTCCTCCTGAGCTGCTGCGTTCCTCCCAGCGGGAAGGGCAGTATCACCACTTGACTCGTGGCAATCAGATGGGGGGGGGGGGTTAGGCCGCTACGGGGGGCCCCCCAGATCTCACAAGTGCCCAGGGACCCCACTGTGTGAATGCTTTGCAACGCGGGCTTTGCTGTAGGTTTGAACAGAGGCCTAACCCAATGAAACTGCAGCCTGCTGGTCTGGGGACACCTCAGAAAATGTAATTGCTAAGTCATGTGTAGAGTTTAGAAAGAAAAAAAACCCAGTTCATTCGCACAGTTACTGGAAATTATATTCTAAGCATGGCCTCTTGCTGGTGTAAATCCATGCAGCTCACTGGAGTCCGCTGCGTTCAGGCGCCCGGGGGACTCCCAGATCTCACAAGTGCCCAGGGACCCCACTGCGTGAATGCTTTGCAACGCGGGCTTTGCTGTAGGTTTGAACAGAGGCCTAACCCAATGAAACTGCAGCCTGCTGGTCTGGGGACACCTCAGAAAATGTAATTGCTAAGTCATGTGTAGAGTTTAGAAAGAAAAAAAACCCAGTTCATTCGCACAGTTACTGGAAATTATATTCTAAGCATGGCCTCTTGCTGGTGTAAATCCATGCAGCTCACTGGAGTCCGCTGCAGTGACAGCTGATTACGCTTTCCTGAAGATCTGGCTGTCAAATAGGTTATTTGCTGACTGGTCATTCATATCTGTTAGAAATGCTGGGGGGAGTGTGGTGTTATGTGTGAAGGATTTTTACTACAGTTGCACTCAGAATTAATCTTCCCAGATTTGGTTTAAGTTTAAATCAGATTGTCAACATTTTTACTTTGTTCAGACTTTTCAAGGAGTAAGGTGCTGCACGGCAGGAGCTAAAGTATCAAAATCTAGTCATCCATGTTAAAATGAATTTAGATTCTTGGGATTAATAATTGCAAAAGCAGTGGAATAATGACCAGTGACTTGATAGATGTCCAGTGTAAACAGATTATGAGATTGGTGCTAAGCCTGTGCATTGCCATTGTTGCTTTTCTTGTTTTTAAGGACTGTGATTTTAATATCCTCTGTTAGGGAGTCTTGAGCTTTTAGTTCTGTAATACATCTAGAAAGCTGTTGGCAACGAAATGTGCTTCAATCAGTTGCAGCTGTGAAAAGCGCAACTTCCTAAATAATAGTCAAAAGGGTCAGATCCTCACCTGGGGCATTTTTACTGCTACCGGTACTCACGTTCATTAATGTAATATTCTAGTGCCCCTTAGTAACGTCTGTTTGGGTGACGGTAACAGCAATAAACTGTTGGTGCACTAAAGGTACTTTTGCCTCAGAAGACATGGAGTTGAAGTTAAATAAACGAGAAATGCAAGGTTCAAGACCAAAAGTACTGGAGGTATTTTTCTTGGCGTGGAATTGTAAAAATCTTGATATATGTTAGCCTGACTTTTATGCCTGGCATATGCAATATAAGGCATAATATCGCAATGGAAAGACGAACATACTGTTTCTAACAACTCAAAGCCTATTTTTATGGTATAGAACATAGTTTCCTGCTGGGACAGCTCAGAGACAGGACTGCAAGAGCTGCGCCTGCTTAGGCCAGGACTCCGTTTACCTTTTTGTTTCTGTTGCATCTGTTGGAACACATCCACTGCAACACTCAGGGAAGCTGCGCTGAGGAACAGTGCATGTCTCGCATCTCCCGAGCGGGGCCGAGACCAAAGGCGATGCTCAGAACAGAAACCTCCTCAAGTGCCTTGACCCGGTTCATTTGGGATGAGATGTTGAAGTGACTTTAAAGAGAGCAAAGCGTTCTCCACTGAGATTCCACTTGGTGAAACACAGACCTTGTTCACTGGTTCCGTGGCGTGCTCCGATGCTACTACCTTTCACAAGCTGAGATATATGAAAATGGGAAGCTTTGGAAGTATACGATAATGACAATTTCCTGGTAATTTGCAATAGCTGATTAATGTATGGAGAGTCAGAGAACAAAGAGGTGGGATGTGGATTTATCAGTATCTAATAGATGTAGCTGCATTTATTTCCTAGTTTCATGAGAATACTTACTCTGTCCTCCTTGGCTTAGTTGCAAGAAAGTCAGTTTATTGCTTTTGTGCTATAAAGTGAAACCCACAACTTCCCAGCAAATAGAAATTATTCTATTTTCAATATGGTTCAAAGCTAACCTGGTACTGTACAATATGTGCACACGGCTTTTAAAAACTTTAGTTGATCGCAGGCATAATTTCCTATTTAAACTGTGTTGTGCTCTGACCCATCCCCTTATAACAAGCCAAGATAAAAGAAGAAACATTTTTCCATTCTAAGCAGTCATTAGGCATTACACAACTATTTCCTTTATACTTTCTGGTCTGCCAAAGCCTCGTTCAAATTAAGTAAGATAAGTGTGGCCAGTCTGTTGTTTTCCAGTAAGCTTTTCTCTTTCATTTATTAAATCTATGAAAACTTCTTTTATGAGTTTATATGCTCTGGAGATGTCTGTAAGCACTAATGAGATTTGTATTTCATTCTGAAATATCTATGAGAAATGTAATTATACAGTTACCTCCTGCTAGGATTTCTAGTGTCTTTACTAGAGTACATAGTTAATCCCAGCTGTTGTAATAAACAGTGAAACTCTCTCTTTGGGGACTGACAAAATCAGTCCAAGCGCAATCCTAAGAGCAAGATGTAATTCCTATAATGTCTAGGCTGTCTGGTTGAAAATGAATGTGTGTTATAAACTTCCTTGTGTGCTGTGATTCAGCAAGCACTTAAGTACAAGCTTAACTTAAAATTCTCTTGATTTTAATAAGATATGTTTGTGTGTTGCCCTGGGCACGGTCCTTTCTTAGTGGAGATGCAGGGCCTTGGTTTCCAACAGAATGGTTTCCATGGAAGTCAGTGCCTGTACTCTCTCTAGGCATTTCCTAGAAATTGGGATTCATCTGGCAAGGATCATCATACTCAGACATGCTGTTATGTTCAGCTGCTTATCTGTGTGTGCCTGCATCCCTCTGCAATCCCCCCTCCATAAGTTGTGCTCAAACTGTTTTGAGCTATTGCTCACAAGTTGCAACTTATATAGCTACCATAACAGCGTTTACAAGCTTTTTTTGTGTTTCTTTTTTTTAAACTGTTTTTAAATGCTTTGACTTAAATGAAAATAACAAGTCCTTTACTTCTACAAACTAACCAGCCTTCAAATCTGGAAAAGACTGCTACAGAGTGGGAGGGAATAATAAATTTTTCATTTCCATGGTGAATAGAGCGAGAAGTATTATATTCAGCCTTAATTATAGAGAATATTGAAGTCTGATAAGTTGGAAAAACCTCCAAACAGGGAGGACGGTGGAGCAATTCAGTAGGTTGCTGAGAGAGTCATGGAGCTTAAAAGCAGCTTAGGCAAATGTGTGTTAAGGGTGACATAACTATATTAATCCTGCCTTGGGATAGAGGATGATCTAGATAACCGCTGCAGATACCTTCTAGCTCTGTGATTAGATGTTCTGCCCTGTGAAAGTATAAGCTTTTCCTGTAGTGTAAATTATTGACTGACTTCTTTGCCCTGTGCAGAATGATCTGTCTTCTCTGGCTACATTTTGTTCTGGCTTACCTGTTTCTGTGTTTGCTGCTCTACTAGGGCATGCAGTGGAACCATCTCTTTCCACTTTCGGCCTTTATTTGTGATACACGGTAGCCCAGGCTACTTTTGTCCATCTGGGACTACTAGACGTGTGATAATCCAAGTGCTGGTTTTCCTATTGCATGTCTCCTTTGAAAAGTGGCAGTCCTGTATTTGGGAATTGGGTGCTGAAGACAGCTGTCTGAATATTGATCGAGGGTCTGACTTTGGGCACAAGACTTAATCAGGCTGATCCTTGCCCTTCCACCCTGTTTTGCTTCGCACTTAATGCTTTTCTTGCTCAGATCAAAGTCCTGCAGCAGTTGTGACCCGTTTCTGCTGCAGCGATGCAGTATTGCCAGCTCCGGGGGATTAAAAATCACTATTCCAGGCAAAAAAAAAATGCACTAAGCTTGAGAAATTAATTTTTTTTTTTAAATCACTGCACATTTTGGTTCTCTCTGCTGACATTCTAGTGTTTGAACATTTAGGATCCAAGCTTTTTTCTGCAACTGCAAGAGGCAGAAGTAACCTTTTTGCCAGGAGAACCCACGATCTCATGCAGCCACGTGACCCCCGGAACCGGAACTCTGGCTTTGAGGGACAGATGAACTATTTTGAATCCCTTAAAGAGATTCCAGACCTGGTAACATTGGTACTTACAAGTGGAGAAAAAAAGAAAACATTCTGGAGAGAACATAAAGCCGAAGTATTACAAGAAAGAAAATTCTCTCCAAAATTACTTGGTTTAAAGACCTGTCAAATCAGTATTTGGATCTCTCCCAGAACAGTATTTCCATGCTCTGAAATACTTAAAAGAATGATTTCCAATACGTAAAAGAGCAGAGTGTCTATGTCATAGACCTATATTCACCTGAAGAAAAAAAGAACAACGTATTTGTGAGATATTGCTTCTTCTGTAATATTCTGAGGAATCACTGCTATCTTTAACTAGATCTTACTCATAGTTTTTCTTTGTCAGCCCGTCTTGAAAGCTCCCAGCTACTGTGTTCTGACACCATTTCTCGAGAGCTAATTTTTCAGCTCTTAATGTCTCTTCAATCCAATGTTCCCTAGGACTTGTCTCCTCCTTAAATTTACATTTTTTTTGTGTAGCATTTCATCCAGTTTTTAAATTTTTGGTGTAGAAACAATTTCTTTTTACTAGAAAGTAATTTTATTTTTTTTCAAGGAGAAAAATGCTTCATTCAAAATTATATATGGTGACATGAAGGACCAAAGATGTTAAAGAATGTCTTAATTCTCTTTTTTAACATCAACTTCATTTTTCAAATACGCTTATTAACTTCCCTTGGTATGTTAGCGTGGGTGTCCTGTTAAAGCTCAAGGGGTGAGTGTTGAGTCATTCAGAAGGGGCAGATCCTCCCAAATCCCACGCCACTGCCAGCAGCTCTGGTCTGTTCTAAGGCAGCCAGTCCTGTGAGCTCTTCTGTCTCCTAAGCTCCTTTGTATCTGAAACGCAGGTTCCTGCGTTTGTCTATCAGTTAGAGAGGTGACGAGGATTTCCAGCTTCTTAATGCTGGTATCTTGGTTATGTGACTAAGACGAGGCAGGATGGACCTGGGCCTTTATTTCCCTCGACGTATGTGGTAGAGGTTCATTTTCCTCTTTTGCTCCCGTTTGTGTACAAAGAGCTGAACTACTTCATAACACCTGGAGATAGCCACAGTCCCACCAAGCAGAGCACTCATCACAAAAATGATACCCCAGCTTTCTAGTCTGAGATTTTCTGAGAAGTTCATAGCAGGCAGTTGCCTTAAAAGGTACCAATCTCCTTAAAACCATCAGTGTTTCTGCACCTGCATTTTTTCTTTCTTCTGCTCTTCAGCTGGGTAGGTAAGTGGGGATCCTTGAGGTGTCTGTGCAGCTAGGAATTGACTGCTGAAAATGTTGTGTTCAGGAAGCTGCTTCTACTGTGTTCAGGAAAAGAGAAGCCGCTGCTGAAAGTCATTTTAGAACAAGAATTACCTTATCAAGAATTGCATCAGAAATGTCCTGAACACACAAATCAAATCTTCATGATTTCTGTGTGATCCTTTGGTTATATCAGCATGATTACTTTTGTTTATGACCCTTTTTCGCTTATTAAGGAAGGTTAGGTTCACTGTTCATTAGTGATTTTCCTTTCTATGTTCAACTCTTGCATTTCTCCCGCAGTCTAGAGTCTTTTTCCCCTAAGCAGACAGGTTTCTTTATCCCCACCTTCAAATGACGTAACGTCATCTCCTTGCAAGTCATTCAGTGTGTCCATCTAGCCAGAAACATAGATTTTTTTGTTCAAACTCTTCTGCGATGTTGAAGAATTTTTAAGTATACATTCCTAGTATATGACCTCTTTGGCTATATGGTGATTATTAATGTTACAGAAGCAACTAAGAGGAAATGACATCAGTAGATAAGATGAACTGTGCAATAGCAGAAGCTTTATTCACACTGAATACACTATTCATTTGCACAGAAAGATCATTTCTCAATTCAAAGAGGAATATTCTAATTTAAGGTCTAACTTCAGCCATATGTCAAAATCTCTACAGAAACAAAGCTTACCACTGTGCAGTGATGCCCTAAGAAACACATTCCCCTTTGTGGATGGGCGAATGGTAGGTGCATCTAACCCTTGGAGCTCTCGTTTTTCCTGACAAGCACTCTTTTTATATCAGAAAACACTTCAGTTTAGTCCATTTGCTAATTTAATGTAAAGTGACCCAAAATAGGTGTAAAATATAGGAAATACCATAGTTAGTGGCCTCCAGGTTAACTCCCCCATAAACCTAGGCCTGATTTTTATTACTCATTTAATCTGATTAGAAGGTGCTTTTACATTGCACTACAGAAGTAAAATTTCAAAATACACTTCCATGAAACATAATCATAGGTAAAAATTTAATTGAACGTAGGTGATAATGACAGCTATTCCAGACACAGAAAGTTAAAAGGAGTTCTCTGTTTAGCTGCACAGGAAAAAGCAGGAAACGATGGCCTGGCTTGCAAAATCAATCTCAGTGGTATGGCATTGTAGAGATAACTGGAAAACATTTTGCATTTTGTGTCATACCTGCTAGTCTGGGGCCGCAGGCCATTGAAAAGGGGGAGGGAAATCCTGTAGAAGTTACTATCCTTTTTGCCAGACCCTATCAAGAAGAGATAGTAACCTCTATCAGCAGATTCCTCAGTACAGCCACCCACCCTTCCTATGCTGTCCTCGCTTCTGTGCTCGCACACAATAGGATTCCATAGTTTCATTTATATTTAAAACCACGTGCTGTCTGCCTTTGGTCACCACGTTCACCTCTATTGTTATAAATCAGAACTTAACAATGGAAGGTCCTAAATAAGTGCGCCATGTAGATGACAGACTTGTATAGTCATGTATCTCCGCTTGGGTCGTGTCACACTACCATCATCGCTGTTGCTGCAGGTCAGAGCAAGGTCTCTTTCCCTAGCCATGTATTAGCCATAAGCCTTAGTGGAATGAAAGTTTGGAAAGGGAGTTGTAGTAAAATAATGTTTTCATCCTGAAGCCGTGTGGGTTTTGCAGAAAACCGGTGTTCTGACAAGATTAACTTCTTGACGTTGTTGGCACACCCAGGTGAATATCGTTCTCTGATAAATACTTTGGAGATCCTCCGGATTGATTTGAAGTTTTTGCTAGGGATGTATGTATTTTTAATTTCATTATGTAACCAAAGGTAGAGGGGGATTGAGAATGATTAGCTTCAGAGAGTTTTCCTTACTTCTTGCATTCAAACTGAGGAGTTGGGGAAGAATGACAGAACTGGTGCAAATGCATACTCTGCTGAAATGACAAATTAATTGAAACCAGGAAAATTCTGACGTAGGTAGAGTAAGGAATGAGAAGCAGTTTTGGTGTTTTTATAGACCTGCTGTTTTTTATCGGCATTTGTTGCTCTTTGGGTTTATTTATTTATTTTTGTCTAGCCATTTGTTAGCCTATGGCTACTTGCCAGCATTTAGGAAGAACAAAGTCTGTTCAAATCACTAGAGTTATATTGCAGATAGATTTGGCCCAGTATGTTTGCCTTGTCATTTGACTACAGCGTTGACATGGTTATTGGTGTGTCTTCCTCCCCAGGATTACATACTACATTTTTTGTCTCCGAGGAGAGGAGAATTTGGCAAGGAGAGCTGAGAAGCATCTGGCTCTTTCCTGTTGTTCCCTCTCTCTGTTACTGAGAGTAGGGCAGTCTCATGGACAGCTCTAAATTTAGCTGCTAATTTTCATCCTAGGCGTCTGTTCTGCTTAGATTTTTGGCTAGGAGGGATACCTGGGTGAGAGGAGAGTCCTGGGATTGTACCTACTGAATTGCATTCCCCTGGAGAACATCCCTGTGTATTTTCTGTAAGGTCCCCAGATTTTCCCAGATCATAAAGCCCCAGCAAGGTCCTAGTCTGACTGTTTGTCAAAAGGTTAAGAACTAACTTGTTTAGAATAGGACTTGATTCTCTACATCCCTTTGAAAGGGACAGATAGCTCAAAAGGCAATATAAAGGACCTGAAAAATGATATGCCTCAGTGGTCTCTTTACAAGTAGATGAGTAGGGAAGAGAGTTTTTCCAGAGGATACCATTTTTTTTGATACAGTTGATTGGGATGCAGGAGTGAAGCTCCATATTTCTGTCAATGGTCAAATATTACTTCTTGCAGTTAAGAGATCTTTAAATTGGACAGAGATGGGCAGAATGACATTCAATTAGAGCAAAAATGTCTTCCCCTACGTTTCCTTTCTGCCTGCTATAACCTGACTTTGAGTCATCGTATGCCTAGCTGAGAGGTTATTTTTTCAGATCATGTTTGACATTTGCCCACAGCTGGAAAATATGAGAGCAAATTCCACAAAGCAAACACTGAAATCCAAAAAGGAGATGTCATACCTACTGTTTGGTTCCACCAGCAGAGTGCTGAGCTTCCTTCATATCAAAGTATTTTAACAAGAATATTTATTTTATATTTATATATACATTATATATATGTGTAAGACTGATGGTAGTATGATCATAATGAAATGGCACCTGTATTTCTGACACTGCCTTCCATACATTCACTGATGTTTATCCTTTTTATTCAAATCAACTTTTTGTGTGTTTTAAAACAATGAGAACATTTACAAAATATTTAGAATATCAACACTATGAATTCTCAAAAATTATGTTTTCAGGATCACAAAGGTAAAGAGTCAGATCTTAAACAGACCAAACTGGTGTAGTTCCTAGATTTCCAGGGAGCAGCTCCAATTTGCATCAGCCGAAGATCTCTCCCTATTTCATTGAGACAGTAATTTTCATGCAAAACACACCAGACATCACAGGATTCCAGTAGTTCCGGCCCATTTGTCTGCTGCTGCTAGGAAGTTGTTTACTCTTTTGTATCACTCTGTGCTGACGTCTGCTCACTGAACAATGTCATCAAATTTCCTGTTTTTTGGCTTGTGGAAAGTAGCTCCCCCACCTTATGCTAAAGCTTTGCTGCATGGAGATCTGTGGAGCCGGATGCACCCAGCAGACAGGATGTAAGGTTAAATGCAGCGTAGCTAAATAAATAAAGTAGGTGTTAGTTGTGAACTAGAGCTGCCTACTTACCAGGAGGATAAAGCTGACGGTTTAAATATTGAGCAGTGATAAAAACCCACATTTGTTTCAGATTGGGGTTTTTTTTAATGTCTTTTGAAATTTTTTTTTCCCATGAATGTTGTTTTCTTGCAGAATTATGTTTGTAGCTCCCTGAAGCAGCCTGAAATAGTTAATAATGTGGTGCTGTATGATGTGTATGTGAAAACACTTCCATCCAGGTATTGCAAAGCCTTCTGCAAGCTGTTGACTGTGAAGCTGCTAGTGCTGTAATTCTGTAGACAGAGGAACTGTCAGCAATGCATTCATCAATAGTTCCTCTACTAGCTAGCGCAGCAGAGTCTGGTTGCTGAGATCAGGAGTACTGAAGCTCTGCCAGGGGTCTGATAGCCTTACATTTTTGGTTTGCTTGTTTTTTGGCCAGTGCCACGGGGTTATTAACTTCCGCTTGGACAAGAACCAGTGATGAGCAGAGCAGACCTTAGTTCAACAGTTCTTCCAGACAAAGCTTGGGGCAGCTTTAGTCGATAATACGCACATCATCATTGTATTAGCCTCCTGTCATCCATAGCAAGAGGAAGCACCTACTGGAAAAAAGAAACAACCTTTGTAAAAATAGGGCACATCGTGTGCTTTAATGGTACTTGAGTCTTGTGCTTCCCTCTCTCTTCTGTAGGTCTGTCATGCTCCAAATGGTTCCCCCAGCTTAGCGTTACTCTGTCTCCAAATCCTATTTTTCTTCTCCAAAGAGCTTGTGTATTTGGCAAAGAGCAGTTGATCACTTCATGAAAGCAGTTCTTGTGAGGAATCTTCTAAGGTCCTGTATTTAAAAAAAAAAAAAAAAAAAAAAAAAAAAAAAAAAAAAAAAAAAAAAAAAAAAAAAAAAAAAAAAAAAAAAAAAAAAAAAAAAAAAAAAAAAAAAAAAAAAAAAAAAAAAAAAAAAAAAAAAAAAAAAAAAAAAAAAAAAAAAAAAAAAAAAAAAAAAGTAACAAAACCAGAAAAAGAAAAAACCCACAACTCGGAATATTTGGAGTTGCCTTGCAGAGCAGTGAAAAAATCAGGGAACATCTGATGACAGACAGATCAACAGGGTGTGCTGGAGTGGTGTATGGGAACCAGCCCACCATTGGGGGGGTTGAGTTTGTCTTTATTTTTTTGAGGTTTTTGCTAAGGTACAGCCAGAACATTTTGCCTCGTGACTTTCTCTACTAAATTCAGTTTTGCTGCACTCTCAGTGATGTTTGCAGTAGCTGGAAATAGTCTGAGTGTGTGAAGTACTGAGTGTGGAGCATGTGGGCTGTCACCTCATTGAAATGCTGGGTTCTCTTTGTCTTTTCTGACTTCTTCATGTTTGGGTCTGTGCAGAAACAAAAATGCTGTTTTCCTCAGAGTATCTCCCTTTGTGATCAGAAAGGAATATAACCGGTTCCCACCCAATACAGAGATCCTGTTCTTCCAGCATCCCTAATGGGGCCCATAGTCAATATATAGAGAAATGAGCTGGATGCAGTACCCAGCCATGGGTACCTGTGTGAATTTGCTTTGCATCTCCAGGTGTTTGGTTGCATTTGCAATGGGATTGTCTCATTAAGACCATACCAATCCGTAAATACGAACATTCTCCGAGACAGGCTGCCAAGTTGGATAAGATGTAGTCAATTTGCACTTCAGTCAGTTAAACCCTTGCAGTGAAAACCTTGCACTCTGCGCAAGTGAAAATAAAGAAGTTGATCTCGTCCCTGCTGTAGACCTGCCCATAGCACAGGACCCACACCAGTCACCTTCCGATTTGGAACAAGCACTGTCTGTGCTGAGGGAGGCTCAGGAAAGAAGCAGGAAAGGAGACGGCTGCAGACAATGAGTTCAGTGCCTAGGCAAAGGTAACACTTCATCCAAACAATTGGCAGGGGCTTCTCTCTCTTTGTTTCTCCCCTGCCCTTCTTCCTCTCTGTGTATTGCCTGTTCCCTCCTCTACATATTTTCAGAGGTTCATCCTGTACCTTTGTGCCCTCCCATCAGATAACAGCAGTGGTGTTTGATTCTTTTGACCTCTGCCCCCCCATCACTACTCTGTTTGCAGTACCGTCCTCTTAAATCCCTCCTGTCCTCTTTTCCATTCCCCTCTGCAGCTTCTGCTGAAGTTTGAACTGCTTGCAGTGTTACAGACAACAAAAATAACCTTCGGGGCTACGTTTCCCCCGTGGCAAAGCTGGACGAAACTCCCAAGTTGCCTGTGCGGACTGTAAGGCTGGATAGAGCACTCCGTCACTGGGGAGAGGGGACCAAGAGCGGACTCTGTAGAGCAGGTTGGGTGGTAAAGCGTGCACTGAAAGCATGGTGGGCCCCAGGAGGCCTAATATAGTGTATTCCTTATCCTCCGGTGGAAGAGGAGAGCTCTGAACAAATTGTGCCTCCAGGGGATCTCAGTACTGACCTTCCTCCTGGGGCCCTTGACAGGGGTTGAGCCAAAGGGCTCAAAATCAGAGCCTTCTGCCTCCTGCTCCTGATTAAATTTATTCGTAACTTGCCCTCATGGAGATTCATAAGTACAGGTGCAAGCTAAAACTCCTGAAAATATGTCATTCATTTTATTTCTAACAAATAAATTCCAGATGTTTGCCTCTGACTCCTGGAGTGCTGATATAATCAGCTTGAGGCTCCAGTTGTTCAGTCTTGTGTTAGATGACAGAACAGAGAGTGAAATGAATGCTCGCACCCTTGCCAGTGGCTTGCAGTCAGAGGGACACAGTTTTTCCAACCAGATGACACTGGGAGAGTTCCAGATGAGACTGGGAGAGTTGTGTCGAGAAAGCAACTGGTAGGCACTGCAGTGATGGAACAGTAATAACTAGATTAAAAAGAAAATAAAAATAATCTTGTATGACAAATACTGGAAATAATGGAACATTTCAGGAAGAAAATATGCTATCAGGTACTGTAAAAAAAAGGTCTATACTTACCAGAAGGTGTTTCTTGCTGCAAACTGTGAAAAACTTCTTATGTGGGAAACATTGACTTGCATAGTGCTGCTTGTAAAGGCTGTAACTAAATTCTCAAAGTCGAACTTGGGGGAAGAAGTGTTTTTTCTTGACTGGCAGAGCCAACAGATTTTTCTTACTCCAGAAAAAATAGCTAGCCAGTCAAATGGTAGTCCTGGTAATTCTATATGCCATGCAGATTAAAAAAAAAATAGAATGGGCTAAAAATGCAAAGGTGAATTGCAAAGCAAAATCATCAGTTAAGCTACTAAGTTGTCATAAACACTGTGAAATTCTGTTTTAAAGGTCTGAATTAGAAATGTAATATGTGGGATATGAGTTGAGACACCCATAGTTCCATGTTTACAATATCAGCAAAACATTATTCCCAACATAGGCATGTTTCTCTTGTTTAAAAAAAAAAAAAAATCAATCTTAAATGCTTTAAGTAGTATTAGTTTGTGGTTCAAACAAGCCATGCTTTACTTCCCAAGGAGTACATGGGTAGCAATGTCAGGGTTGTATTATTTAAGAATAAAGAAGGGGCATGAGGCTGAAATATCACACACATGCTTGGTAGGCAATGTATTTGTTAGATTTGTCTGAAAAATAATTCACAGGTGATCAGCTATTCAGCATTCAGGGCCAGCTGCACAGAGAAGGAAGGACACAGAGAGCCGTGATGGACCTTACATTTGTACAAGTGTCCTTTTTAGCTTTCATTGCTCACTGGACTCAGAAAAGGAGGTGTGCGAGGAGACAGAATCCATGCAGCAAATGCACTAGATAATCTCTCTTCCAATAGCAGGAAATTGTCGATCATGTCACAAAACCACTGCAAATCTTGCTTGCTTCATCTGGAAAGTATTTCTTGGTACAACCTCATATTGTGGCCTGCAACTTTTGTTACTCTGTTTTGTGGGGAACATGTATAACGGAGTAGTGGTTTGATGCCACCTCTAATATTTTCCTGCTGTTTCACAGAAGGTTTGTTTTGTTGGAATACATTTGAATGTTCTTAGCAAAATTAGATTACAAAATATAACTGGATTAAATTACGCACCTCATAGTATATTCTGAAGTCATCCAGAGTACAACATATTGGTTCAAATTAAGCAGTGAAGAAAAAAAGTAGAACTTTGGTGTTCTGTGGTGGGTGCCTAGACTGTACATGTTAGTGGCTCACACAGTTAGTCAAAATATATTCCTGTCGCAACATAGTACTAAAATTGCAAAGTTCAACATTTAGCAGCACACCATTTGTTTTGTCTTTGGAGGATAAGGACAAAAGAGATGGAGAAAAATCTGCTAACCACACAAATATGAATGCGGTAAGAACATTTGTCCTAGCTCAAAGGAACATGCAAACACATAAAACAAGTCAAATGAAACTTCCCATGATTGATAAAAGCTTTCCTAATCAAGAACACTGTTCGCTCCTGCATCTATAGTAATTATAGCCTTATGTTCAAAGTTCATAGAGGAAGAAAAAGAAATGAGGTGATCTTTCTCAGTAATAAAACTTTCTGAGAGTCCGATCTACATAATTCTTCAATGATTTTATAGGTTTATTTTTAATTTTTAAGACTCCAAGTGACCTGTAGTTTTACTGTAGCTTTATTGGAACTGTTAATAAGGTGAGTCTGGCTTTTCCTTTCTGTCTCTTACATGAGATGTTAGACTTTATACTAGAAAACTATTTATCCCTGATATCTAATTTATTTGTAAGGTATGTCTTATATTTACTGTTTCACACAGGCTATCTTTACCATTAAATTGGTTTATAGAAATGCAGTAGAATTTTTACACAAAGCAATAGTTTTGTTTTATTCTAGTCCCACGAATTTCCAGCTAGGTTTTGTGTCCTAGAAATCAGGCTGAGCTCTGAGTTATGCCATGAAACTACACTAAATTGGGTATTTCATTAATAGAATTTTTCTGTTTGCTTTGGACATTCTTCTAGTATTTCATTGCTTGGGGGAAAAAGGCAAAAGAAAATAAATGAGTACAGTTGGGTTTTTACTCAGCATTGCTAGAGATACAGCTGAGTTTCTCTTGCGTGTTGCAGGCAGGTCTGAGGAGCTCTGAGTCTCCACAGTTTGGTTGTGCAGATACAACGTCTGTCTTCCCCGAGGGAGGACACCGAGGCTTGCAAATTAACATTTCCTGCTAAAATTTCTGGTAAAAGCTCCCTGCCAGAGCTATCAGCAGTCTGGATCACTGTCTGGGAAGAAACACTTGGTGCAGGGGAGGAAGAAGGAAATGGTGACTGTGAACTTATTAATGGTGTCGCCAGACAGGACTCTAATGTCTATTTTCTCTTGTTTGTTCTTTGGCATAAAGCTTTTGTGCTTGCAGCAGAAGGCCTAGGCCCATTGCATCCTTTCTTAGAAAAACCAGCAGAGTGAGAAAGCAAAAATGTTCAGGGTGGAAGCGTATTTTGGATAGTTGCAAAACAGATGAAACGAGCTTCCATCTTGTCAGATGCCAGAATTTGTATCTCAAGGGAGATTGATTTTGGATGGATGCCAGTTTTCCTTGCAACTAATCAGGGTTTTTTTTGCATAGGTTGACACTATTTCATTATATAATGACTAAGTGGAGCCTCTTTCTTTCATAGAGCCTCTTCTTCTAATTCATCATTGTTACCCAAGTGAAATGAGGATGTCGCTGCCCGACTAAATGATGCAGCATGGAGGTCTGTGACATGTGACAGAATAGCCCAGGCTCCTCATGTGTGCACAGCTCCAGCACTGATTGCTATCGTAGGACAATTATGCAAGTCTCAGCTACAACCTCAGACCTTTTTAGATGAGCCAGACAGATTTAGGTGTCAATAAAATTGTGCAGAAGGTGGTAGGTACCTGGTGATCCTAATATTTGAGAAGCTGTTTTGCTGCGCTAGTCTCGACTCTGCTCTGCTCACACTTTGCAGTCCTTGCTGGGGGGAGCAGAGAACGTGCTTATTTCAGAGATTGCACACAGTGCTGGTGTTCAAACAGCCCCTGTGGAAGGACCCACTGTAGGGTCTGAGGACTTGTAACTTGAGGAGACTGATAAAGCTTCTGAAAAAAAATTTCCTGACATCCTACCCACATTATAGGGGTGGGTATAGGGAAGGCAAGCACTGTTTTAAAATGGCTGTCCAAATGACACATGAAAAGTCCACATCTGCTCCACCAAATGCACCTTTTAACCACTGCTAGCTGTGTTCATGGTTTTATACAGCAGCTATCTGTCTATGCAGTTTGCAGATGAACGCACGTATTTACATTATAGATTTATTCAGTGTTTTTGCATCTTCTCTTCTTACCCCATGTTCTTATCCCTGCATGTTACAGATCTTTCCTTCAAACTTCGTAACTGCAGCAAGACTCTCTGTGAAAGTTTCACTGCCGTCATATAACTGGTAAAAATATCTGATGCAAGTATCTCCAGATGATGTCTCTCTTTCCTGGAAATCTCAAGGTTAAACAATTTATATGAGGCTATTCAACAACTATAGATTATTATCTGCATAATTATGGCTCTTGTACTTTATTTGAGAAAAACAAACATCGTACCTGGAGAGAGTATATCTAGACAGTACCGATGTCAATGAACTTCACTGTGGGCAGGATTTAATCTTAAGTAGATATTTGATACCCAGCTGAATTTGTTTCCCAGTTAATGACTACAGTAGCAGAGTGCTTTATGGGCTTCCTTGCTGATGAGTTGTTTATTAAAAAGGAGCTGCCTCGTGGGTGACTGCTCTGCTGAGACCGTGGTTGCTACAGCTTTAGTCCTGTGAAACTTTACTAGGAGGTGGTAACATGTTGGTCGCTTGTGCATTTCTAGAGAGAAAATCATGCTCCGTAATAATTCATTTTATACCAGCAGTGTCTTCTTTGGCATATCCAGCAGTTCTTTTGTAAAGGAAATGCTACTTGTAGGCAGAATGTGCAGAGATTGCTTTGTATCAAAGATAATAGTATAGTTGATTTTTTACAGTTTTTTTTCAGTTAAGTTAAATAAAATTGAGTGTGCCTACCACAAATCCAGATAGAGTGAAATTCTGTTTACAAGAGAACTAGAATGAAAAGTTGCTTTGCTGCATCGAATTCTACTTAATTGCAATTCTGATTATAATGAAAACCCCACTTTAATAAAGACATGCAAAGTTTAGGGGGTTCAGCATAACTGTAAAAAGGTTCTACTGTACTTAAGGGGAAAAAAAAGAGTGATCCCATCTACCGAGCGTGTAATATTTAACGAGCCCTGTGGGCTGGCAGAAGCACTGTGTGTTACTGAACCAGACTCAAGCAGAAAACCAGTGTCAGGTTTCAAACTACCCTGTAGGTCCTCAGAAATGAAGAGCCATCTGTATTAGAGGAAACCAGTCACTCATCCCCTCAGCCAGTGAAGTTCCTAGTGGTCAAAAGAAAGAAGGGATCCCCAGCGCTCTTAAATCCATTTGTCTGTTTTCCTCCTTTTGATAAAACCTGGAGCTAACCTGTTGGATTGGTCATTGGTGTGAACAAGCAAAATTAATGCTAAACCTTAGAGTGAAAAAGGATGTACTACTGTGAATTCCCTTGTATTTTTTAAAAAGACATCTTGAATATGCCTGCAGTCTCAAGTCTTCCTCCATTTATTGGAGACAAAGTTCTCTATGTACGGAAGGTTTGGGTGCCAAGAACCTCTCTTATGGTTTTCTCAAATATCAGTAGACAGTTGCACTCAGCCTGGGAAACCTGTATTCA
Source organism: Aptenodytes forsteri (assembly GCF_000699145.1). NCBI lineage: Eukaryota > Metazoa > Chordata > Aves > Sphenisciformes > Spheniscidae > Aptenodytes > Aptenodytes forsteri. Next base: position 3,698,414 of record NW_008795035.1, read on the forward strand.
ATAAACAAAAATCCTGAAATGTTTATTATCCGTATTGAATGTTTCTCTTTCACTGTACTGGCATTTCTCTGTCACTGTCCCACTGACTTAGCATTTATTCTGCCTGTGAAATTACATCTCAGCGACTGCATCTTTGCTGTCTTTGAGAGCAGTTCCCAGGTGGGGTACTGGATAGAGCACAAAGGAGTTTGTGCTTACTTAAGGTGGACAGAGCAGACCTTTTGGACCAGACAGAAAACCACATGCCAGTGGTGTCCAGCAGGTTCACAGACACCTGAGTAAGCTGTGTGAAGGTGTTGTGCGTGGCAGATGGCTGGGAGAATGGGGAAGAAGAAGGAGAAGGAGGCAGCTCCATACTGTCACCATCCAGTTTAGTCCCAGAGGACTAAAATCAACTTGGCGCATCCAGGATGCCCACATGTGCGAAGGCTGGAGATGTGTAAGATAAAGTAGCAATCACAGGAGCTCATGTGCAGTTCTCAGCTGGTCAGGAGGGGTGATCTCAGCTTGCTACCTCCCCAACTGTGATCTGACAGCAGTTTGCTGCAGGCCATTTGATACTGCTTGGGAAACGTATGCTTTTATGATAATGGCTGGCAGCAGACAGAAAAAATGATTATGGTCAGTAAAGCCTGAACTCTGTCAGCGGAAACAATGAGTTATTAATGACAATAGAAAAAAGCAAGTTTGTTCCTTAACAAATGGAAGGCTTAGGACAAAATAGAGATCTTTGAGGAAGCCTAGCAGATCCACTGACTGGTTTATGCTATTTTTGTGCTGTACTCTTTTGCTTTGCTTGGTCTGTTTGTGGTGATTGCAGTGTTGGTAGATCAAGGCATGAAAAGTTTGTTTGACATAAAGAAAGTAATTGGAAATCTTCCTGATAGACTGGAATTTCCTTTTAGTCATCTGACTCTGTTCAAATCCAGATGGTTCAAGGAAAACTGCCACTGAAATTCATGTGTGTAAAGAAAAAAATAAAACTGATAGTGATGGAGATCTATTGTATCCTGATGCATCTGTAATCATCTCTAAAATAAAACTAGCAAGTGGTATCCACTAGAAAGAAGAGAACTAGCTGATAGATAGGAAACAGATTAGCGCTTATTGCTACACTTCAGGATCTTGCAGAATCACAAGAGAGCAAGCAGTTTTAATAATATTAAACAATAGAACTACTGTGCCATATTTAAGTCTCCCAGAGTGCCATGCAGCTCAACTGTAAAAGTGCAGGCAGCAAGAATTTCCCTCTGGGCCAGAAGAATGTAGTATTTGTACTAAAGCCTCTGCTCAAGTGGGGGGATGGAAAGTCAGCTGCAGCCTGCCTGCAAAATTAATACACCTGAGGCAGCAGTAGGTGAATGAGAAGTTCCTTTTCAGTTAGACAAAGATGTTGGTAAAGCCAAGGCTGGATTTATTTGTTGGGAGTGATGCAAACCCCAACGTATTTAATGCTCTGGTTTCAAAATGTGTCTTGGCTGATGACCTGCAAGACTTAAAGACCAATTTCTTCTCTGTCATCTTGGCTGGCCTTTACATTTGGGTAGAGGTTATTTCTGCCAACAGATGAGAGAGGATAGCACACCGAAACTTTTATATTGATGCTGGCGTATGAGGAGTTAGTTGGTCCCCAGAGCTCGGTTACAGCTCTCCTAGCCAGTGGAGTAGCCAGACTTGTGTCAGGTGATGGGAAAAGGGGAGAGGAAATAGGTCTCTCAGCCTTCTGGGAATTGCTAGACGCACCGTTTTTATGTGGCTGCCTTTAAAGCGTTTTGTGAGATAGAGTGTGGCTGGTCCTGATTGCAAAGGGGAAAACAGGGCAGTCTCAGAGTTGTTGGGAGTACAAGGGAATAGCTGCTGAAACTCAGAGAGGTGTAATATCCGCACATATCTGCTGTTCAGCTGCCCGCAAGGTAACATCTCACAAAGGCAATCACAACCCTTATTTGCAAGTAACCCCAGAATACCAAGGATGCCTGACTTCGGAGGACATTTGCTCGGAAGTGCAGGGTATTCTAACTAACCCTTGAATTTTGTCAAAAACAAGTAAAACATGGAATTAGGTGCTAATGCCTTAAAGATGACCTCTTTTTTTCATCTGAAGCAATTCAGTTTCTGCATGTTGCACATTCTATTCCTGTTATCCTTAGGCTGGACTCTCCAAAAAGATAAATGCTTAAAAACTACATTTGACTTTGAACAGCTGAAAATGTTCATACTACTTCTTTTTGCATTGATAAAGGCATCCATTTCTGCAACCTATGTATAGAAAACCATTATTATAGGGTTTAAAAAATTCTTCTAAAGTACAAGCCAGATCATTTAAGCTGCTGTTTTTCTCTTAGCGCAGGATATAACTACAAATGCTTTACAGCATGCCCTCACCACACACAAATATTTGGCTCACAGTTTAGTGAGCAGCCCAGGGATCCGACGTGGGGAGAGCTTACAGCCTCCAGACAAAGATCTGTGCGTATGTGGCCTGAATGGAGAAGTTCTTGAAAAACTTTCAGTCAGAAAGTGGGGACCTTAACGAAGACCCCGGTGAGCCATCTCAAACCTTAAGATGGTGAAGGCCTAGAGCATTTTAAATTCACTGCTGGATGACCATGGGGCACAGACCAGTGTTAAGGGTATTCACATCTCCAGGGTTGTTGTGGAGCGTATGATTCACATTTTTTCTCTTCTAAACAGACAAATAGATGAAATTTCAAGCCCTGTGTACTTGTGCATAGCATACAGGTCTATAAGGGACCTCTGAATCAGGTAGATGCTGCAGCAGATACAACTTGCTAGATTTGAATAGCTTTTGATGTGAGGACCGGTTTCCGTTCAACTTTGTTCTCTTTGGACAGAAAAAGTCAGTGTGGATTAATGAGTAGATGGCTTTCTTTTTCTGACTTGTCTATGATTTATTCCATCCTTTTTTGGTGTGTGGTTCATTGAGAATGAGGACTCTTGTGGAAGTACGCAGTGTGAGATTTGCATAGTCGCTTTGCTGGAGTTGTATCTCCTTACCTTAAAAACCTACGATAACACTGAGGTTACCGAGTCGTAATGTAAATTGTGTTTGAATTATGGGAAACTATCGTTTTGAATTTCAGAGATCAGTGGGTGTTTTCCAGATATCAGCTATTATCAAATGGTCCCAATATTACCAGTGCCTGCTGCTGTCGGTTGGCCAGGAAGCAGGGGGACCTGACGCCGTGCCGAGGGACGCCGGGGCTCGGCACGAGGTGTGCTGAGCCCAGCTCTCTCCCCTGGTGCCTCGGTTCCTCTGAATGTAAAAATGGAAACAGCAACCATTTCCTCCCTCTACAAGTTTTGAGATCTGTGTAATAGTGCTGTAAGCACACTAAGTGATAATGACATTTGTTTTATCACTTTAATACCCTATCAAGAGCTAAAAAATTCCCCCAAATTGTTAGCATGTTCTGTGTACAAGTTCTGACCTTTAACAATTGCAGGGACTGTTGACTGCCTTTTTGTCCTGTCATTGTACAGCATTACCACAGTGGGCCACTCGTCTGGGCCAGAGGCCACCCAGGCCTTACCGCATTACAAATAATAATAAAAGTCACTTTGGGACAGCATCGTTAATTATTCCCAACAAAACGGAATGATTCACTTTTGCTAGTGCCATGCTTGCAGCTTGGTAACCAAAGTTTCCTATAATGAATAAGGGGAGAATTTAGAAAGAGTACAAAATGGGAGTTCTCAGTTGTGTCTAAAGTGTGCTAGAAGGCAGCAAACCTGATTTCACAACAGTATTACTCCAGTTTTGTTCTAATTTAGCTTTACTTATTGCAGTGGAATAACGCTGAAGAAATGCAGTGGGGAATTAGGCCCAGAATTCAAACAAACATGTACAATAATGGTTGGCATGTGTGGCAAGCCGAACACGTAGCCAAAAATCAGCAGGGTCCTCCTCAGGCCCGGGAGAGGCCTGGTGAAGCTAGGATAGCCACAGTGTTCAGCGCTGTGTCCTGGGATGCCAGTGAAGCAGTCCCAGTCCCAGCTGAGTGTGGATATTTTCTGGGTAGCTTCCTCAGGACCTGGGTTAACCCGAAACTTGCCTCCAGGCTGAGGAGTAGAAGAGGGGCTGGATTTTAGGAGCAGTAAAGGTGTTGTCAGGAACTCGGGAATAAGAGAGTGGGTCTCGTGGCTGACAGGGCCAGCAGCCTGATTCAAGAGCTCTGGCAACTCATTACGCTCAGTAAAGCTTTTCTTCTCACAAAAACTGCAAGCTGTCCAAATTCTGTGTTGCTAATGATGTGAATCAGAGGCCAGAGTTTGGCTCTCAAGAGCTCATTTATGTAAATCTGGTTCACAACTGGTACTAAAACTTCAGAAATGGATTAAGAAAACAGAGGGTATGTTACCCCATCACTTACACTGTCTGTTGTATCATTACATAGCAGCATTGCAGGTAATTCTTCTAGAAATCAATTTAAAAGAGAAAATAGATAAAAGGAAAAAGATACCGGAATAGAACCTCAGGTGATCTTCAGACCTTGTAATATAGATCTAAATCTGTATTGTTTTGTTGACAGAGATGCATCAGTGGGAACCCGATTTAGATTAATGTAAATGCTAGATTTTATCAAAGCAAATTGCACTGAGTCAGAATGCTACATTATGTAAATTACTGAGTCTGTGACATGTGTCTACACCTTTTATGAAACAGAAATAGGAGAAAATATCAAGGGCTGGAATTAATAGGTTTCATCTAGGTTGAACAGCAGTTTTGGTAAATTTTAATTGCCTTTCAGAACTCTTGTCTTTGTATTTCAGCAAAGAATAAACTGACTACATACGACTTAAGGTCTTTGAGAGCCGGGCTTACCTTTGTCCTTGAATCTGTTGAGCAAAGGCAGAAACCTTGGATGCTTTGTTCCCTCTTACTCTTTATTTGAACTGTTGTGGCCTCCAAACAACAAAAGAAGTAGCTGCATGGGGCCAGACTCCCACTGCATTTACACTGAAGTAAATCCAGCATATTTTCTTTGTATTTGGTGGAATTACTCTGAATTTTCACTGTTGCTAACTAGGTCAGAATTCAGCCCGTGGACTATAAAATTCATTTTATGCTCTGAACAGTTGTGTGTGTTAGGCAGATTTGCTCAGCCAGCATTTTATGTAACTTGTACCAATGTTAAGCTTGTAACAAAACAGTGCTGTCAAGGTCTGCCAGGAAGATGTGAACAGTGATGTTAAGTGTCTAGCAGAAAGTGCATGGAAAATAGGAAGCTAAGTCTTAAATTCTCTACTTGGGTAGATTTCCACTGAGAAAGAAATAGGTAAATGACCATGGATTGGATTAGTATTCATATATTTCAGAAAGTGATAAAGGTTGTTACAACCAAAGAAAAATGTGAATAGTGAAAACTTATAGCTGATCCTGAACATGGAGACTTTCTTGCCCAGAAATGTTAGCCACACGGAGTGACAAAGCCCCTCTCTCTTCAGATAGAAGCACCACGCTGGTATGACCTGGGTGGACTAGATCCTGGACCTTGTCATGCCAGTTTATACCGAGTGGGTTATTTCCTAGCTGTCAGCATCCAAGAGGATTTGGCTAAGGTTTCTGAGAAAGGGTATTATCATGTAGAATTCAAATTTCTGCCATTAATAGATCCTGAATCAGTTAAAGTTTAAGGTATGGTATAAATCTATGAGTTCATTTGAGCTTTCATTTTCTGGGGTGATAAATCTATGCTTAAAACAGCAGGTTAAGAAAGAGGATATTTTTTCCTTTGTAAAATTCATCCCTTTGTGTTTCTTAGAATTATCAAAATTCAGTTTATGTTAACAGTCCAATAGCTCCTAGCATATCTTGATGATCAAGACTGTCATATCTTGCTGTGATGAGTCAGCTCGTGCTGATTTATATCATGAACCTAGTATATGTAGAAAACTTAAGTATGTATTTTAAAATCAGATAAAACACTTTTTTGTGATGGTAGAAAACTTAAGTATGTAGTATTTTAAAGGATAAAACACTTTTTTGTGATGTCTTAAAATATTGATCTGAGTAAAATGATGAATTTTGCTGGCTGTAGTCCATTAGGACCAGCGATAAAGTCTCATGTCTAATCATTGTAGTTATCTGTGTCATATATTAGAATGAGTCAGAGCCTTGAGGTTGAAGTCTTTATTTGAAGAGGCAGTTACTTAGTGTTAAACTACTAACAGAAATTCTCTTCTCATTGTCTGCTTTCTAAACCCGGATATTAGCCATACAGCAGCAGTTTCCATCTGCAATCCATTCAGCAAAAGTTTATGTCACTTCTTTGTTCAAGTCAGTTGCAGGAAAAATAAGCTGTCACATCTCCTCCCGCAAACTCTAACCTGGAAAAGGCGAGAAGAGCAGCAGGAGCAGAAACGCTTCCAGCTGCCCTTTAGGGAGGGATACTAGCAGGAGGCCAGGGCTGTGCATGGCCATTACATGCCCAGACGAACAGTCATTCCTGTCACCCGCACAGCCCCATCTGTGGCAGAAAGGAAGTGATGGAGCAGTTGTGGATTGTGGAGAAGGATTTCAGGCGAGCACTCCTGCTCCCCAGGATGCCAGCAGCTCCCTGGCCAGCCCTTCTCTTGAGTGGGTAGTGCTGCAGCAGCCCGCGGTCCCGGCTCTGATGAGGGTTACCTTGGGCTGCGCAGGGCTCTGCTTTAAAACATCCCACAAAAGCTTCATAAAAGAAGTGACTTAAGAAAATCAGCCTCCAGAAGGAATGTGTTTGCCCCTCCATAGCAGGAGTATTGCATGGGAGTTAATAGCCAAAGTGTTTTTTGGGGGCTGACTCTGCCCTTTTAGGAGTTTGCTCTCCTCTCCAATTGGTGATGGTAAGAGAGGCATTTTGAAGAAAGCCAAGATATAAGACCTCTAGCAAATAGGAGACCTGTGGGCTGCTTTGATGTGTCCCACACGCCAACCAGGCAGTTTATCACCATAGGGAGCATGTGGATCAAGCTGGCTTTGTTTCCACCCTTTATTCCTTTCTACATTTATTCCTTGAGCAAGTTCATTTAAAGTTTTGCTAGCTGTAGGAAGAAAAAAAAACAACCCAGCAACCATGAACAGACCATTCCTGTAGATTCTGTTCTGGTAAAATGTGAAGAATGACTCATAGCGAGAAGTACTTTACCAGGTTATATCAGGTCAACATTGAGTTTGTTGTACTTTAATCAGATCAGTCACAGTTGTTTGGGTCTGTCTTTTTAAAGCTCATTTGGGTTGTTTTTATTTACCAAACATTGACTTTTCTCTGGACATTGGAAACATGAAGTATTTCTATCAGCAATTTCAATGTTTGCAACTTAGCTGCTACAACATGCAGATCAATTCTAGCAAGTGTTAAGCTGCACACAGTGGTCAGTGGAAGACCTCCCCATTGACAGCTGTCATATGTGTGGCTAATGCCATTGCCTTGGGACAGATCTCATTTTGTGCCAGGGCCAGGCCTGGTTCTACAGGACAGAAAATAACTGTGTTCAAACAAGAAAGGCAGATTTTGGGGAAAATAAGTGCTACCAGCAGTAGTTCAGCGGGTCAGAGAATGTAAAATGGCTGCAATTGCTGTGTGTAAGCATTTAAAGTAGCCTGGAGTTGATTAGCTGCTGTGTCTCTAAGCAGAGGGTGTAGACACTTGCTGCTGCAGTAACTGAGCTGCTGTCTGCAATTAAAGCTAACTGGTAGTTGCTGACCTGCAGCCTGCTATTACAGGCATCTCTCACTCCCCAGACCTAGAGGAACTGAGCTGCAGCTATTGTGGAAGTTGCACTAGCACAGATGAGCCAAAAAGGTTTGCATTTTCAAAAGCCTGAGAATTAGTTACTGTTACAAACTATTCTAGCATTTAGATGTCTTTTGAGACCATGAGCCCTGGCGCCAGCCTGCACGCTTGGGATGGTTTAAATATGGGGCTGCAATTGAGAGCAGGCTATGCTGTCAGAAATCTGCAGCAGGACCCCTTCCTACCATCTGTTTGATTTGGTTCCTGGCTCCAAGTTACAGGCTGGCCTCTAAGGTTGTTGGCCAAGGAAGGATTTTCCAAAAGACTTGCGTTCATAGTCAGGGTGCTCAAAGTGTCCTGGACTCAGGTCTTGCCACAGTCACATATGCTGTACTTACTCATGAAGATGCACCAGCGGCTCTTTGGCAAGGGACCCAGCTCTATCACGATCAATTCCAGGAACCTACAACTAGTTCTACCTCTCTGTCTTCTCATACGCTTTCTTACAGGTTTGTGCCTGCCTGGAAGGCTGTTGCATGCGTAAGTCATGTCTGTCGATCTGAAAATGTACTTGGGTCTTTGTTCTTCAAGTAGGAAAGAAACTTCAAGGAAGAAGTAGCAGAAGTTGTGTTTGTGCAGTTACTATACATGTGAGCTTTGGCTGGGTTTGGTTTTGTTATAAGCTTGCAGCATTAGAGGTATTTTTAAAGCTCATTTAGTTCACCGATAGTTGAGAGTTTCTGCTAATCCTTGCTGAAGCCTTGATTTTTGACACCGTACTTAATCAGCATGTTACTTCTCAGTGCTACCAGCAGCACACAAAAAGTTGAAATGATTAATCAAGTTATTTGAACAGATTTCAACAGGATTAAGAATTAACTGGAGTTCACCAAAATTCTCCAGCTGAGATGTAGACCAGGGTTTTTCTTCTACTCAGGGCAGCAAGTTAACGTGTAACGAGAGTTTATCTCATTTGGGAAGTCCTTGTAACTTAAGCTTAAATGGTGCATAGACAGGTATTTTCAGTGTGGAAATGGCCACAGGTTTCTGGCAGAAAAGTGTTTTTCAGGCTCAGTCCTTTAAATACTTTGATGACTATTCATTCGCAACCTTTTTAAAAGAAAGAAGCATCGGAAAAGCAATAACTGGCAATACTGGGTTTATCTCATTTGTTAAAAATCCCCTTGGACTGGGACTGAGAGTCCAAGGATACACTGGCCTGATAGATGGGGTTTTACATACCCCCCAAATGCCAGTGAAGTTCAGCTCTGGATCTGAACCTCACGGCTCAGGCCCATCACTCGGTGAAACTGAAAACACTTGCTGCTTTATGCTGGCAGCTAGAGTGTACAAAATAAATGTTTCAAAATTTAATTTGAAGTGTGGTTATGGTCAGAGGAGTGACTGTAAAAAGGCATCTCTTACTCAATAGATATACTCCCTCTGTGTCCTTCAGGCATTTCTGCTGATCTTACTGATTCAGGACGAGTAGTTACTACTGTCAGTGCTGCAAAACCAGTAACACTGCTGCGAAGAGCTGGATTCCCTCCTGCTACGTGCATTATCAGCAAAAGTATTTGCTGTTTTGTAGTGTGGATTTTGAATAATTGGATGATGGGCCACAAAGGAGAATAAAGCAGCTTGATTTTTCCAACTGAAGAGAGATTTTTGGTCTCAAAATTAAAAAAATTGACTGGAGAGTATTTAAACTAAGCCGATCTGATCCAGAATGACTGAGAGTAAATCTGAAACCCCTCCATGTCATTTTAACATCAGCTTTTAGAGGCCCTCTTAAATAACACAGGCAAGCACTGGTTCCTGGCTTGTTTTTGCAGGCATGATGTTGCCATTTTTCCTTGACTCATGTTTCTTGCTTATTTAATGTTGCAGTGATGATTTCCAGGTTGATAAATAAATAAAATCACACATGAGAAACTCTGAGGGCTGAGCAATGGAGCAGTAAGGTCGTAGAAAGAATGGAGCGTGTAATTCTAAAAGATTTTTCTGTGGGACATGCTGATGATTCTTTAAAATTACTTATTGGAAAAATCCTAGGCTGCAAAGCAATAAATCTGATCTTCAAGTGTGGTTTTACTTTGAAAAACAAAAATGTAAAAAAGCCACCTTTGTGCTCAACAGATCTTTTCTTTGTACGTATGAATCCAGAGATGTCTTCTGTTTACTGCATTGCCAAAAATAATTTTCTTCTGCTTTTTTACTCCAGTTACCTTTGAAGAGTCTATGTAACTCCAAGGACCATTGGTTGGACTCTGTTTCCTGTTTTGAGTCGGGAGCATTGTTATTCCTGCTTTTTAGTTTTCATTTCTGAGACAAGAGGTGAAAAATACTTAAGCACATGAAAGTACAGATACTTGCCTCGTGGGAATTCCCAAAGAACCCAACCTGTGTAATCCTGTTAGAGTCTCCCTCTGTATTTATGTGTTTAACTACTTTAGAAAGTCCGCCCCGTACCAATTGAAGAGTCATTCATGTTCAAGCTTGATTAATGATTAATCATATCAAAGAGAACCAGTTGTGATAAACAGCACTTCTGGTCATTGACCTCCGTTGCTTGAAGTGACACATAAGAAGAAAGGATCCCAGCTCAGTTCGCATCCTAAGCTAAACTGTTTGCCTGTGTTACTTGAACAGAATCTAATGTGGGAATCGCTGGCATGCAGAAAGCATGACATATGACAGTGTTTTTGCAGGATTTTTCAAAGCAAAATTGCATGCTGAATACATACATCATCAAGTACAAATATCTGAGTTCTGAAACCTTCCCTGGAGGGGCTGGGCAGGAAAGAGAGAATGCAGCAAAATGCCCTTGGAGAATTGAAATTAGTGTGTGTTTGTAGCACTCTTGGACACCTGTTACATGTGAAATTCTAAGAGCAGAGTTACGTATTTTTGCCTTTCTCCTGGAGATTTAATGCTTTTTTGGACTTTAAAAAAAGCAATTTTTAAACACTTCCATGTTTTGCAGAACAGCTGGAGTGATACAGAGGATACAGAAAAATAACAATCTGTCTACCAAACTTTGATGACTAATCCATTACTTTATGTTTAAAATAACAATAAAAAAATGACTTGAAGAATAGCTTGTTGATTTCTAACTGTGGTAATGCAGCTTAGCCTATAAATTTACAAAAGCAGAGTAAGACCCTCACGAAGAAGCAGCCTCATGATGATAGCAATATAACTGTGAGACAGTGGTAAATAAGAAATGTCTTCTCTAACAGAGCTTATTTTTCTTCTTCCCTAGGTGTACATGTATTAATAAGATCCCTTCTTATTTATTCTAGGCACCAGTAACAGATGTGCAGTTTGGCCCTATGAGACTTCATCAAGATCAACTTCAGGTAATAACCGCAGTTCAAACTGAAGTCTTAATTTCTAAAACATCACAGATGTTAGCTTAAAATTTATGACTGGGATTTTTTGGGTATAGAGATCTTCACAGATCGTTTTTGTCAAGTGATAATGTGCACCTAACAGATTTTTATCATGACATTCTATGTGATATCCTAAAAATCCTGCCTAACTCTTTTCTCCAAACATCTCTCAGTTCATAAAAATAGAGCTATCTGTAGTTCTTTCTGCTATCAGTTAGCTTGTAATCAATTTAGTGTGTGCTTTGTTTCGTATTTTACTGGTAGTCAATTCTTAATCAAAATCTCATCATGTGCATCTAACAGATTTTTATCATGACATTCTATGTGATATCCTAAAAATCCTGCCTAACTCTTTTCTCCAAACATCTCTCAGTTCATAAAAATAGAGCTATCTGTAGTTCTTTCTGCTATCAGTTAGCTTGTAATCAATTTAGTGTGTGCTTTGTTTCGTATTTTACTGGTAGTCAATTCTTAATCAAAATCTCATCAAAATGATAATAAGCCAAATGTCCTGTCAAGGTCTATTACACCAGCGTTACTACTAGCATCAACCAAACTTGCAATATCGTCACAAAAGATATGAAGTGAGCTTGGCAAAGTATGTTTTTTTGTTATTAATTTTTGACTGGCTTTAATTCATGCTCCTTTATCTCTTTATTAATAAAGGTTGTATGTCAGTTGTCCCCTTATTTTGTCTGGGATGGCTATGAGGTTTGCAGATACATGACTCCTTTGGACTTCCTCTGAAAATTCTCCTGTATCCCAAGGCATACTGAACCTTTAATAATCCAAGATGTTCCTCAGTCAGTAATTACAAAACTCCTGAGTGAAAGTAATCTGGACCTGATAATTTGAAAATGTCTGTCTTCAAGAACTGCAGTTCAACATCTTCCTGAGCTATTGTCCGAACAGACAGTAATAGCATTGAACATCAGATCTTAGGACAGCCTCATCCAGCTGTTCTCCAAGTATAAATCAGCAACATTCCTCAAATATTTCTGCCTCCTTTATTGTTATTAGTGATTGTGTCAGTCATAGGCCACTCAAATTCTACCAGTTTATCCTGGTAATATAGCTGGCAGGTATGAGGGAAGGAGAAGTTAGACAACATCACATTTGTGCCAGAGTCAATCATACAACTCAGATCCTCTGACTTTCTGTGCTATTGCTGAAAACCATTCTTCCACTCTTAAAGAGTGTTTAAATTAACTTCGCTAAATATAGCCCAAACTATGACATGTTTTTGCAAACAGTTTTGCAGGTTGCTATAAAAGGAATCTGAACTAAATGAGTACGAAGTCCTTCATTCTTACAAAAATATACACTACATGGAAATGTTAAGATTTACTGGTAGACATTCCACCAACCTGGTCAAAAGGATAACCAGCACTGGAATTCCTAAAATCACCCAGAAGATAAACGGCAGTGGGATGGGTGCGAATTACACACGTTCCACATTATTGTCTGACCAAAGCATATATCTAAGTGTGGTTTGATTAAATTACTGAAAGATTGGTGTCTTGGAACAATAGACCAAATGCTGGTTTAGTTATCCATCTTTCCCAAAAGGCTGCATATACTGAGTCATCCACAAAATCAACACTAGCATGGATCTGCAGTCTGCCATTCTGTGTATTCTTTCAGGCAAAAGAAGTTTTCTTCTACAAAATACTATCTTGATGCAAAGCACAATCACATCAGTGAGAGTCTTCCTTAGCAGACTTTATGTTTATCTTCTGTACCTTCTGTATTCAATCCTAGAATTTGAAATACATTTTAGAAGGAATTGGGCCTTATCATACTTAGAGTATGTAGGCACTGTATTGATTTTTAAAAGGCTCAGAGAGATTAATGTTATTGGCAATTACACAGCAAGTTAGGACAGAGCAAATACTGGCTCATAGATCTGACTTCCAGTTCTGGATTTCAACCATGGTAGCCTCCTTCTGTGATATAAATCCCACGGCAAGCTTTGCACAGGAGTCACATGGGGACGTACTCCATATACAGAGGTACTGCTTGTGATTTCAGTCTTGCATGAGTTCATCTTGACCAGCCTGTCTGTAGTTTCCAGAACCCTGCAGAGTGGGCTGCATCCAGTACTTTGGGGAACTAGAATGAGATGAAAAGTAAAGTACATTTTTCATCATGCCACTGAAGCACCGTTAAATATTAATTCACCTGAGGTGAACCATGGCATTTTTTTTTTCTGGAATATGATCCTGGTAAGAAAATTAAAACCCAAGAAAACGGTCGTATGTGAGACAATTTCAGTGAAGAAAAGTAGACTCGCTATTACTTCATGTGAGCTGTCTGAAATGGAGGATCTAGTCTCAACTGATTGCCTCAGCTCTCTTTGTAGCTAATGACAAGAGAGCCACTTCCCAAACTTGTTCATCCCATGTGGATATAAATGGCTCTGGCAGACTATTTAATCCACTTGAAACACCTCTGTATACAGACAATTATAAAAAGTAACAGTCTGTAGAAAGCAATTCTGTTAAAAACAATGGATTAAGCCTTGGAAGTGGCTTTAAAAAACACGTTAAGAACAGGCAAAAGTCACAGAATCTACTGTATATGTAAGACTTGTCTGTAAGGGTTTACTGTCTGTCTTTAACACAGGTACTTTTAGTGTTTGCCAAAGAAGATAACCAGAGTAACGGGTTCTGTTGGGCATGTGAGAAAGCTGGATTTCGATGTAATATTGCCAGGACACCTGAGTCGGCACTAGAATGTTTTCTTGATAAACACCATGACATTATCATTATTGACCACAGACATTCCAGATACTTTGATGCAGAAGCATTATGCAGGTAAGCACCATTTCAGTGTAATTAATACTTAACTATATAGTCAACACATCATCGAAGTTTTTTTTGCTTTTATATGACCCTTTTATAAAATCTATTGAATGTTGACATTTTTTTGGACAGGTGTCCACTGGCAGCCTCAAATAATGTTACCTCAGTGCTTTACATCTGATAGCTGCAGCACTTTTGGTTGTGTACTAGGATATCTGAAGCTTCATCTGGCTTGGGAGTCACAGTGTACAAATTTCTTGCCATAGTGAACCGTTGTTTTGGGTTTTTTTCTTCCTCCCAAATACCTGGTTCCTTGTTTGCACATTAAATTAACTGCAAAGATCACATGTGCCACCAAGCAATTTAATGAATACATTCACTTCATTAGCGTTCCGAATTTTTTGAAATGTCACTTGCTGTTGAGTAACTCCAGATGCAAATAGGCAATGTTTTGTGCGCACGTTTCCATTCCTACAACATTTGAAAATCTGTTACGAAGAGCAAAGTTGCAAACTGATTCCAAAAATAATTCACAAACTGCTGTAAAGTTGGAAAAAAGGGGAAAAGGATTTGCCTTTCTGAGTCTCTCCACAGAGACTTGACAGGCAGTGGTGCCTTGCTTCAGTGACTTTCCAGTGAAATACCCCTTGGGAATGTGTCTAGACTAAGTAACAGCCTGTGGGATGGGGTGGCGGGGTCAGGTTATGTACCCGGGGTGAGTGTGGTGGGTTCCGGGCACTGGGACAAAGGCTCTTCTTCTTGCTAAACTAAAGTAACTAGGTAAGATCTTTGTCAGGCAAAGACTAGGTGTCAGTGCTGTTCCCCTTGTTACATTTTTACCATTCTGTCCCAGAATAAAGTAAAATGCTCCTTAAATGAGTGAGGCCAGGTCCTTCAAGCAAGTCCATTATGTGCTGTTTCAGAGCGGAGAATTTTTGCTATTCCCCCACTGAGAGTATTTGAGGTTTAGATTAATCTACATTCTCTGTGTCTTTTTTTCATGGAGTCTCGGATATTGCTAAATTTATTCTCTTTTCTTAGTGGTCCAGCAGACTCAGGATTTGATTTTTGTTTTGTTGTTAAACCATTTAAAAGAGGCGTTTTAAGAAAAGGACTATGTGAAGATTCTGTAAAGTCATGTTTTCTGACATGTGAACTTAAACTGTTAAATGATTTGCTTTTTATTTAAAGGTCTATCAGAACAACGAAACCCTCAGAAAATACAGTCATTATTGGTGTAGTACGAAGGTAAACACTCATATCTTTACTTTCACATGTGATCAACAAAATGTAAGTCTTGTCATTGTAAAAGTAAATACTACATTAAAAAACTTGAATTAGAACTTCTTACTGTGCTAGTGATAATGTGTTATAGCATATAGAGTTTTCACCATCCTTGACCACAGGATTGGGACAGGATTTTTGATTTCTAGTTTTTTACTAGAGAGGTCTCACTTTGGGTTTGGTTTTGGTTTGTTTTGTTTTTTCCCCTCTCCTGATCACGGCAGGCTTTAGGAGTATGTTTCAAACAATCTCTGCAACACCATGTACAGAACTGTGGAACTGCCTCATAGATCTGTATTTTGGTATTAATAAAAATAACAGTTTGAACCTTTCTTGATCTGTCTTTCTGTCTGATTAATCTCAGCACAAACAGGAGATCTGTTGAGTTACAAAAAAAGATACGGAACAATTTGATCAGTACAAAGTAGTATCTGACCACGAAGTTTTAAAAGTAAAATAGACTGTATTATGACATCTCACTAAAGCAGTGCATATGCTTTTTTCCTCCTCCTCCTTCCTCTGAAAACATTACCTATATATCATAAAATAATGTAAAAGTAACAAAAATGCAATATGTTTAATCTGAAATGAAATAAATGGAAGATAATTTCCTCAAAGTACAATTTTGGGAATGTCCATTTCTCAGAAAACATTCATTCTGAAAACCAATTCTGAGGTGTTGAAATTTCCCATTAAAAATCCAATTTCCCACCACCATCTCTAGCGAACAAAAGACCCTAATTAAACATTTCAAGGGATTTCATTGTGAGTATCATCTTCAATGTTTTTATGTCAGGAAGTCTTCTGACTATGGTAACCATTGCTTCTGCAGTCAGAATTGTCTCTCATCGGACTAACACAAAAGGAAAGAGGAAAAAAAGGAGCGAAAGAGCAAACAGTAACTCAAGAGCTGCTTCGTGTACATCAGAGAGAAAGACCCCTGTGGTTCTGTGGGCCAGCAGTTCCTTTCAAAAGTGAGGAGAGCTTGGAAGCTGGGCTTGCTGACTCACAATTAGGAAGTTGCTCAAAAGGGGGTTTTGCCTGCTATTCATTTTTGTCTTTTCAAAATGTTCGCATTGTGTGTTGGGACAAGGTAATAGCCCCCTGCGTAACAATATCTCAGAAGCTTGAGTTCTCCAACTTTTCAGATGTCTAGTATGCCTGTCCACTGAAAATTTCAGAAGTGACTTTGCCACTCAGTTGACTGTGTCAAGTTCCCACGTGCTAAACACATGCGTTCTCGAGCCGCTATATAGAATTTCACAGACAGAACTTTCGCACATTTCCTTTCTTGCTGCAAGAAGCGTATTTGTGAAAAAGCCTGACATTTTGCCAATAACATATGGAGGGTCTTCTTCATTTTCCTGCAGTTCAGTTGGTTGTTTTTTGGTTTTTTTTCCCCTGTAGAATGCCTGTCCTCTTTCCTTGTGCTTCTGGGAGGCAGCATTACCAGATAGCTGGCATGAGGAATGGGGAGATTTTTCTGACAGCTGCCCTCCTCTCTCTGCTTAATCTTGGGCAAACCTTGTACTTTAGTGGGCTTCATTCTCTTCATGCATAAGAAACAAGTGCGCGGAAAACAAAAAGAGGAGGTGCCATAAGATCAAAACTTTCACACATAAATAAAAGCTATTGTGCCATCTGCTAAACCTGACCAGCTTCCATCTGCACATTTACAGAAACTTAACATAATGGCCTTTCTTCCAGATTCCAGCCATACATTCACATATGTTGGAGTGTCTTTTAACGGTTAGTATAGCCAGGTTTTTCAGAATGATTCAGATATCTCATTTTAGGAGTATGGCATCCCGAAGTGACCTACTAGAAGGCACTGGGTAGGCAACACTAGAAAATCCATCCTCATTCAGGCATCTTGAGTTGCCCACCTAAGATTTGATACACTCGGATAACAAATCAGTTCTTAAAACTTTGGCCATGTAGATTTCAAGTGCATCTTTGACTAAGGACAACATAAACAACAAAGAATCCAGTACTGAAAAAGAAGGAATAGTCCAGCAATCTAGCTAATGAATTTGTTTTCTTGAAGCATTAGTTTTTTGTGACGTAAACAGCTCATTACATGCAAAAAGGAAAATAACATTTTGGCTTATCCGTGCCAAAGATGAAAGCTTACAAAAACCACAAAAAATACGTTTTATTTATAGATCCTGTAAGGATCTAGCCATGTTAGCCTTTAGTGTGACATCTGGGGTACAGGTATGTCAATGGCTTGTGAAATTGGGTCTCAGTTGATTGCAGAAATAATCTTTGACTTTATCATCCTTCTTTAAAAGGCATGCTGATCGTGAAGAGTCATCAATATTGCCCCTGATCTCTGCTGGCTTCACAAGGGTATGTATGTGTTATACTCCACGAGGTTGCTCTGACATTTCGAAATTGTCATGCAAGAAACTATCCAGAAGTTTGGCTGTCAGCGACCGTTTGTGTCAGTAATCCAACCTGTAAATCTTGTTCATGCTGCTCGTTCTTATATATATCCTAATTCTGAACTACCATACACCAGTAGAATTAGAATAATGCTGACTAAGTAGGTGGACATTCTCGGGAATATAAGAAGTGGTGCTGAGACTTTTCTACTTTATACATTTATTTCAGAGTAAGTATATGATGCTTTGCCTGAAAAGTTGACATTAACAAAATTGGCTAGTGACTGTAGCAGAGCCAGAGAACAGTTTCCAATGAACAACAGAATGTGCTGTGGGAAATCTCTTCTATCAAATGCCAATTCACATCTGTAAACAGGCTTCAGACACTGTCAAGTGCTATTATCTATTGTTTGGAGGCACCTGAAAAGTGTTACATTGAATCTGTTCCTTGGCAACTATTCCAATTAAGCAGGAAAGGTGCTTATTAGTGCGTCAGTTAAGTGGATTCCTTATTGCATTAAGCTGACAATGGAACAAAAATGTGCATGATTTACAGTGTGATTCAGAGTACTTGGTTGCATGCTCACCAGATTTTTTGCTATTCCATCACAATCCATTTGCACCTATTTGCTTATTTGTAGTAAGGTCCTAATACAGGAAATGCTAGAGCCTGAAAATAACTGTACTTATATGTGCAGAGTCATTCCAGTGGGCACGTAAGTAATCCGACACAGGTTCTGAATTATTTATGGATCAGAGCCTTGGAGATGGGGCTAATGGCAAAGCATAGAAAATTTTGTTTAGCAGCCTTGATGTGGTGGCTTACCTTTGATAATCAGTCCTCCCTCCCAAACTATTAATGTCCGTGGCAGTTTAGCATGAGCAAAGATTTAACATTCAGGCTCACACCTGGTAAATATGAGAAGTTTTAAAAAACCATCAAAGATACTGAGGTCATTGCTATACAAGCCCCAGAATGAATAATTGTATCCAACGGCAGATATATTTGTCAGGAAGTTTTGCTTTCTTCTATGTATACAATTTGGGGTATTAGCAATTGGAAACTCATAATGATCTCAAATTGTGATGACTTGAGATACAACATAATTTTTTCACTGTTACTTTAAATAAGTAGCATGAAAGCATGTAACTTCATTAAAAGTAGATCATTTTATATATTGATCATGCTGACAATCACAGAGAATAAGCAGAATGATTGAACCTCATTGCCATGAGGATCTGTCACCTTTTCAAAACGCAGTAACCTGAAGAATTTTACTAGTCCCAAAAAATAATCTTCTCATGTTGCTTGTGTTACAACATGTTCATTTTTGGCATATCTACTCCTTTTTAGTTCTTTATCAAGCAAAACAAAACAGAGCTTCATACCCTTGAGTACAGAAATGTGTATTAATGAAATATTTCTAACCTTTTATTTGCAGAGATACGTAGAAAATTCTAATATAATGGCCTGTTACAATGAGTTGATTCAGCTGGAATTTGGAGAGGTGCAGGCACAATTCAAACTAAGGTAATTTTACCAAAAACATTATGAACAAAAAAATGCCAGTCTGGCCACATCCTTAAAAGGGTATTTATTTTACTGTACTGTAGTAAATTATAGAACGTCAGCTGAAGAAAATATGTTAATCATTAAAGTACAACAGTATTCAGTATGGAGTTGCAATACCTTATTGTCATATACAATAAGAATTACGTGGATTAAATTTAATCAGATGCCTTTTTTTTTATGTCTCCAGGGCGTGTAATTCATTATTTACAGCATTAGAGAAAAGTCAAGAAGCCATTGAGATCACAAGTGAAGACCATGTAATACAGGTTTGTTCCAGTTAGTTTTATCAGTACAGAAAATTGCTCTGTGGACTGACTGTATTTTATTTCATCCATGATTACATTTACTCTTTCTTACAGTACACGAATCTAACCTAACTTAATGCTTCTAAAAAGATTGGAGTGAGTTTAGCTGTAGAGTAGAATTTTCTCCATTTAAAATATTAGGCATAAATCAAGTCACTTTTAAGGGAGATTGTTATTTCTGAATGAATAAGGATTTACTCTCGTTTTTATTTTTTGTAATGATTCTTTTATATCATAAATGAATGCAGCCACTGGCTTGTATGCATTCTTTTCCAAAAATACTGTATGTTAATTTGATGCTCTTGAAAAGCAAATCTAATTGATGTTCTATTTAAATAAAGGTAGTACACTTTTTTTTTTTGCTTAAATCTGATACTGTTTGATGCGTCGGAATTCTTGGGCCAACTGTTTTTGAATGTAATCATCTCTTAAAAATTTCTTTAAAAAAGGGAAGAGAAATTGTACTTAGCTTTGCAGTCCTGAAAAACATCATCTTTATAAGGGAGTTAGTTCCATCCCTAGCTATGAAGGCTGTGAGGAGTGATTTTATTATCAGTAAAGAGCTTGAGTCTAAGCCTCTGGGAGTTATAACATGCATATAAATTGTACCCTCTTGACCCAAATCTTGACAATGGCAGTTTCATTGAAGGATGTGCCTTCTTCATCCCTTTTACAAAAATAACAGAACACATCCTGAAATTGTTTTAAATATGTTTTTTCAGACCAAATTTTGTCCCTCTGCTGCCAGCCCCAGAATATGAAAGAACCGACACGTGCAAGAGTCCTGGAGCTTCAGCAGGCAGGGCTTTCTCACATAGGGGGGAACCTTTAGGAGCAGAGGGCATCCAGTGGCACCCTTTTCATTTCTCTCATATTGAAACACTGTAAGTTGTGAGGCATTCAGACGCCGTTACGACAGGACCTGTGTCTGTAACTCAGTGAGCAAGAGGGTCATGAAGGTGTGGGCTATGGGTACCAGTCTTCGGTTTTGTCGGGCAAGGGCCACAGAATTGCAGCGAAATGCAACATGCAGTTCAGAGAGAAAGTTGCTTGATTAGATTCCACTTCTTCCAGTCTGCTTGGCTGGGCTTTGCCTGGACAGGGGAATAGTGATGGTTGGCCCTTACACACAATAAGACGATGAATTTGTCAATAGATAAGGTTAATATTCCTATGGCATCCCACCATCTAATTTGTGATTTTTAGGAACATTGAGGTAGGTCTGAGTTTTATAGGTTTGAGAGAACTGACAGAGCTGATCTTTCAGGAATTTATGTTGTCTGTCTAAACTCTGTGGATATGTAATACTCAGCTGTTTCCGTAATGTCCCTCTCTTTGCTCACATGCACACACTCTGCACAACTCTTCTAGCATGGACATTCCTGTTTTGCTTCACAAAGAAAAAAATGTAGGCATCTCTCTCAGGAGCAGTACATACAGAGATTTATTTCAGGCTGGGAAAGAGATCCCTTGGTTTAGCAAATAAAAAAAAGGGATTCTGTTGTGCTTTAAGTATTCTGTTGAATGGTTTTTTGTTTGTTCTTACTTCACAGTACGTCAATCCTGCTTTTGAAACAGTGATGGGCTATCAAATAGGTGAACTAATAGGAAAGGAATTAACAGAAGTGCCTATAAATGAAAAAAAAGCTGATTTCCTAGATACTATTAATTCCTGCATAAAGATAGGAAAGGTGAGTAATGGCATTGTATCACTTATCATTTGCTGCCTATAAAAGTTATTGTTGTCCAGGGATGACACATGATGTAACTTGCAGCTTCACAGACACGTAGCATTTTCAGCTTTCTTACTCAAAACAAGAAGAGGGAGTAAAAAATGCTCATTTTTTAAGGGCTTCTTTCTGTTTTCTTGCTTGGAAGAGGTACGTGTTTTATGAAAATAAGTGACTTGCTGTGTTTCTTTATAATATAGGTTGTATGTAGCAAAAGGTGTGGGAATACCAAAGAGAAATGGGATGGATGCACATGTTATCCAGTGTGATGTAAATGAGAAAAGAACCGTGTTGAAGTATTTCAGCATGAAATGTGGAAGCTGATTTGCAAGTTCAGAATGTAAAAATATCAGAAGAGGCGTTTGCAATACCACTTGAGGGTGATAGGCAGTGTCAGCTGCCAGCTGCCAATATCTTTTATTCTCTAATGACACGGGAGCTGTCTAATGGATTTCCATTAGAAATGTTTGTTGCACCAAGAAAGTGCATGAGGAAGTGCAGCTGGCTTCTAGGGAGGTCATTACAGAGAGACGTTACTGTTTGCCTGGTAGCTCCACGATGTTCCTTTGGGACTGTTGTGGCTGTAGCGTGAGGATCCATCTAGGAGCTTTCATTTCCATTTTGGCAATGAGGTGTAAATGCTTCTGATGTCATTGAACATGTCATAATATCTTACAGGAAGACGGTCATGGAGGTTACACAAAGAGATTTGGGAATTGGTGTATTTGTAGATGCGTCATGGCCCATGCTCAGACCTGAGTCAGGATAGCTAGTTGGGTCATACTGACTGTCCGCAGGGAAGCAGCATGTTATTGACACAGAGCAGGGAGATGCTAAAATGAATCATGGCACTCTGTGTGTCTAGGCAGTGATGCAAAAGCACTGATGCAAAGTTGCGATGAGTCATACTTTATAAATCAGGGTAATAACACAAGCATTCATCAACAAAAGCTGCACTCTAGCTGGGTGCAGATTGCATGTGCATTTCAACAAGAATGTGTCACTCGTTTCTACGTGTATTGGCCTTTTGGAAGAGATCCCAGCAACAGACAATAGCTTGGATTATGGTGCTTCACACCTCTGTTGCCTGACCAAAATTATTTCAGTAAATGCGTGTAATACAAAACTGATGTTAGGAGGGAGTATTTATTAAGTTACAATTCAAATACATTAGACGTGTCAGGCTTTAAATCCACAACATCAATTCTCAAGATATGAAGTGATCACATTTTTAATATTTTAGCATGCTGATAAAAATGCCTTTAATAACGGAAATATATTTTACTCTATGAATGATAGAAATCTAACCCTAATCCATCTCTTTCCTTGCACTTATTTTACTCCTGGCTCTAGGACTTCCAACTGTGAGGGCTAACGAAATACTACTTATTTTAAACCTGTCTGTCTGGAACACCTTAAGCTGTTTTAGGTGGATATATTGTATTTACATGGTTTTTGCATTTCTCTTTGGAACATTTTGTAGTATGCCTTACATTTACATATTAATAGAAAAATGAATTGCAAATTAAATTCTCACAGAAGTATTTGCAAGTAGAGGTTAACTGTGCGGAGCAACCTTTGAAATACTGCAGCCTTTTGAAAGTGCTCTAGTTTGAAATCATTTGTGTCAAGATGTTACAGCATTTTCAGAGGTGCCTAACGTGTCTGGATCATTCTGACATGGTCTGTATGTTGTTTTCAGGCTTGTGATTAAGAAATCATAAATATATCCTAAATTTAAAAGACTGCTTCCCATTGCAATAGGGTGTATATTGGCTACTGTAGGTTATAGCATACCAAAAAAGCCAACTGTCTACTACTGTGATATTCTCCTGTCAACAGGTTTGGCTTTTCTGTTCTGAACAAACACGGTAATATAACAAAAATAAGAGAAAGCAAGATTTTCTGATGTTCAGAAAAATGTAAACTGTATCAAATCTACCTCTAGTCTTTAAATGGAATTTAGGAAGATGAACTCTTGCAGCATTTCCCCTCTCGTGCTGACAAACTTAGCGCTGTGAGCAAGTTCAGTATATCCAAACAGAAGTTCATAGGCATTATACACAAAAATTGCTAATTGCATGGTACACAGGGATTCTTGGGTCAGGATGTTGTTTCTCTTAGCAAAAAAAAAAAAAATCATCTCTGGAAGTTCCCATTTTTTGTTACTACAGCTGGCTGTAATTTGCAAGAAGCCAGCATTATTGAAAGGCATTTTCACCCATCCATACTTGAGGAGTTAAAAAACAAGTTGTACTTTCTTCATTCTTCTGTTTCATGATTCAAATTACATCCATTAAGATGAAATGTGCAATTCTGACTAGAATTCTTGCTGCCTCTGATCTCTGCATTTTGACACAAAGCTCTTTATCTTAGTTTTGCTTTTTCTGAAGTGAGATGGATAGCTATCGATAAATCAGACAAGACATGCAATTCCTCTCACTTTTCGGGAATTATTTGCAAGATAGCTATCTTTACAGAGGGGGTGGGAGAGCGATCACGCTGTATGATAAAGGTCTATGGCAATTCCTTCCTAACTCAGCCTTACTTTCTGTGAGATTGTTTTCATGACATCTTGTGTTTATTTTGGTTTGCTCTGTTTCCTACAAGTAGCTTGCTAAACTTTGCTGTCTAGTGCAAGAAGCCCAAATCTAAAAGGAAGGCTGAACTGGGGGATTACTTACTACGCATGTGTGAGTGCTCAGTGGGTAGATGCATGCTGTGGCCTTCTTACTGAAGTTTGAAACCTCAGCGTTGATTCACTCTATAAAGGGTGAAACCATTTTTTTTACCATGTATGGTTTTTACTCTGCATTCGATGCCAGCACGCCAGGCCATGGGGAAGTGACTGATCACTGTACTTGTGTGGCTGTAATGTAGACAGAACGATGAGCTTGACTGACAGCACATCTTGTGAAGTAGCTCTTCTCTGTTGGGATGCTGACAGTGGCTCTGTGAGAGAGCATATGGTGTTCTTAAAATATGCTTAAGTAACATCCCTGGGAGAACTTTACCTACCAGCAGGAGTTTGGCTTGGACCTCCTATTTCTCAGCATTCTGCTGACCTTTCCCCTCACACATTTTCTGCCAGTTTCACAGGTTTTAGAAATTCACAAGTTGAAAAATCGATCTGTTGACTAAGAAGAACATATTAGTGAATAAGCTGTCTTGAAAAGGATGCACTTTCAATGGGGGAATTATCCAATCTGTACCTTATGACTTTACCCCTTTGTGCATATTGCTGGTTTATTACCTGGGTTAGAGATCGATTACTCATCTATGCCTCATCCTGGTTGTCAGGAAACTATTGATATGCATACTTTTAATTATGAGAGCATTGAATTTTGTGATGTTTGCTTTATCTTCATTTGTATTCCTCATGCAGCTCACAGGAGAAGATATTATGCTCGCTTCACAATTTGTTATGCACAGTTCTTTTCTCCGACAGATCCTCAGAAAAGCCTTTCATATTTTTTTCTGCACAGCCTGTCACCATGCAGCTCTCTGCAGGCTGGAGTCTTTATTTGCTGGCTCCGTCAACATAAATGCAAAACTGTTCTCTCTGTACCTGTGCTCTGGCCTGCTTGACTGTGAGATCTGTCAGTCTAACATAAATAAATACGTATCATGTGCCTCATGAAGGTATTTTCGCATACGTTTGTAAGATCTGATCTACAGTCTGTTGAACTCAACTGAAAGACAGCAATTGGCATGGGTAGTTTGTATTAAGTGAATATGCAATATGGAATCAATTATTTATTAATCACTTGGTATTATTAGATGCCCAGCTCAAAATATACATCTATTAAAAAAGACCACCAAAAACTACTCTAGGGGTGGAAACGTGTAGGCAAGATTGTAAATCTTGTCAGCTGCCAGGTTACAAAAGACTGGCTCTGTTGGAAGGATACTGGCCTCTGTGCTGCTGTCAGAAATGAAAGGGGGAGATCCAGGGTTCCCAAATTTTGCTTTCCCTGAATTTTCCTAAATAGCCCTGGGGGGGGGCAACTCTAGTCCAGGCACCACACGCAAGGGGAGACCCGGGGAGGTCTGTCAGTGTTGTGGTATGTCTTTGCTGTGGTATTTGTAGCACAGTTTGAGAAGCAGCAGCAGCGTGGTGAGGGAATTGGGAGGGAGCAACAGGTAAGGGGCCCATGCCCCGGCGTGTGCCGAAGCCGCGTTGAGCCGTGTCTGCGTGCATCAGCATGGGAGCTCTCCTACTTCACAGCGTGGGTGTGGGCTCCGCTGTGGGGATGTGGTTTGGGGCTGGGTGTTAGACCATGGTGGTGCCTTCTGGATTTAAAATCTCCAAATAACAAAAGTGATTGTTTTAACAGTATTTCATATAAAAGCATGTCTTAAACAAGGGAGAAGGGACATTTCCCGCGTCTCATTGAAAGAGAAAATGAGGCTCTGCACTAGAAAGAAATGTCTCATTTCCAGAGGAAAAAAAAGACTTCCTGCTGCAAAATGAAAAATTCCTTTCCACCATGTCTTTTTTTTTTCACATTTATGAATTTTATCAAAGAACAATGATACTAGCAGTGACAATCTGATACTTGAAAAATTGTCTACTTAAATGTGATCCTGAAACCAGAGTGCTTTTAGAGGAGAGGTCAGCAGATGGGAGGCAGAATCCAGTAGCTCTTCTACTAGGCTCTCTTTTGCTTTGAAAAAGCCAGGATAAATCTCTGCCGCTTCTTGAGACTGAACTGGCAGTGTGGAAAGTAAATGTGCTAGGATACCAAAGCGCTTTTAGTCACAGATATATTTAATGTTAACCAGTGACAAGACTTCCCAACTCTGCAGGAGAGACGATGCAGTCCAGAATTGAAGGCGGACAGGTCGGCATAATGGTTTCTCACTGACCTTCCTGTCCTGGGAAGAGTCAATGCAGTCAGGGAGAAAGGCAGGCAGGCCAGTGTAGCAGTCCCAGCCATGTGGTGCGTGGTCCTGGGGCAGGGCAGGGGGGTGCTCCGCACTGTTAGAGCCTGCAGGTGCTCCTGGAGCCTCTGGGGGACTCTTGTTCCAGGCAGGGGCTCTCGCTCTTGCAGGGGTCTTTGCCAGGTCTCCCCCCAACACCATTGAGGTAGGATTGGGAAGAGAATATGTGGTTCTGATTCCCACAGCACCTGAGGTTCGGCTGTTGCCATCAGGACACTCACAGGTTGCCCTTCTGGAAGTTCTCCATGCATTGGCAGCAACACAGTGACTTACAGGTTAGTTACAGGGGAGAAATTTCAGGGTAAGCACAGTTTAACCAGTCCTGGCTGGTTTTGTATTGTAAGACAGCTTTCAATGAAAAAAGGTATGAAGCTACAGCTTCTCTTCCTGTTTTATCTGAACTTCCTTCCACTTGAATTCCTTTTTCAGGAATGGCAAGGAATGTACTATGCGAAAAACAAAAATGGAGATAGCATACAACAAAATGTGAAGATACTACCTGTCATCGGACAGGGAGGGTAAGTATGAAAGCTAAAGCCATGATTTAGATCTGAATCAAGACTCAGTTTAGAGTTCAGTTGCTTTCAGCAGACATTGGATTATCCTGTTGCTGAGAATAAAGGAAACTTATGCAAGGAAGGGAGCCTCAGACCTCTGCATTTAATTCCTTGGGGCAAAATCACTTTACATGCTGTGTGCAGGGAAAGTGAAATTCTCCTAATTCTCCCCAAAAAGGAGCCAAAGATCCAGATGTACTCACTTGTGACTCTTACTCTTTTAATACTCCCTGAAGTGTGAATGCACCCTCTTCTCTTTCTGTGCGTTGTGTTGGGACCACCAGGACCTATGTCCTCTTCCACTGTGCACCTGTACTGTGTCCCTCCGTGCCCACCTACTCATGGCTGTTGCCGAGTGTCTTTATGTGATGAGGTCATGGTGTGCTTTGATCCTGGTCAAAATTCAAGCATGTCTCTGATTTTTGTGCAACTTCCACTTGGTCCCCAAATGGAGCATTTGGAGCACACAGATATATGTTAGTTACTGGTACATTTATGATGAGTCCTTCTATACTATATTGGGAAAGAAAGTGGATCAGATTGCATGCAGTAGTAGTTTCAAAGCCCTCTAAGGCAACACAAACATTAATTAAAAGTGTGGCACATTATCTTTCAGACTTGGCAGAGACAATCATTTAGAAAGGTGTGTCTTCATGAAGGAAAGGCCAAATGCAGCTTCTTCATGCAGTTACTTCCTAAAAAAAAGTGTTTTGGGTTGATTTCATCCCTGGAAGTAATTCATGTTCCCCACTCTCCATCAATAGAGTGAAAACGTCTTTTCAGCTTAAGATGCCAAACTTGTAAGACCAATATGTATTACATACATTGCAACTTAGAAAACAGTCTAAGCCCATTTGAAGCTGGCTTAGAAAGTTTCCTGGTAATCAAGGGTGTAGTTTTCAGTTTGATTGCTCTGTCCCTAAATCCTATAGAAGGTTTTGATTGTTGGACTGCACTGTTGCATGTTTTGCATTTATATCATACCTGAAACATCCTACAGTAGCCCAGAAGAAGCTGGGGGGGAGAGGGGGCAGAGAGAAAAAGGAGGAGACAATCTTTGCAAAAGATGCTTCCATTTTGTATTCCCCATCATGTGCAGAACTGTGGGGTTTTTCCATTCCCACTTGAGCCTTCCTGCCAGAACAGGATTTGTCCTATATTAATTTGTTGCTCTTACCCATTTTGTGTATCAGCACTGAATTACATCTGAGGTTCGGATGGGAATTAACGCACTGTTTTTTGCCTACAGAAGGATTAGACACTATGTGTCAATTAGTAGACTGTGCAATGACAACAATAAGGTAAGTGAAAATAGTGCTATGCTTGCTTTAGTTTGAGCGCTAAATATTACAAAATAATGGGAAAGTTCTGACTAACTGGATTTCTCATACTAAATTGTAGGCGGAGAAGACATGTGAACGTGTTCAGGCTGAATCTCAGACAGGTATGACACATCTCTTCTGTCCTAATAAGCGGAGAATGTACCTGGGGAAAGAATAAAGCCCATTGTTAGTGATCTGACTGAAAACCAGAGTTGCAGAGGACAGTCTGAACAGTACTATTTAGCTAGCGATAAGCTGGGAATCCAGCTCAAAAGGCAGGAAAATAAATACAAGCCCTCTCTACCTGCCTCATTTGGTTTAGAAGTGATATAAAGCAGCCCACCCTTGAAAACGCAATAATAGGGCCCCAAGTTGGTATTGTGGTATTGCTGGATTCAGTGCCTCATTTTAGTTGTAGGTAGTGGATCCCTGTGGCAAAATCAGAAATAAGAAGGATGCTGTCTAGTCATCACGTTGCTGTGGCTGGTCTGTGGCTAGTGGCACATATGTTTACATTGCTTTTAACTGTATTGTGGGGTATGTGCATGTGGGTGGAAATGAGGATGACCAACACTACCATTCACCCTCATCCCACATATCAACACTTCAATTAAGACATCCTTGGCATCCATGCTGCAGGTGCTTGTTAATTGTAGCCTTGGTAGCACAGGTTGTATCTGTTGGAGTCTGTAAGGGACCTAGGACACATTGCCTAGTTTGCGAGCGTGTAGTCTACTTTGGTCCACCAGTTCTTTGTGGCAGTTGTTACTTGAGTGAACTCAGGTGTGTTGCACAAGTTGTATTCACAACTACAATTGTGTGACTGTGTCAAGAGAGGAAGTTTTCCCTCCACACTGTTAGATCCCTTCTGCAAAAACACTTAGGCATGTTCTGCCAGAGAGCATGACTGGTTTCACGACAGCGTAATTGGGCGAGAGTTTAAAAAGGAGCTGTCATTGGCTTTCATCTGCTGAAGCATTGTGGTAAATGTCACTCAGCTGCTATCAGGCTTTCTCTGAGTTTCAGTTCCTTTAACATACATCTTAGGCATAACTTAATGTCATTGTACAATATCATTTTCTCCACAGATATTCAGACTTGCAGACACAAAGACAGGAGGAAAGGATCACTAGATGTCAGATCCACAACATCACGAGGGAGTGATGGTACGTTAAACAAGTCGATTTTTCTGATTTCTATATATATTCAGATTTTTATGTGCATACATACATACACATACATATATATACACACATACATACATACACACACATACAAATATAGGTAAGTATGTATGTGTATATATACACATACACACACGTGAATAAAATAGCAAGTCGTCAATTCATGAACAACTTTACATTTGTCAAATAGCCCCATTTTCTTTTCTTGAACTACTTTGAGTCTTCTTTTGAACCAGTGGAGAATGGAAGGCTATCGTCTACCATCCTGCATGGAAGGCCTCATGAGATTCCACACAGATACTTTCAAGTACAAATGGCAAACTCTAAACCTAACAGTTTATTACATTTCTTACCTCTTTTCTTGATAACAATATGAAGATAATTTTTTTATGAATTTTGTTTTCTTTTCACTGTGTTGTATTTTGCTCCGTTAGATCACCCCAAACTTGATAGATGAGTCACATACTCAAAACTGTTGCTGATACTTACATGATTTTGTTAAAGCATACATCATTACAGTCTGGGCAGCATACACTAGTAAAACATGGAAGTAGGTCTGTGGCAGTGAGAATGCAAAAGTGCTCCATGAAAACAAGATAACAATATGAAGATAATTTTTTTTTATGTTTTGTTTTCTTTTCACTGTGTTGTATTTTGCTCCGTTAGATCACCCCAAACTTGATAGAGAGTCACATACTCAAAACTGTTGCTGATACTTACATGATTTTGTTAAAGCATACATCATTTTTCTTTTGAACCAGTGGAGAATGGAAGGCTATCGTCTACCATCCTGCATGGAAGGCCTCATGAGATTCCACACAGATACTTTCAAGTACAAATGGCAAACTCTAAACCTAACAGTTTATTACATTTCTTACCTCTTTTCTTGATAACAATATGAAGATAATTTTTTTATGAATTTTGTTTTCTTTTCACTGTGTTGTATTTTGCTCCGTTAGATCACCCCAAACTTGATAGATGAGTCACATACTCAAAACTGTTGCTGATACTTACATGATTTTGTTAAAGCATACATCATTACAGTCTGGGCAGCATACACTAGTAAAACATGGAAGTAGGTCTGTGGCAGTGAGAATACAATCGTGCTCCAGTATAGCAAAAATAGCATTGATTCTTCCTCTTCAGAGCTGCTCAGCACAAAGAGTAACAGAGATGTGTCTGCATTTTATAGGTAGCACTACATAATCATCCAGAAAAATTATCCCATCTTGGCCTTTTCTCTACAGAACCAAAATTGCTAACTGATACAAAACATTTGTTTTTCAATTTCCAATGAATAATAGGCCAGAACCTCTGCTGTTTTAATTTGGCATAGCTATCTTCACTTCAAAGGAGCTTCACTGATTTACCTCAGCTTGGAAGCTGACTCATTATGACTTGTCATGTTGCACCAGGCAGCAAAGGTAGATATATCCTGTAATAACCTAACTGCAATAGTTACCTACCTGTGCCTGCCAGTTTATACACACATGCATCTGTATAGTCTTTTAACTGAGTTTTTAATTGAATATTTTAATTAGTTAAAATAAAAAACCAAAGCCGTGATTTTGCCAGGCTGTTACAGCTACTTATCTCTAATCTGGGATATCAGTGGATCACCAAGCATCTCTTTGCACCTGCGTGTCCCCAGCATAACAAGCACGTGTATGTATTCTGCAATAGATTGCCTCTGAAGGGTACAGCAGGGTAAGCAGTTCAGAAAATGAATCAAGATTTCTTGGCTGAATCCTCCTGTCATGCCTTGTCTCTGAAATCAGGATACAAATTCTGCTTTGTTTTCCACACAGGCAGCTCACAAAGGCGGCACTCTTCTATGGCCAGGATACATTCCATGACTATTGAAGCACCCATCACCAAGGTAATGTGCGCCGTCACTAGCTGTTGTCAGTTGTGCTGTACTGGAATACTGGAGCACAAGGCTCCAGCACAGCATCCAGACCGAGGAGCAAGGCAGCGCTGGCCTCTGGTGCCACTTCTTCCCCCGTTCCACCTGCCCACTGGTGGAGCTCCAAAAACCCAGATGCTCTGAACAAAGTTCTCCCAAGCCTGCTTAGTAGAGTGCCCTGCATGTGGTCAGCCATTGCATGACCCTTTTTAAGGACTCTTGCCTATGTGAAGGAGGGACTAGAGTTCCTCCTTCTTACTTATGCATTGTAAACTGCCTTCTGAAACCATTCAAGGATTTGGCAAAAATCAGCTCTTCGATAAATTGAGAGGCAAATGGGAGAAGGTTATATTAAATCCATTCAGAGACATTTTGAGGCTGTGCCTTGAACGGGAAAGTCACTAATAAGACTGCTGTCTTTAAGGCCACGCTCTTGTTCCCAGAGTCAGTAGCAAATATCAGTGTTTTATTAACATCCCTTTCATTTTGATTCTCCCACATATGTGGGTTAAAGTTGTAGATCTCGTTTATTTGCAATGAGTTTTCCATAGTAATTGATGAGTGTCTCTGTTCTTTCTTAAATCACTTCTAAATTCAAAACATGTCTAATGCTAAACTAGGTAATAAACATCATCAATGCTGCACAAGAAAGCAGTCCCATGCCAGTTGCAGAAGCTTTAGACCGGGTTTTGGAGATTTTAAGAACCACTGAATTGTACTCTCCACAACTGGGGACAAAAGATGAGGATCCACATACAAGTGACCTCGTTGGAGGGTTAATGACAGTAAGTACATACTGCCACAAACAGCTATTGATTAATGTTCCATTGCCTGATTTTCCCAGTGACTCGATCTTTATCACCTGGCATGTGCTTTGCCTCTACAATGCCAATTTTTCAGGAAAAACTGCACACCTCTCTTTGTGGATTCCCCCCCCCCCTTAATAATGTAGCTCTGAAAATGGGAAGAAAATTGACCAGTCCCTTTGAAGCATTAGTTTTGCTAGAAATGGAAAGGAAAACCAATTCTTTTTTCAATGTGATTCATTTTAGAAAGGTCTAGATGGAGAGGAAGAAAGATAGATAGCTAGACACTTGTATTTATTAATTAGGATTAGAATGGCATGTTTTGGGGGCCTTTCAGCGTATAGAAAGAATGTGTTTTCAAAAGAATGCAAAATACGTATTTTTGTTGCTATTTCTTGGATTATATTTGTACCTGTAGAGACCCATAGAAAGATCAGAATGCTTTTAGCTAGAAACATGAATGTTCACATATTAAAACACAATCATGCTCCACAGAACTCATAATTTAAATAAATAAGGCAAGAAAAAGACTGAAGAAGGCATGTATTATGTTGTTATGTTATGAAAAGGGGAACGGAGGCATTGGAAGAAGAAGCGTTGTACCCAAAGTTGCACAAAGGGCACGCAGCAAAGCAAGAATTGAACCCAAACCTTCAGAGCCTGGAGTCTGACCCTCCTGATAAACTAGATGAAGTTGGATGAATGTTACCTGTGCCCTAAGGATATGTGTTCCCGTTAGTCTGTAGGTTGCCTATAAAAGGCTACCTCAGGAAAAAACTTGACAGTGTGTTGGATGCAAAAAGGCTCACAAGATGTGAGCTTTTCAGAGGTGTCTCTGGGCTATTATCATTTCTGGCTGTAACTATCAAGACGCCTTTGCAGTATCTATCAGAATCTTGAAACGGTTTACATATATTTTTGCCTTTTAAAATACCGCAGCAAATGTCAAATCAGGAGAAACATATGAGAGACTTCAAGAATTCCAGGAGAAGACCTGAATGGTTCATATAGGGTTGAATTTACTATCTCAGTAGACAAAATGTATTGTTACCTTAACTATAAAAATATAGGAAGACTGTTGATACATTAGAGGCTCAAAGTGAATCTTTTCTCCTGCTGAATACACACAGTCCATAAACTCAACTGTTTTCTCCATTTTGTGGATTGCCGATTCTTACATACATTTGTATTCTGATTGTATTCAGTCCGTGGCTTTTTGTGGTGCCGATTCTTACATACATTTGTATTCTGATTGTATTCAGTCCGTGGTCCCAGAATATGTGGGTAACAATATTGCAAAATACAAAATCCTTACTAAAAATAAAGCAAAGGCTATTTTATGGAGCAATAGAAAAGCTGAGAAAATCCATTTCAGAGCATGAGGGTATATGGTATAGTATGAGTTTTAAAATGATCTGGGAGAAACATTTTTCCAGCAAAGGGTCTGTTGAAAAAAGAATCATATTATTCCATTTCATGTTCAGAATTTATGTCTGAGTAGGGGAACAAATAGTAGGTTATTGGATTTGAACTCTCAAGCAGAATTCATGATGGGAAGGGCATTTGGAGTTCAAAGATGGATTTGCCAGATACGATTACACCTGCTATTTCAACTTTTAAAAAACTAATTCTTGATTCTAAATGATAGAGAGCATCTGATGTCCTAAATATTTGTGTCACAGCAGTGCTATTGAAGAGTCACTGAGCCAGTTATAGGAGTAGTACTCCCTTTCCTTTTAAATCACAAAACTCCAGACTAATTTACTTACAAATGTGAAAATAAAAATGAGATATAACAATTCTTTTAAGTGCAGACATTGCATGTTCAGATATAGCATCCACATTTCCTTCTGCTATACTTTGGGTGCATAACATTGTTAGTAAGGTACGTTCAGAAAGATTTTTTTTTTTTAATAACTGCTTTTTTACATCATGGGCTAAACATTAATGTGCAGTAACTAATAGGTGTATACATCAAAAGAGCAAGCAGGATTTGGGCCACAGCATTTAGAATTATGAACTGAAAAGTAAATATTAAATATATCATTCTGTTAGTTTTAATCCTTCATCTCAGTTTGCACATATAGGCATCATGCCAGAATTAAGCCTAGGAGACATTGAATTGGAGAACAAACAAGCATACGTTCTTCTTTGATAGAAGGGAAGCCTCAGAGTAATGTGTTGCTCTGCAATCCCAGCAACAAATCACGAGATTCTTACGCTGCTGAGGTGACCTGATCTGCCAATACCAGGGGGAGGAGAGCAGAAGCATGTCTCCATCCATCCCCTCCCACCATCCACCTTTGCTTGTTGATGGGAAGTATGTGGACATACCGTGTCTGGTTTGTGGCACACATCCAGAACCTGTGTGTGTGTTGTCCAGACAAAGGTGGATGCGAGGCTGTAAATCCAGACCTCCAGCTGCACCTGAGAAATTTGAGTTTTTACCTATCTGAGTTCATATTGTATCCCATATCTTGCAGTTTCTCATCTGTTATGAACTATATGTAAAACAGGCAGATCTTAACAGTACATACAAATAAGGGTGAGGCAGCTTTGATGACTGTGACAGGTTGCAGTCAGGTTTCCCTAAAGTCATTGTGCTACCATTTGGTGTCATCATCTTACAGACCTTTTGTACAATACCCTGCATTTAACTCTCAACTTTTATTGAACAGGATGGTTTACGAAGATTATCAGGGAATGAATACATATTGTCAGCAAAACGTAAGTTTTAATTTGGCGGTTACTGAGATATTAAAACATGTTGACAAATTTGAGAAACGGGAAATGTGATCAGATGTTCTTTTTTATAAGCATTGTTTGGTTTTGTTTTATTTTTATTTATAAGCATTGTTCTGCAGCATTACTGAGCTTTATAGAAATGAGAGTTGCCAGGCATTACTACAGAAAAGAAGACATGTACATTGAGTAAAAGTGTTTCTCAGGGTTATTAATAATGATCTGCAAATATATTCCTCAACAGAAACTCATCAGGTCGCTGGCAGTTTGATCTCTCCAATCTCCCTCAATGACATACCCCCACGGATAACACAGGCAATGGAAAATGAAGAACACTGGGATTTTGATATCTTTGAACTTGAGGCTGCCACCCATAAAAGGTCAGTAAACTCAAGAGCTCTAAATTGAAGTTGCTGAAAACTGACTTAAATGTCATCCTGTAATCAGCTCTTTAATTTCTCTACCTGTGCTTTTAAAATGGAATTACTTTTATTTTCAAAGTCAAATGTTTGAAATTTTCTCATTGTCATATCTAGTTGTGTATGAACCCATTAAATATCTTCTGTTTCATCATACACTATTTCCTGCAGGTTCCCAGTGCATGTAAGTGAAGATTATATATCTTTGATATGGTATATTAACAAAATATACCTTTTCTGTTCTCGGTCACAGAAAAGTTCTACAAATCAAATTGTTGTCTTGTGGGGATTCAAATTCAAATTATGGCCAACTACACGCAGAGTCAACATGCTGGTCTTAATTTGATCTGTTGATACAGATCATGTTTTATTTTCTCTCCATGTAATTGGGTAATTTTTATTCCTAAACAGTTCAAATACAGCTTTTCAGCAGAATTCCCATTGCCTTTCTCTGGAATTAGAGGAAGGTCTTTATTCTAAAATCTTGGCAGGCTACATTTTATGTATAAGATTAACTGAAAAATATTTACTGATAAAAAGCAGGGCATACCAGTTTCCATCACAGAAGTTTCCAAAAGCAGATCAGCAGTTTTGATAGACTGTACTTCATTAGTAGCAAATGCTCCCACTAAGACTGTAGATTGATCTGTCTGTTTAAATCCTTGTTTTTATTTTCTGATGCCTATCAAAAGTTCTCCTTTGGGTCTGTTTTCATGTATCATGCTTTGTCTTAGCTTAAAGCTTCTATGAGACACTAATTTGGAGGCTAGATCCTGCAATGAATTGACTATCTTAAACCCTCGTCAAAATCCCAGCTCCGTAAGAGCTTTGAAAGGTCTTCGAAAGCAATGTCTAATAAAGATATCAGGCATTTAGTTAACATGTATGCACTTCATTTTTAGACCATAGTTTTAGGAGCCAAAAAAAGTGGGGAAAAAAAGATCAGGTTTTTATTTTTCTTTAAAGTGATTTTATTGTAAGTGAAGAAATTTACATCCAGTTACTTTAGGGTTTTTTTTGCTTTGCTACATTTCCATTTCTAATGAAGTGCTATAGGAACAGTAATGTAAAGAAAAAAGTCAAAATGTAGTCAGTGTGTGTGATTTACAACATTTAATACGCATACTGCAGTAACTTACGAATTAATTAACCCAGCCAACATGCATGAGATCACCAGATAGCCAACATGCATGAGATCACCAGATAGGTTTCTCTGCTCTTACTGATTTAGAGAGACCACAGAGGGACAAAGGAGGTACTTTGTTGCCTGTCCTCTTGTTAAAGGTATTATAATTATGATTGCTTCCTGCTGTGTTTAAATAAAGGCAATTCATTTATTAAGAGTATTAAAGTGATCTTCAATGAATCACAAGTATGAATACGTTATTAGTATTGTCTTCAAGTCCAAGCAGACATATGGTAGTAAAGCCAACATAATTCATTAAATCTAAGCTTTAGTGCATTGCAGTTCAGTGACACAGAAACCTGGAGAGACCTTTGTCTGACAGTGCTACGTCGGGGGATTAAGGGGGATTTAACTTCAGTATATTATGATTCTAGTATATGACAGAGTATTGTTGAGTGTTTTTGCCGAAAGATGTACATCCAACTCTAAATGATGTCAGCAACTCTAAATGACCTCACCTCACCTGTCAGGTGCAGCTAAAA
Organism: Aptenodytes forsteri; assembly: GCF_000699145.1. Taxonomy (NCBI): domain Eukaryota; kingdom Metazoa; phylum Chordata; class Aves; order Sphenisciformes; family Spheniscidae; genus Aptenodytes; species Aptenodytes forsteri. The sequence continues at coordinate 3,735,176 of NW_008795035.1, forward strand.
ATCAGAGTGCGTGATGCATCTGGAATCAAGCAGCAAAGCGGGATGCCAAAATAAGGGTTTAAGATCTATTTTTAAGAATCCACATTTGAAAATATTTACCACTATACCTGTTCTTCTTAAGCAAAAAATGTATTGGACAAGAAAACAGCGATATTAACTGGGTTCGAAAAAAGGCTAGTGGACTAAAACTTGATTTTTTTTTTTCATTTGCTCTATTAAACATATTGCACCTTCACAGCTTTCAGGCTAGAAATATTCTGTATTGCTGTTCTGATCTTCATTCACCTGCCAGTCATCTGGGTTTAAATTGTGCAGTTTGGCCTGGGAGAGGCGAGAATACTGGAATACAGTGATGTTGGCTATTTTTGGAGACAGCTCTCCGACTGGGTTAGCCTGAAGGTTCATCTGGCCCTTACAGTCTTCTAGAAATGGCATACTCTGGCCTGGTCATTTGCTTCCAGAATACCTCCATCTCTCATCCTCTATTGCATGCAAACTCTATCAGCAATAGAAGCCTGTAAGGGTGGGCGTAAAAGAAATGGAGCAGATCTGCAGTGTGGAAAGAACAGTGATTGCAGCATTGTATAGTATAGATATACTTAATCTAACTGTAAACAAGCTAGTTTAGGAATCTGTGGCAGCAGCAAGATTACCTCCCTCCTCTCATGCACAGAGTTTAGTACTTGCTAATTTATCTCATTTTGACTGCAGTCTACGTTTACCCAACATAGACTCCCCAAGCCCCAAAATACTGCTACATGTAGTACAGCAGCAATATAGAGCCTTTTTAACATTCCTGGAACTGTGAGGAACTGGCATGATTCTGAGAGTGTGCATGTGGTGAGTAGGCAGAACATTTCTACAGGTCTGGATTGTAATTCTGTAAGAAGTCCTTATACCTAATCTGACATGTCATTGGTTAAAAATGCTGTATAGATTCATGCTGTTTATGCTATGTAGTATTCTTTCAACCTCATTTGTTTTAAAACTTTGTGTTTATTTTTCTCCACAGGCCTTTGGTTTATCTGGGTCTCAAAATATTTGCTCGCTTTGGAATCTGTGAATTCCTAAACTGTTCAGAATCAACTCTGAGGTCGTGGTTACAAGTTATTGAAGCTAACTACCATTCCTCCAACTCCTACCATAATTCTACTCATTCAGCAGATGTACTACATGCCACTGCTTATTTCTTGTCTAAAGAAAGAGTAAAGGTGAGTCCACATTTATAAGAAACAGTATAGGTGGGAAGTACAGGTGTGATCAAAGGAAGATCTCTCAAAAAAAGATGCCAAGAGCCAATGTCTACCTAGTGCCAACCAGTTTGGTAACTCTGAGGTCAAAGAACTGGGCTGCTTTACATGAGTTCTAGGATCTCTCCTATAGTGTATGGGGAAGGATGGATGCTAATATTATGGGAACTGAGCTATTCTTGATGGGAGAATAAGGAAACCTCCTTTTAAAACAGAACTTCTTCGTATAGTTAAACATTCTCAGATAGGTGAGCTAATGACACAATTATTTTTGTGACGGTACATGCCAAATACAGATTTAATGTAATAAATCACCATCTGTTATGCCTTGTGATGGTCATTTTGCAGAAAACTCCCAGGACAATATAGGCCATAACATAGGTTTAATGCTTCCAAAGCTATATCACCCACTGGACAAGATGCCCTGAGGCTTAAAGAAACTGCATTGGAGGAGAGTATTGAAAAAAATTACTTGTTGAAGTTCCTTGTACCATAACACCCACTGGCGTATTAGAGCCACTGTCAACCAGAATAAATCAGAGCAAACTTAGTTCTCACATGCCCAGGGGGCAGACTGGAGAAGGGGAATTAAAACAGCGCTTGCATGTGTATGCAGTGGAGTGGCAGTACATATTTCTGAATTGCATTTTTGGATAGAAATTCCTACCCCGAATTGGCCTGCCTAAGGATAGTGCTAGTGATGGGCACCTGGCTGAGACATTTGTGACTGTAAACAAGCTTCTGACAGCTCATTAAAACTGTAGTAAGTCCCTTAACATGGAGCTGCAGCTCATTAGTGTGCTCTCCAGAGGCTGACTTACAAATACTATGTGCCAAGTGGGAACAGAACTTCACTGGATATTTTCAGCCCCTGATTTGCCAGAGGTTTAGCTGGTCTTCCCAAGAATATCTATGAAAAACAGACAAGATCTGGACTCATTTCAATGCCACAGAAGCATGACTGCCTCCTCCTTTTCCAGAATGTTATTTCCATTCCTCTGTAGGCATAGGAAGAGGAAAAAATGTTGCAGCAGCAGAAGGAGCAGAATCAAAGTTCAAAATTCTCTCTTTATCTTTTCAAAGTTACAGTCCAGCTGCTTTTGTGTTGTCCAGAGTTCAACTTAGCCTAAATACAGTAAGGCCAGATTCTGCCACTCAAATTCGCACTGAGAAGATTTTTTTTCAGTAAATTGAACTCGGTTCTTGCCTGGAAAAATTTTCTGGCTCCCAAATTGAAGCAGTATTTTCAGAATCATTTCCACTTCTGTGCCACAGGAGTTAAGATGACAAAGTTAGAATCCTTGACCTGAAGTTGGGGGTAAAGGTGCTGTAAATCCCTGTGAAGTTTGTTATGTCAGACTCGGGAAATAAGCATCAGATACACTGCTGTGGTCCTACAGGTCAAGTATTCTCCAGTTTCTGACCACTTCCCATCTGCACAGGTCTTTCTCAGCCAGACTGAGCACTGGTCAGTGTGTCCTCTGAGGAGAGCCTGTTCTAAAAAATTTCTCTCTCCTAACTTCATACCACAAAAATAGAATCCCATGGGCAGCAGCTGAAAGAAAGGAAGAACACAACAGATAGTATTTCAGACAATGCTAACTATGAACCTAGAGTAGAAATAATTCTTTGCCTTTTCTTGTTCTCCACAAGACCCTCTTGACAGTCCTCAATGAATAATATCCTAGCTCCATCAAAGTCAAGTCACTGCATTAATTTCAGGAGGTGTAAAGTAGGGTAGGGATTGTCTGTTCACCTACCAAGTCTAACCATTCTGAACGGTACTGTCAAAGCCAGTAGAGAATTTGGACCTTAAATTCAAGCTAATTGGAATGGAAATTATCTGCCCTGATCCCAGATTCAACTGGGAACATTTCTGCTCTCGTGTCTCTTTCATTTTATTAAAATTTTTAACATAATAGTTTTGTATCTGTGATCCTTCACAAAAAGCCAGCATAAAGGCTAGTTTCCAAATCTATACAATCTATTTCTGAGATGCTTGGTTCTTTTTTTTCTTTATGCTATTAATACAGTATTAAAACTTAAGTATAAAACCTTGAAAGTCAAATAGTTTTGTATTTCATTATAGGTTAGATATAATTAGACATAAGCAATGACCAATGTAAGTAGATATAAAGTGTGGAGTGCAGCACTCTAAGAGAATCAGAATCAGATACAGAAAGTATGTGTGTCATGTAATTTTTCCATGGATGTAAACCATCAAGTATTCTTCATAGAATTCATATGAGCTGTAGCCCCAGGACACTGTTCTTCTAGAACTGGATATATGGGAAACATTCCTTAGAAATTGTAAACCTAGCCAGCACGTAAGTGGAATGTGATTAGGACACATTAAGTTTCCAAAAGAAATGAAGGGGTCTGGTGAAAATAGACTATTTTTTAGCAGTATTAGTCTTTTTTCCAAGCCAAATACCCTAACTCCAAGTGAAGGTGGGTTCTGTGTTGTTAGAAAACACAAACTAATTTATTACTTCGCATTTTTTTAATTTGATGTGCTTTGTCAAAGGTGTGGCTAAGGTAAAATTCAAGAGGCACAAAATGGCCCAAAAAGTCATGCGGTGTTCAATGAAGCTTATAATGAATTTTCCATTGCTCTGTCTAGAACATCTGACCCTTACTGATCTGCAGAGTTCTGGCTTTTATTCCTCAGCAACTTGGCTTAATCCTATGGACAGAGTAGGGTTTCTAATGAGTCTGCCAGGAAAACTAAGCATCCTTCTATTTTCAGCAAACTTTGGATCCGATTGATGAGGTTGCTGCACTCATTGCTGCCACAGTCCATGATGTGGATCACCCAGGAAGAACAAATTCTTTCCTGTGCAATGCTGGCAGTGAGCTAGCAATTCTCTACAATGACACCGCAGTGCTGGAGAGCCATCATGCTGCCCTGGCTTTCCAGCTCACCACCCGGGATGACAAATGCAATATATTTAAAAACATGGAGAGGTAAGCTTAAAACCCAGGTTCCTTGTCTGCCCACTAACATCTCCCACTTTCTTCTGTGTAACATAAGATAATGCAAACAAGCATCCTAGAGGAGGGCAGTGCCTTGTGGATAACTGTCCGTAGACCTTGTGGAAGTTTGCTTCTAAAACAGTAGAGTGCTTCTGCCTGTCCTGCACAGACTTAGGAGTAATCCCATGGTTTCAGTTCCTCCTGAGGCACAGGAGGCGCCTTAGACAGGCGGACCCTGTTTAAGGAACTTAGTGTAAATCCTAATGTTAGCAAGTCTAGAAGAATCATTTTGTACCATTGGATGTAGAGGACAAGCTATGCCCAAGTGGGTAGGTGTTTGCTGGGTAGAACAAGGATAGAAAGAGTCACAGAGCATCAGTCAAGAAATTAAATGCCGTATTGCAATGGGAAGGATAGCGAAGGACCTGTTGTTCTTCTTCCAGCCCTAGAAAGGCATTTAGGGTGAGGATGTGACCATTGCCTTGGCCCTCTCAAGATACAGCAGAAAAGTATTGCTGAAAACTTGGCTGGAGCATGAGCCACTGCTGAGTGTCTGTGCTAAAAGCCTTGGGAACGTGCCAGTGTGGCATGTCCTGGCAGCCCTCCTGAGTAGCTGGTGCCTTTGCTTCTGCCCAGCTCTTGCACTGTTTCATAGCACATATGTCTCTGCACACCAGAGGGTACTTCATCCAGCATAGACGCAGCTGCCCAAGCCTTTATTACTGTTCTTTCTTCCCCCAGTACCTCTCTTCAACGGAAATGGTCTGTAGCATTTTTGTTAGACTTGTTTTAGCAAGCAGCCCTTTGTGAACCAGCCAGCATTCTTAATTGTTTCCTTCTTTAAACAGGAATGAGTATCGAACCCTTCGCCAAGCCATTATTGACATGGTCTTAGCAACAGAAATGACAAAGCACTTTGAGCATGTCAACAAGTTTGTCAACAGCATTAATAAACCCTTGGCAGCGCTAGAAGAAAATGGGGTAAGCGACACTGCGAGTCCTCCTTAAGATGACTAGGCAGGGAGTGGGAACCCTTGGCAGTAGGAAATCCCCACATGGTATTCTGAGAAAGTTCATCAGAAACGTGGAGAAAGAGAGACTAGAAATGTGTCTTTCACCTCTGGGTTTGAATGCCCTTCTGCTTAACATGGTCGTCACACATTTTGAGGGTGAGTGGGACTCACTTGGGTCCTATTAATATTGCAGTGCTATGATGTTGTACTTGGAACCAGAACCTTGGGCTGTATATTTTCCTGTTAAATATGCCGTTTTGATTAACCCAGTCACTCCCACGGAGAGAGTGCTAGTGGCAAGACTTGGCATTGTTGGCCACTTCTGCAAAGGAGCCAAGATTTGCCTCAGAACAGAAGCTGAATTACTCCCTCACTCACAACGGGAACCGCTGGTGGTGCAGCATAAGGGCAGGTATATTGACTGCCGTATGGCGCATTCTCTGGAAATGACGGCCCTCAGCCTTCAGCGCTGCCTGGCAGCATTCATGGGTTTTCTGTCTACTTTCTTTTTTAATTTTTAAAGTAGATGATGGTGGCATTATGTATCATATAGACATAATCAATAGCCATCTGGAACCCCATGGACACAATGAAATTGCCTGTTAAGAACTCATTCTGAAAAACCACACCAGTTTCAATAACAGCTTCAACGAGCAGTTTTGTTGCCAGTAGGAGCAGTGTATAATTTTGTTGGAATGATTTTTTGCAAAGAGAAGATTTTCAGAAATGGTTATAATAAAGTTTGCATCGGTGGCAACATCCTGTAGGATTTGTAACGGTTTTCTGTGTTTTCTTACCATGTTTTTTAGAAAACCACATTTACGACTGTTGTGTGTAATGGGGGAGGGCAGTCTTTTTATTATCTGAAGGTGGGAGAGGAACAGGTCTTGTTCCTTCACCCATTGGAAGCAGACTGGAGCTTAATTGGAGGAGAGTACCTTTGTCCACAGGCGTATATGCTAGAATTAGCTTTGTTCTTGGCACCTAGTGATGCTAATGAGAACTATGTGACTGTGAAACCAAAGTCCCAGTAGGATACTCGTTTTACTGACTAAACTAGGAGAAAGGCTGTTAAGTCCTCAGTTGGACAGCCTCTGGGTGAGCGTAGCAGCATTCAGCGTAGGAGGGGAAGAGACATGGAGGAGAACAAGGGAGCTGCTGCTGCTGGGTGTAGTGCACCGCACCAGCTGACCTTGTGGAGTGCCTGACTCTCTAGGGCACCTGGTCCTGCTGGAGGGCTCTGTACCTGCCTGGCTCGGTGCGCAGAGCCCCTCCTCCCAGCCCCAAGAATTGGGATGCAGCAGTTTTCTGAGCAGCAGCATCCATCCAAAGAGACAAACTCCTCTTCTTGCCTTTTAGATATGTGGAAGGGAAAATACAGAGCAAACAAAGTGAGGTGCTGTTGCTGCTGAAGAACGGGGCTTGGACCTGTACAGTCAGACAGTAAAAAAAAAAATACAATGACATACAGAAATCAAACAAAAGTTTAATTTGGCCCTTGAGCCCCAGGGGCTGCAGGGAAATAGTCTGCCCCACAAGGCATTTGCAATTCACAGCAAATTCTGCCCAAGGATGGGAAGAAAGACAAAGGCTATATAATTTTTATTGAAAACAAGAAGCAAAATCTTTCCCTTCTTTTGGATGGGAGTTTCTCAGTTCAGCAGGTTCCTATTAAAAGATCTGTAATGTGTGAGTGGGTAAACCAAATCATTTGCTGTGCTTGTTATGAGCAGAACAACACTGGCAGATCCTCTTTCAAGTCTGGTTGTATATCTGGTTGCAGCGGCAACGTGTGTTTCCTGGCCTGGTTTCCAGTCATGGCGGTGACTCAGTGTAGTGTTTGCAGGCCGAGCTGCCAACCGCGTGTTCCAAATGGGACAGTTCCACTTATTTTTTTTATTTATTATTTTTATACATATTTGTTCAAAGAGCCATGCTGAGAAGCTGCTCTGTTTGTTTCCTTTCTTCTTTTGTTTCATAAACTGAAAAAAATCCTTTCCAGCTCCAGCATCCTTTATCCTCCCATTTCCCTTCATGATGTCACCTAAGCCTATGACAGGAAGCCAACATCTGACATGGAGAGACACCTCTGCACTCTGAGCAGGATGCTGGGACTAGGCACAGTTAGCACATTTTATTCCCAAGACATCCGCATCCAGCAAGTAGAACCGTGCCCTCGGTTTGAACAGATCACAGAAGCGAACATCCTTTCTTGATTCCCGGTGGTTTACCTACTAGGATATTCTCTACTATCCTTAACTGAATGATCTCTAGTAATTTTCCGTGCTTAATTTCCATGCTTGTGTTTCTGGAGCTTCCATCACTTTATTTTGGCTTTCTCTTACGTAATTTTGCCATGCATTTGGAGATGTAAGCACCTCACTGTGTTTCCTCTGTATTTTCCCTTCCACATATCTAAAAATGAGGGAAAGAATTGGTTTGGGAGTCTCATTTTGGTGAGAACTATGGAGCTGGTGTTTCTGAGCCAGTATACTACCAAACAATAATTTTTTTACTATTGTCAGTTTCTTCCTTTAGGAAGAACTTTCTTCCTCACAAGAACTTTCTTCTGAAAAATATGTCCTAATAAAAGGTCAGAATGTTTCTGCTGCTTTGTATCTCCCTCTTCGTACAAAATTGCAGGAGCTGGTGGCACATTACTATTATCATCATTATCATTATTGTTACTGTTACTTCTTCACCGATCTGACTATAGACCAAGACCTTGTTAGGTGCTAGAGAAGCCTGGTATATTCCTTGCTTCAAAGAGTTTCTATTCTGAGTAGACGGTGTTGTAAATTTCTGTACCTACCCATCCCTAAAGAGCCCAGTAATTATGCTGTACTTACCGGTAATTTTTTTAAGATATTTTAATCCTGAATCTCTGTCCTTTGGAAACTTACTTCATCAGAGCTCCACAGAAAATAGCTTCTAATCTGGATCATTGGAGCCTTTACTCATATTAGCCGTATACTGGCTCCAAATATAGAGTACCGTTGACGCGCTTATATGTGCAGCCTGGCAACCAAATATAAGCTGTGTGTGGGCTGAAAACTTTCCTAGACTTGCAGAGGAAAGATGAGGCTGTTCGGAAGCATGTTTCTAATATATTGCTTTAAAACTGATAAACTCTCAGAAAGCAAAATTCCCAGTCAGGCCAGAGACTGATGGGCTAACATGGGTCCAGTGGAAGGGAATGAGGAGCATGCCTAGGAGGCAATGTGGGATCTGACTCTCCTAATAGAAGCAGTGCTGTCAGAATGATTGATGAGGTTTGCGTGCAGAGGATGACCGTGCATTTCGGGTCAGTCCTTTTTTTTTTAAACCAGCTATTCCACTCTTAACGTGCGAGTCCATTAATCCTTGGATTTCAACAGAGATTTACATTTTTCTGCCTACACAGTGCTCATCATTATATGTGTAGTGATGAATGGATCCTCTCCACACTTTTAAGGAGGCAGATAAGGTATAGAGGGGTTAGATGACTTGCCCAAAGATGCCCAAGAGATCTGTCACACAGTGACTGAATCCAGAAACTGGAGTTCAGTGCTAGTTCAGAGCTGTGGCTAACATTCGTAATCCCCCTATAAATTCAGCCGGACATCAGGCATGGTAGCCAGTAGCAGGACTGATCCCTGTAGGATCTGCTGAAAGCATTCCCAAGGCACAAAGCTTTTGAGTAAGTGCACAGAGACCTTGCTAATGGATTGTTTTTAATTCTTAAATGTTACAGAATAATGGTGATGGAGAGTCAATCAAAACTGTTCTCACGTCTCCTGAAAACCGTATCCTTATCAAACGCATGTTGATAAAGTGTGCTGACATTTCCAATCCATGCAGACCCATAGAACAGTGTATAGAGTGGGCTGGACGCATCTCTGAGGAGTACTTTGCACAGGTAAGGCAGCTAAAATGGGCTGCTGAAATTCCAGGTGAGCATCTCTTTAAAAGGGAAGAGAAGGGTTCATATACTGCCGGTGTACCAGAACATCTAAGGCTGCGTTACGTGATGTGAAAAATAACAGCTTTTTTATTTTAAATGATGGGATATTACTCATGCCGATACAAGACTAGATGCCTTCAGACAGATGAAAGTTGACAACTTGTACAGTGCAGTTCTTGAAAAATTTAAGCTTTCAAATTGTTCAGCTTGGAGCTGGGCTTTTTGAGTTTTGCCTGCAAATGCATTCCCATCACAAGAGGCGGAGGAAGGGTGCCTTCTGTGTACCCACGTGCTGGCTATGCCTCAAGAACAGGATCATCGGGTCCTAGTGTTAGCGTGGGATCAGCACTCACTCCAAGAAATGCTGTAAGACCTTAGCACACTGTGCCGAAGAAAGGTTTTAGGAAGATGGGGAAAAGGAGAGGGCAGAGTCATCATTGCAGATAGACCAAATACCGCAGCTGGGACTTGGTACCTCAAGGCGGGGGAAAGAGGATAAAAAAGATATTTTGCCATCTCTGAGTCGTACAGATTGTCGCTTCCATCAGAGATTGAAAATGGTTGAGCATCTTTTAGCTCCGAAGCAGTCATAACTTAATCAGTAATGTGTGAAGTTACTTAGGGTCAGCTTTGTGTGTAGATGCAGAAGGTAAATGTATCACTTTGTGGGAAACACTGGAAGGCACTATTTGTCTGCTGTTTCACTGAAACCTAGACGACTAGGTGCTTAAGATTAAATTGCTCCTTCTTCAGATTTATTCAGGTTCCTCTGTCTATTTAGCAGTTGCATGCTCTAGTCAGTGCCAAACAATCTGCTGCTAAAAGCAGCCCGTTAACAGAATTTGTCTTAGATGAATAATCACAAGAGTGTTTTTTGCAGACTGATGAAGAAAAGAGGCAAGGTTTACCTGTTGTGATGCCAGTTTTTGACAGAAATACTTGCAGCATCCCCAAATCCCAAATATCATTCATTGATTACTTCATTACTGATATGTTTGATGCCTGGGATGGTAAGCAAAACTGCTATATTCCCTGACCATAACTGTTGTGTGAACACTTTAAACTACTGTGATATAAAATTGCTTGCTTATGGCTCCTAAAGAAAGGGGGAGAAAAGGGAAGATTTTTGCAGTTCAAGTAAGCTTAGTAACTTCATTATTGCTTAGAAGTATTTTGATACTGCTACAAGCGATTCTCGTGGCTTCTCTTTAATATATTAGATTCAGGCAATGTTTAACTTTCTGCGTTTTAAACTTGATTCTCTGTAAATGGAGAACAGAACATATTCTCCTTGATAGCACTTTGGGCACAGTCATTTTGTCCACGTTAATACCAGTTATTCTTCAAGATAAATTTCTACGGTCTGGGAACTGCTTGGGGGAGCAGCTATTTCCTTCCAATTGCTGCCTCCTTGGTAAAAGCGGTCAGAAATGTGACTCTCCTGAATGCCAGATCATGACATGTGACTGAGATTTGATGAAGTAGAATAATTACAAGCATAATTAGCTACGCCCCTCCTGGAAAACTGGGTCCCTTTGCTGGGACTTGCAATACCAGTATTAAGTAGACTTACAGAACTGTTCTCCGTGGCCTGAGTGATAACATCAGTGATGAGAACTATGCGGCCAAAACCATTTCAAGTATCGGTATGACAGATTTAAACTTTCCTACTTAACACAGTTGCCCAGACATTTCAAGTGATATTTAAGCAGACAGAATCATGTGACTGTTTCAATTCTGCAAACTAAATACACTCTGCCCTTTCTTCCCTAGCATTTGCAGACCTGCCAAATTTGATGCAGCATCTGGATAATAACTTTAAGTACTGGAAAGGACTAGATGAAAGGAAGCTGCGGAGCCTTCGACCACCACCAGAATAGCAATTAGAACATGGTGTGTAATTTACTAACCAGATGCATATTTATTCAAGCTCACTTTTATTCATGTGATTTCAGATTTGTTTTGGTCTCTTCAGTATTACAGTAAGGCTAGCCCATGCACTTGGGGAACTTTCAAATTCAAGAGAACATGAGGTCAGCAGTTGACTTCCACAAACTGCCGTGTGTGGACTCCAATGAAATAAGCCTACCAAGTGGAATTACACTGGATTGCTGCAGTACTTGTACTGAAGAGGGTTTATTAGTGAACGTATTTTGCAATATCTTCATACGAGTATGTGAAGCTGGAAGACCTTGAAGAATCCTCATGAAAAGGACATTCACTAGAAGATTTTGCTTAATCCTCAATCCTGCAAGTGAAAAAGAAATACCTATTCATAGAGACTCACAGCTTTTATGAGAAAGCTACATGCTTTTTATAAGCACTTAAGACAGTTACGTAGAACAATCAGACATTTAAAATGCAACTCTCTGAAGGAATTTTTGATCTATGAAAAATAGATGTACTCTATTTTTTCACATCACAGAAGGTGCAATCATTCACTTCTGAGCACTACTGAAAGTGAGTTCTCTTTAAGAAATTTAGTAGCAAATGTAAAAAATAACACAAGAATTTTTGAGGTTGATCGCTAGCATCTATGATTAAAATGATATGTTTTATTTATTTTGTTAGATGTTCAATATTTTCTATGAATTTATAAATACTTAAAAGCCAAAGCCAACTTTAGATGCATTACAAATTTACATGATTCATACTCATTAATATACATTTAATTGATGTACAGACCTTTTATTTTCATAATGCAAATACAAAATACTATACAATGATACATTTTTATTGCACTGTAAGGATAGATGTGTATGTTTAAATGTTGTCTGATTTATGTTAATTAAAATAAGTTTTATTGAAAAGGTCTCACTTGAGAATAGTAGAATAAACAAGAAATGTATACCGTCTGAGCACCAGAACTGCAGTAGTTCTCCCACAAACCAGTGACGACCGCCTGATCTTCCCTTGGCTACAAAAATAATAATACGTTGGAACGTTTTGTTTTCTCCCATGAAATTTTATGACTGAATTCCCTGTCAAAGTCTGCCTTATTTTATATAGTATTTCTACAAAGCATTCCACAGCATATATGAAGAGGGTAACACTAAACATCTAATGAATTTCAACATTTTATAGCCTATGTATTTTCCTCTGCCATGAAAGAAACAGAACATAAAACCACCAACAAAAACCTTTAACTCAAGAAGTTTGTAAAGGCTGTGTACCTTCACAATTTGAATGAAACCTTCATAGCAAACACCAGAAAATAATAAAATGTATATTTTAAGAAGTGTCAAAGTCCTAGCCATTTCATTTGAAACGTGTATTTACTTTGTAGTTTGCAGACTAGCAGATACATGAAATTCTTTTAAAAATAACTAAGATATTTGCCGGCTGGGGAAGGGAAGAGTTGAGGGGGTTGGGCTGGCATAAGGGTGATGAAAGGTGGTATACGGCTGGCAAGCCCCTGTGTTTGTGCCCTGCCCTTGGCAAGCCCATCAAACCCTGGTGTGCCCTTGGACGAGTCTCTTCATGGCTGAAAGCAGTGCCGCGCTGTATTCCACCGAAGGACTGGAAGAGTATCCCGACAGCCTTCCCGGTAGGCAGAAAGGCACTCCAAAAGCACTGAAAGAACTGCTGACTGTTGTCAGCGCAGAGGCAATTGACTTCAGAGACATTTTGAACCATTCCTGAAGAAGCACAAGCAGGGGAGAGGTGGATGATGGAGCAGTTCAGGGGCTTCAGCGGTAGGAGCCTTAAAGCAGGTAAGGAAGGAACGGGTGACCTCTCCAGGTGTTGCCTGTTTCTGTGTTTCTCCGTCATCTCCAAGCCGATGAGACTCATGGGCCAGCACCATTTGCAGCTCACTACTGTTCATGTTTGCGTCACGCCTTCCTGCCAGTGCTGCCCTTAACCTGCTTGTGTGCTCTCCCTTCCTACACAGAATTCGGGTTATATGTTGTCGGGGCGGGGAATTCCCTGTCGTAATTTCCTTTAGTTCATCGATGCGCGTATATTGCCTAAGCCGGTGGGGCTCAGATCCTGCCTAGGAGCGCCCAGACCACGCCACTGTCTCACTGACAATCGTAGGACAGAGGTCCTTGTCGATCTCCCAGGGCTTCTACAGTCGATACTGAAGGAGCAGATACATTCCCATTGAAGGCTGAAAGAACCAAGTATCCTATTTTCAAAGGGAACACGCAAGGTGAGGGAGAGTTGGCTGCCAGATACGTTGTTTTCCTGGCAATATTGCATTGTGTTAACCTATACACGCACCGATTGTCATCAGCTGCAATTCTGGCGTTAATCTCTTCTATTGCATGCAGGCTCCTGTGCCTAGTTCAAGGAAAAGCTACTCTGGCTCCATTGGAGGGAAGCTGCATCACACCATCAGTATCTCCTCCACTTATCTGCCGCAATGAGGATAGGAGAGGAAAAGTAACAGCATATGGGCCCAGAGAATGTCTGCAGGAAGGGGGTAAAAATACTTCTTCGTAAGCACAGTTAATATTCTGGGTTATATTAATGAATGGTAAAAGCAGCTGATTTAATCTGCTATAAAAATGCCTGATGCATCACCATTGAAAAGATGTGATCAATATGATTAATTCCCTGAAATTCACACTGCATCTTTAATGCCATTACTTGGAGCGTAGAGCTGTGCTAATCAGCCCTCTGTATCAGCCAGATTTATGTCCGTACTGGTGTACAATAATTTCACTTAACGTAAAACACTGATCTGCAGCCACTGAATGCAGCTCTGTTCATTCTGTGGCCCATCTAAATTTCACTGTTGCCAGGGACAGATTATAATTAAAGTCTGGAACCACCGTGCCTGATCCTCGCCTCAGATCTCTTCCCACTGAGCTGCGCTCTACAAGCTACACCTCTTAAGCCTGCTGTGCAGTGTGAGGCTGCGCAGGTTCAGTGGGGGCGATTCCAGGCTGCTGCCCGTGCAGCAGGAAGGGCCTTGCTGTGGAGCAGTAATAGCTCTAATGTGATACTCATCGCTCCAGAATCCAGATGTCTTTGAATCCCATTGCAAATTCTTCAGCCATTCCAGATCCCCTTCCTTTCTTCTCCAAGATTACATAGCGACATCACGTGCCCTGTGCTCTGAACCCTTTCCAGTTTGGTGTCTCTTCCCATGCTTTTTGAACTGTCACTCAGTGATGGAGCTCTGCCTGGGACAGAAACCAGGGCTTTACTGATGGTCCTTCACCATGGAAGGGAGAACACTGGAGTAAACTGAAAGAGTATGACTGAAGTTATTCCCAATTTCAGACAGGCTGGCAGCCTTACAGCGTCTGCACTTTTCATTTGTTCTTGCTTTAATGCTAATACAAGAGTAAATTCCAATGCAGACGTGATGAAGGAGAGGTCCTTTACGCACCTCCGGGGTTTTAATCTTAGAGCTTTGTGTTTTAAAACTGAATAAGGTTCAGCAATTCAGCATTAAATGACCCGTTCAGAATGATTGGCTCTATTTTCCATGCTGCATATTTTCAATCAGGTAATACTGCTGCTAAACCTGGGTGTCACTTTAGTTGCTTCCAGGTGAGTCTGAACTATTATGATCTGGTAAAAAAAATGTCGGCTCCTCAGCAAATTGCCCTAGATGAATATCTTGGTCCCTTCAAGGGATAGGTATAAAATTCTGAGTAATAATTGCTTATTCCTACAGAAGGAGAAACCAGACAGGTGTTGTGCACAGCTACCTTGTCTCAGGTCTGAAGACGGCTTTCATACTGCGATTTTCCCAATGGCTATCTATAAACTGAAAGTCACCTGACATGGAATCAATGCCTTGGGTTTTGTTGCAGCGCTTTTTGCTGTGGCTGGCTGCTTGTCTCAGTAGAGACATCATTGATATGATACTTAAGAAAGTGTGTCATGAACATGAAGGAATTGAAGCAATGACAAAGCCATTCCTACATAAAAGAGAAGAAAGGATAATAAATATCTACTAATCCTTTACAGGATGCTCAGAAACAGCACAGGGAAGCTGTAGTCGGTTGTGCCCTTCTGTGAGACCAGAAGGGTTTGAGTCACGGCTCTGCGTGGAGCACTTCGAAACGAGGTCTCGGAGCTATTCACAAGCTTCAAAACAAATAATCTCTCTGCTGGCGTGTGACATCATGCCTCCAAGGTACAGCGGTCCCAGGGGTGCTCGTTAAATGATAGCAGGATGGATTGCATTTCATCCTGACACGATGTTTGGATGCAGGAAACGAGCTCTTAAATTACTGCAGCGTCCCTGTGCAGCCTGTACTGCTGGATCAGAACAACGGGGATGTCCAGGTGCTTCAGCTGGTTTTTGTTCTGCTGAAGCTGTGGCTCTGTGGGCAAAGGACTTCCGTGTTGTAACTCCACTGAATGCTTTCTCTGGGTGCCTGCTTTGAATGTTGCTAGGGCAGTGTCTCGTGTTTTCCCTTGTTTAACATCTTTAAGAATCTCCTCCCACACTTCCCACACAAACCTCGGTGAACTTAGCTTTGCAAACCCTGCGAAGCTATGTGTTAGCATCCTTTTTAACAAGCAAGGCAACCGAGTTAGAAAAGGCCAGGGGACCCAGAGCCACTAAGCAAAATGGGTTTGAGGCTTCTAAACACCTTTGAAGTCCTGGACCTTCAAGCCCTGCCTGTGGCTTAACAGTTAAGTCCTTCTCTGGCCGGGAAACAGTCTTCTGGTCTTCTGACGTTCCACTTTTTCTCTCTCGGCTTCTGTGTCTTCCATTTTTCTTCTGATCCCATTTGCTAGGAGTCCTTCCCTTAACTTCCACTGGATGTGGATCTCCCTCAAACACACAGCCATAACGCTGGGACTAAATCCTCCTGTTCAAACTGACTCTCGCTGCTTACAACTTTTACCACAAGAAAATCTTCTTTTTCTGATTCAAGTTAAAGTGAGCCTGGAAAAATCCCCTGTGATGGCTGAAAGCCTTACACTGGTATCCACAGGCGGAAGGAGAATACAAACATAGTTAACTAAAACAGCTTGTGAGCACTACATTGCTACCGCGTGCAGTGTGAGTATGTGCGCAAGTACAATTTTGTATTGTACTCCCACGTGCAAACTGAAGTTCAGGAGTGTTCGCAGGCACCTCTGCCTTCGAGGTTATGTTAGCAAATACAAGCAGCTGCGGACGCTTGTTGAAATTTGAATCTCTCTTTTCTTGGTTTGCTTGCTCCCCCCCTCGAGTGGCAAGAGTCATTGCTAGAGCTAAGACTAATCTTAGTTCAGCCCGTGGTAATTAACAGAAGTTACTTCATCCTTTAACCACATAAGTTTCTCTTGAGGTAGTGAACTAGCACAGCAACGCACACAGTTTTAGAGAGGAAGTGAAAAAGGTGATTGCCTGGTTTTGAAATGAAAGGAGGAATTTAACCCGTGTGTCATTATTCAAGTGAGAAGTTGGTCCTGTCTGTCTTTAATATTCCAAAGTGGTATTTGATGTAAATCCTTCCCCAGAGTTCATTACATTAGCTCTTAGCTCAACCTGAGCACACTGAGCGCCAAGTTCAGCGTGCAGCATGTTTTATAACCAAGTAGAATGACGTCATCCTAGTGATCCTGCAGCTCCCTAGCTCCTTGGGAGGAGGTACGGCTTTGTCTTCAGCCTAGCGATGAAATGGAGTATGTTTGATGAGATGCCCTTGGTATTTGCAGCGTGGAATGTGTGAGGAATATTGCTTTGCACCTCCGGCAAGAACTGTCCCTTTTTGCCTAAAAAAAAAGATGCTCCTTTGCTTGTAATATTTTTCTTCAGAGAAAATGAAATTTTTCCTTTACAGATCCCCAGGGGCTTTACAAGAAGACCCACAGAGCCCTTTCGCAGGTGGGTAGAACAAGTTGCAGGGGAGCACAGTGGCTTGTCGGCATCTACCCCGTGGCAAAGAAACCCTGGCCTAGTCCTGGGGGCTGCCGGGCTGCTGCTGAGGGCTCTGGCTTGAACCACGCTGACTTTCAAAAAGAAGCGGGAAGAGAAATTTAGAAAGCGGGCGCTTTCGTAACGGTTTGTCACTGCCGCTTTACAGAGGTACGGGTCAGAGCTCCTGAGAAGCCAGAAATCCGTCCTCCCTCCCCACTTTGTCCTGACCTCAGTGAGACTCGCGGGAGTGCCGAGTGCCGTCGGCGTGTGCACACGGAGTCCCAGCGCCTGTCCCCTGCGGTGGGTGGTGCCGGCTATTTCAGACGCCGTTTACCGTAAGTAAGAAAGACTGCAATGATATAGCATGAATGTAAGTGCTAAGAAACGGGCAAGATGCCCAGCCACCCCACCGAGACTGGGCCGGGAATGGCATGCATAACATCAGACACAGCTTCTGCGGATAGTTAGGGAGAAAGACTCCAACTGCACGGACAGACAGTTTTCAGGACATCGTGAGAGCAGAAGGCAATTCTCCTCACCGTACAACCAAGCCCTAAAAGTGAGCAGCCTCTCCCAGCCCCTGAAAATCCATGCTGGCAGACTCAGTGCAAATACGCGGTCCCCTGTTACGACAAATCTCCGAGAAGCCAAGGTCAGAAAGCAGAAAGTTGTAGCTGCTCTATCACGCCAGGAAGAAGAAAAGAAAGAAAACAGAAAGCCTTGGTTTAAAATAATCTGTTTTAAATAAACAAGTGTTCTTTGAACCACATCAGAGTACATACCTAACAATATTTGTTGAGTAAATATCAGTGACATGTTTAAGTCTGGCTCAGTGTGTATTAGCAAAGTGGTATTTGTGTTGCTTTTGTTGTAACAAGAGTCAATAGTGTTTCTAGAAGGTGGTTTGAAAGAAGGGACTTTGGGGTTTTTTTTCCCCACTTAGCATCCCACAGAGAAACATCTGCCCACCAGTAGCCCCACCTCAGGACTTTCAGGTAAAAAACCTTCCCAACGCCCTGATTTTGGTGAAGTTATACTTCCCTTTCATTGGCTTAATTCAGTTCGTAATCTGCCTCTTAGGTGTTATTTTTTTCTCGCGGATCCACCTCTTAGGGCATTTTGGCTTTCTGAAGGAAGTCTGCCCTGAGATCGGTTGCAAATACATGGTCACGTTATTATAGTCTGTACCTGAAATGCCACGGTGCCGTGGCTGAGCAACATTCAGACCTATTCCCACCTCTTCTGATCAGCTGCTCCCTGAGCTTAGATTTTCTTCAGCCTGATACTAGTGCTGTAAGCCCAAGAGCCCCCCCGCGCAGGCCTGCTCTTCGTAGCTTCGCACTGAGCTGACCCCGTGTCAGCCAAGATGATGCACTAGCAATATGCAGAAAGCCCCTGAGAGACCAAGAGGGCACCACACAGCCTAAACGCCGATGGGTGCTTTTCCACGTGCAGCAAAAGAAAAAAGTAATATCAATTTCTAATTTAAACAGATCTTTGTCTATGTATTTGTATTTTTGTCTGTCTATCCTTCGACCTTTCGGCTTATTTAACTCTTTTAAGAGCCAGACACTAACTCCAGGGTTAATGCACAGACAGAGGAATGCGAAGCGAGAGAACAGGTTGTAACAATGATGATGCTGAATTTGAAGTTCTCCACCAGGAACAACGGTTTTCTTTTACGCCTGACGGGCTGTGAGGAAGTCGGACTGCTTAAGTGTCCTTTCCTGTATGTCAAGACAAGTGAGCTCTTTGGGCATGCACAGAAATTTTGGGCTTAATAAATCATCACTGTAGACCGCGTGCTTCCATCGCGGAAGCGATGCGACTTTTTCTCCCTGCCTTTGTGGGGTGTTGGGGAGGAGGAAAGGTCGTGCTCTGTGGGACCCGAGGGGGAAAACTGCAGTTCATAAATCAGGCTTGAGCTACCCCAAAGTCAGGCCATTGAAGTCACGGTGAGGCTCTGCAGGCAAAAATGACAGCTAGGCTTTTATCTGTATGCCACGGCATCACAGGTCGATGCTATGACTTCTTTCTCTTCTTTAAAGCTTTTATGTCAGAGGAATCAAAGCCCCCTACCTCCCCTTCCCGAATTGCCTCCAGTTAAGAATAGTACAAACAGTAGTTAGCCCAGGTTTGAAAGAGGCTTTGATGGGATATTGCTCTTTGATAAGCCATTTCAAGGGCAGGAGGCAAAGTGTTTACTTTGCTTGGAAGAGGAGTCTGATGAGCAATTTGCTTTTCTTTTGCTGAGGCCAAGCAGAGCTTGGTCACCTCCAGAATATGGAGACTGCAGAGGTGGTTTACGGCTGCTGTTCTTTACCTCTGGCTATTTCTTTGCCTCGTGCAAGAATAAAAAGCTGTGACTGAAGCCCAGCAGCCTGTCCCTACCTGACAGCTGCCTCTGCGCTGAGCCGTAGCAACCATCCACTCCCCAGCTTTCCCTCCCATGGCTGTTTTTCCTGCCTTTGGCTGTCCTGGGAGGCCCTGAGGAATTAGGAGTTGTCCTGGTTTCGGCAGGGATAGAGTTAATTTCCTTTCTAGTAGCTGGTACAGTGCTGTGTTTTGGATTTAGGATGAGAACAAAGTTGATAACACCCCGATGTTTTAGTTGTTGCTGAGCAGTGCTTACACTAAGTCAAGGACTTTTCAGCTTCTCATACTGCCCTGCCAGCGAGGAGGCTGGAGGGGCACAAGAAGCCGGGAGGGGGCACAGCCAGGACAGCTGACCCCAACTGGCCAGAGGGACATTCCATACCATGTGACGTCATGCTCAGTACATAAACTGGGGAAAGTTGGCCGGGGGGGCCGCTGCTCGGGGACCGGCTGGGCATCGGTCGGCGGGTGGTGAGCAATTGTACTGTGCATCACCTGCTTTGTGTATTATTATTATTATCATATTATTATTATCATTTTATTTCAATTATTAAACTTTTTATCTCAACCCACGAGTTTTTCTAACTTGTGCTCTTCCAATTCTCTCCCCCATCCCACCGGGTGGGGGGGAGTGAGCGAGCGGCTGCGTGGTGCTCAGTTGCCGACTGAAATTAAACCACGACAGGAGTGCAGTGGACCCCGGGAGCGCAGCCGGCCCAGAGGAGAGAGCGAGCTGCAGCTTCGTGAATAAAAGCTGAGCCCTCCTAACCTTGCACTGCAGCAGAAAGAGGCAAACACTCAAATAAGGCTTCGGGTCGGGCTGGCCAGCCTGACTGGTGGAGGGCCAACCTGTAAGACATGAAACGATTTAGTCTGAGGATACTGAAGCTCTCCCAAAGCCTAGGCCCATACTAAGTGCACCAGGTGCTTTCCTGGAGGCAGGAAAAGCCACGCCGAAGGAGTGAAGGCAAGCAGGGCTGCTACTGACTCTTGCTACAAGAAAGCTTTACAAACTCAGATTACAAATGGTGAGGCTATTCACCGTTCATGTCATCAAGCGTTTTATTACACAGGCTGTGAAATATGTCTGACTCTCGCTGCACAGGAACAATAAATAGGTTTACTCCAGCAGCCTAGCTGCAGCTCTCAGGTCAGCATGGGAGTAGGACAGGGCAGGAGGTGTTGGGGTGGCCCCAGGCATTTCCTGACCATGCACTTCCCAACAACGTAGATGGAACATAAGGAATTTTGCTTTGAGATTTGAGAGAAAACTCGAGCGTATCCAACCGGCTGCAAAATACCTCCAAATAGAGGGACTCTACGTGCTGCTTTTGGCCCAGCCCAGCCTGGGCGGCGGGTGTCCACGCAGGCGGGTTTGGGAGCTGTGGATCACCTGCCCCAGGGGTTGAGGTAACTCAACAGCTTTGTCACGGCCCCAGCCCCGCTGGTGGGAACCCGGTGGCTGCTGCGGCCGCCGAGAGGTGGTGGCTCTCATTCAGCCGTGCCAGAGCCGTGCCCGGAGCAGGGCCCAGGGGGAAAGGAAATCGCTCGCCCGACCCAGTAGCAGGATGTTATTCACAGGCCTGAATCTGCAGGCTCAAGCACTTGTTATCGGAAGGAAAGGAGACGGACAAGATAAGCAGGTGTTGCACGAGGTGGCGGCGTTCGGGAGAGGGCTGCCAGAGGCAGCAAGTGGGCTCAAGAGAGAGCCATCGCGGGAAAAAGCCGTTCCATCGCCCGGCCGGCGGTCGGGCAGGCTGCAGTACGCGGCGGACTCGGGCTCGGCCAGTTACTTCTCGGGAAGACGCCGCGTTACTGAAGCCGGGACGGGCCCCGGGGT
>NW_008795035.1:3757423-3784985 GCF_000699145.1 Aptenodytes forsteri
GCGCTCCCCCTCTCCTTGCGATGCCCGCCGGGCCGTGCTGCCTGCAGGCAGGACGTGGCTAGGGCAGCGCCTGCAGCAGCGTGACCGGCCCTGCGTGAGGAGGGGCTGCCGGTGGATTTGGTTTTATGAAGTAGGTTGAGACCCCGCTCTTCGCTGCTGCAGCCCTTCTGGTGCTGTGTTGAAGCCACAGCTTTGCGTCTGCAGAAAACCACTTTCATTCAGCTCCAGCTGTGGGATAAGCACCCTTTTGGCAGAGACTGCAGCCCCTTACGGCCATTTTATGAAGCAGTTCGTGGCCTCGGTATTGGTTGCATGTGTAAAGCTTAAAACATAAGCCTGCTTGGAAAAAATTTAAGCTGGGGCCAGGGCAGCTGAGTCCCGATATACACTGGCAGTTGAGCACACCAGCATAAATGCAACGGAGAGAAAATTTAACAAAAAGTCAGCGTTGTGTCTTGGGCCGTCCCAGGCCTGTGCAGTGAGTCAGTGGAGTCCAGGTGCTGAACTGAACGGGAAGCAGAGCCTCACCTTTGCATGGACCCCGGCTGCTTTGCTGTGCGTTGCTGACGAGTAATACTGGTTACTGTTGGAAAACAGAAGTGGGCAGTTACAAAGACACAGCTGAGTTTGAGGGCAGGAGTAGGGAATTGCCTTCCAGGGCAGGAAGGCAGGCTGGGTGGTTCGGCTCTGCAGTCTCCTAAAGGAGAGCACAGTCAGTTCTTGAGACTTCCCGGGAGTTTCTTAGGGAGATTCATCTGGAGGACTAAGAAAGTGGAGCCAGTGACATTATATTGACTCCACTGATACTATCCTCCTAAATTAAATGGTGGAAGAACAAGGCCTGCCTGTGAGATAAAGTCAGGACCTACTTCGTCTGCCTACAAGGTTTTAATGGCAATTAGAGGGAGCAAGCGAAAAGTCGTGTCTCTCTGTAGAAAATGGTGGGTGTCTTTGGTTTGAATCGAACACAGTAAACCGTATTTCAGGGCTGTTGTGTTGCCTGTTGTGTTTGTGCTTTTGGCATTGTCTCAGAGGGCTGTTGTGTTGCCTGTTGTTGTGTTTGTGCTTTTGGCATTGTCTCACCTGTGTGTGTTTGCTCACAGGCCCGTGGGTCCCTTTGTGCCCGGCTCCAGGACTGGGTGAGGAGGGATGCTGGACGTGCTGAAGGATTATGGTAACCAGTTTGGAAATTGTTAACTGTCTGTTTAGCCCCAGACTGCTTGCGTAAACCTGTCTGATAACCGGTGCAGCCTTGTGAAAGGGCTTCGTGTGATGCCCTCCAGTGGCAACAACGTGTACTGATACTTTAAATCAAGAGGGAACAGAAGGGAATTGCAAAAAGTGATCCTTTTTGCCCAGCCTAAAGGGGTTTGAGGGTGAGTCCTGCTAAGCCCAAGGGCCTTTGGGCAGCCGTGGCAAGGTCCCCGGTTAGCTGCTGGGTGAGGCGTGGTTGGGGATATCTCATCCTTTGGCAGTTCCTGCTGCCACAAGCTCTGCAGGGGTGCAGAGATCGCTGCTGCAAATCAGGGCAGCCTGTGGGGCTCAGGTGGCCAATACCAGAGCTTTAGGCGTGAGCCCCTGTCCTTCGCAGGAGATGAATTTTGCTGTGTGCCAGTAAATGCTCATAGTGAAAAGGAACAGGAAGAAAAACGCCAACAGGTACCAGGAAAAATGCATATTGCAGCACATAACTCACTGTCAGAGACAGGGACAACTCATTTTTAACTGGCTGTTGTCCTTTCACATGATCTAGTTCAGCAGTGAGCCAGCATTCCTGTGGACAGGCCAGAGATGAGAACTGTTTTTGCCTCATCTGAGACACCTTTCAATGCAAAGAAATAGCTCTCAGATCGACAGCTCAACACAGTTCTCCAAGATGAGTGCTATCCCCAGGATTCCAGATAAACGGAATACACTTGGTGTTATCCTGCTCTGGGGTGCCGTGCTGGACCTGTTCATGCCCTTTAGCTTCAGTAGGAGGCTCCCCTTTTACTGTCAAATACAGCTTCCAGTGCTGTGCGGGGTTTGGCCCTTACTCACAGTCATACAGCACTTCCCCGTCTGGTGGACTTACATGGAAGGACGAGGTTGAGTCATACAGCACTTCCCCTGACTGGTGGACTTACATGGAAGGACGAGGTTGGTGTGAACATCCAGCTTGGGTGCCGTACTGGTCTGGTCAGTAGACCCTGTAGTGGAAGTGGTGGCCTCCCCGTAAAGGATTTGTGTAAAGGTGATTCACGGGGAGAGCTGGTTTTAAAAAATTCAGGTTGTTCATGCCTTTTCTTTGCTGTATAAATATTTAAGTGACAGGGTTGGGATTCCTAAGGGAGGAAATGCTTGGGTTATTGCTGACAGGTGAAGCTTTTATTAAACAGAAACATGCAGACTCATTTCCCATATCGTTTTTAACCTAGTAGCCAATTACTGCTTATTTGTTCTTTTTTCAGAGAGTTCTGTTGCTGCCTTAGCTGTCCTGTACCACGCCTGGCGATGACCACTGAGTCATATTCTGCTGTGCAGGCTGCTCCGTACTCGGCCATCAGGCCTGCATCCTCCAACAGATTCATCAAGCTGGCAACGTAATGACAGAGCTGTTTGGTACCCACGCCAAGGGTGTCCGATCACCTCGCATTTGGCTCAGAAAATCTGTCCTTGCAGCAGTCCTGTGGGAGGGTTGTGAAGTCCCGGGGACTCCCAGGGCAGTTCACCAGTTGAGAAATGGTTTGGATTGGGTTCTTAGATCATCCGAGGTGAACGGCTAGTCCTGGCGCCAGGATACAGGTATGGTTTAAACACTTGAGGTGAAAGCTGTTGGTGGGGAGCGGTGGGGACCGTTCACAACAGAACATCTGCTTTCCTCAGAATCGTCGGGTTCACCAGCAGTCTTTCTGCATTAAAGGCTTTGTTGGGAGGTTCAGACGTCCTCATACCTCTGCTCTGATACTTGCGTGTTTTACTCTTTCCGATATCTACTTGAAAAGAAGAGTGTGGCTCTTGATTTTTGGCAGATAAAAGTAAAACAGTGGGTGGAAGTTGGACCCTGCATCAAGGCATACATTTTTAAGCAAAGAAAAAAAAGGTGTTAAAACAACTTGGGTGGTGCTATCTCACCACTTCATTCCCCGGCAGAGGAGCCGTACACCTTAGGTGCTGTTCTCTGGTACGGCCTTGCCAATGTCAGCAGGGCTCACGTGGCCACCTCCTGCCCTCTGCATTGGCAGTGGTTGCTGGCTGAGTCACCTGCTTCTGCTGGACACGAGTTGTTGTGCTCGCTGCGAGACAGCAGCTGAAAGTCTCTGGCCTGCCTTACAGGGTGTCTGACAAAGTGACCGTAACGACCCTTTCTGCCCTGGAAATCTCTGAATTCCTGGTAGGCTAAGAAATGACACTGTACTTGCATAGCTGAGCGTCGCTAAACCCATCTTCTTTTGAGGCTTGCAAAACAAATAGATACCCAAGAGAAGATGGTACTAATTGCTGCCGTCATGACGTATTCAGCTCCTGTTTTTATGGTTTCTGCAAAGCCTGTTTTGGGGAGACTTTTTTTTTTAAGCTATCTGGGGAAGAACAGACAAGCTTTTGGCACACGGTTCTACATCAAATCTCTTCAGTTTTGCCAGGCTCTGTTTCTTTGTAGGCACCCTGTATATTGTAGAGGCTGCCGCCTGTTCCTGACTGTGCCCTAGAATGGAAACTTGAACCAATGATTGTTGTAATGAATGTGCAATAAATCTGTGGAAAAACTTGTCTGTTAATGCCTCTTGATTGAATTCAGGTAGTTTTGACATACAGAAATGAGGCTGTTTAGAGCTAGACAAGCCTGCTTGACAGGCAGTGCCTGTCTGATTATCTGGTGTCTGGAAATGAAGCCTGAAGAAGGGCATTTCAGCTGAGCGCTGGGCCAGCCCCCACCGGACACGCAAAGCTTCAAGGACACAGCATCAGGGGTGAGAAGTTCTCGGTGCCGAGGGGGAGAACAGATCTGCGAGTGTGGAGGATACACCCAGGTGGAGGTGAGCGTGGCCAAAAAGAACAAGCTAAAAATGGTGCTTTAGATTTCCCTACAGGGGCAATCAAGCACTGCAAAAGGCCTCAGGTTGTGTTTTGTTTTTTCCCTGGATGGATGAATGAGAGCATGGGCATTCTGTAAAAATGTCTTTTAATATTTGAGACTGTAGAGCATGCTTGGGTATTTCAAAAAGTGTGTGGTAGGCGCTAACAGTTCACACACAAGGGAGGCGTACTTGATTATCTTGTGTCACAGACTTCATGTAGCGACAAGAATACGTGATTGTGAGATCAGCTTCATGGCTGGAGTGTTTTCAGCTCTGTCTAGCAGCTGTGCAGTGATAATGCCTTTTGCTATTTTTGTTTTAATTTTTAGTTCCACAGCAGACACAAGAGTGGAATTAATGATTGCTCTGGAACAGGGGAGTTCCCTAGGCATCAAATGGGTCCTGAGGGAACCAGTGATGCAGCTGCCACTGCTGCTTGGTGACAGTGTCAGCTCTGAGAAGGATGGTATCCATTTCTAACTGGAGAATTCTGGGATGCTGATGGATCTTGTGACCATAATGGTTTTCTGCTAAGACCCTACCTAAGAGGACAGAAACTGTCGTAAGGGCTCAGACCTGGCAGCTGGTTTGGGTCAGGGTTGCTTTGTTCTCTTTCTTGGGAGGCAGCTGGTTTATAGGGAGCGTGATGGAGCAGTTAATGCTGAAAGGGCATTGCTCAATGCAGGTTACGTGTAGATGTGGCAGCTGCAGAACACAGGTTATGGGAGGGCAGTCCACGGGGGTATTGCAATTCCAGTATGTATCCGTAGGATACCAGGTGTTTCCAAAACAAAGCAGGGGTGGACGTAATGCTGGAAGTGTGAGTTGAACGCGTAAAGGTGCTGGCCAATATCTGCATTGAAAAATGACAGTCTGCAGTTCTCGTAGTCGAGCAGGATGCCAATCCTTCTGGGGGCGACAGTAATTCTGACGTCTGGCGTCATCCCGCTGTGCAGGAATTCGTACTTGTGCCTGTAGGCAAGAAACATAGACAAAAAACCTGAGGGCACCCTGGCTGCTCTCAAAGGGAAGCGCTTTGTGCACATGGGTGTGTTCCAGAGCGTGCTTCCTGCTTCACAGTCCCATCCCTCCTGTGTGCCCTGCGGTTACTGCCCCAGTCCCATCCACTTTGCTGAGCAATGGCTGTGTTTGCCGAGGAGTGGTGTGCTCCGCGCTTCCGCACAGCCTTATCCCGCAGTGCTCAGACCTGCCTGTCTAACCTGTGTAACAGGCCTCTTGTTTCATATCCCGGTCTGGCTGCGAATGGATGGGTGGTAGCCCTTAGATATGGACAAGGTCAGAGCGCAGCATGGGACTTCCCATTTTTTTCTGTGTCTCAGAGGGCAGTGTGGGTGTCCTGTAAATCGGAGGGTACACCCTTGCCACTAGGTTTAGCCTGAAGTTGTCTCTTCCTTCATGAAGGAGCTGTGTTCTGTTAGGCCACTTAGGCTTGCCCCAGAACAATGCTTGTCATCCCCTCAGCCTTGCCCCTAGATAGGTGTTGGGCACCGCCAAGGAGAGAGTTGGTGAGATGACTCAGTCCTGTCCTTCCAGGTCCTGCCATGCTGCCTGCTTGTGCCCTGAGGGCCTGTGGTACTGAGCCCTCTTCCCTGCCAAAGTTACGGGAACTGTTCAGGCCCACCTTCACAGCAGCAGCGAGGGAGCGTAATCCCTTGGGCAGAGGCTGCCTGGCTCACAGTGTGGCTAGGCATCGTCCAGACTATTGGACATAATTTTTCAAACCCCGCTCTCTAAATGACGTTTCTGGCTGCTTTTCCTACAGGACCTCCCTGCTTAGCCAGGGCGGTGTTGATGGGGAAGTTCCAGTCTTCGTGCTCCTTTACTAAAGGATGACATATTTTAATTGTGATTCCTGGACTGTGGAGGCCAGGAAGGTGCTCTGTATGTCAGCAGCTTTGTCATGAGGGTAGCCCTCTCCTTCCCCGTGTAGTCGCCGTTCGAGTACTGTTGAGGTTCTTCAACAGTTACTCAAACAGCTCTCCCTAGTGCGGCACGCTGCAACCAAAAATATGAGACTTTTATGGGAACATGTGCCTTTCTGAGCAGAAATGAGAAGATTTATTCAGCTGAAGTGAGTTATCTGGCATTTCATAAGGGCCAGCTTCTTCACTAACCACCTCCTCCACCCACACCGCTCAAACCTGAGAAAAATTCCCTGCAGAAATGGGTATGACAGTGACTCAAACTGAGCAATGGCCCAAGCTGCCTTTTCTCTCTGAAGTCCATGCTCATTGCTCCAGAAGAATGAGAACAAACCTCAATGTACCTCTTAGCTCAACGTAGCAAGGAAATCAAATTAGTCTGCCCACAGTGTATGGGAGAGTCATTAGTGTTAGTGGGTTTGGTCTCTCTCATTAAGCAGCATTTCTTGCTGTGTGGGAGGCGAATGCCAGCACTGCGAAGGACTCTGGCTATGCAGTGGACCAACTGCTGGGGAGCTGAGAGCAGCAGGCGCCTGGGGAGGAGCGTGTGCTCCAGCCAGCTGAGCTGCATCTAAAACCTCTCCCTGCGTACCAGCAGGCAGAGGACAGGCAGATTTGGGCCTGTGCTACGCCATCCTTACCATTTGCTGACTGTGCGTGCTGGGGACACCCAGGTGGTATCCAGGCGCCCTGTTCAAAGGGACCCAGCAGCACCCTGGCAACTCTTGCAGGCTGAGCGGTGAGCCATTCAGACAGGCAGTAGGCAATACTCAGGCATGCCTGGGGGTGTGACTTGTTTTCTTGCTCCTGGATGCTTCACAGGGTGCCCAAATCTCACATGGGAGTCAAAGGCAATGATGCTAATATGGTGTCCGGGGAAGAGCCAGCAGGTTCAGCTGAAGCATAAGGGGAGCTGGCATTTCTGCACGCAGGTATGGCTGTTAGGTACTTCCATGGGTGGGAGAGAGATCAAAACCGGTTGCATACAACTGTGTTTAGCCAGATACGTAGTTTCTAGCTTACATGGATCTATTACTCTCTGCCTTCCCACTGGGGTTTCGGTGACCTAAAACAAAGCCTTTACAGCTAACTTCTGTAATGCAGATTTTATTCAGATTTGTTCCTGCGACTGCCTATTTCAATGTGAGGATGTCATTAAGCAGGAGGATTTGCTTAAAGGTTCCAGTATCCTTCCAACAGCAGTTCACCGTGCCAACGGTGGAATGTCAGGGGCCCCTGGTTAAGTGCTTGGTCTGGACTTTGATATAAAATCTCTGGCTGCCCCCTGCAAGTAGGAGCTCTCTCTGCTGCTCTGCCTGCAGGTGTAAATGTAGGAGGTGTTCCTGTAGGGAGACCTGTAGCCTCCACAGCCCTTACCTCGATGGAGTGATGATATGCCTCATGCACCAGGATGAGTTGTTTGCCCCCAGATAACCATGTCTCGGAGTGTTTTCAAAAGCCACGCCGATTCTGTACTCTGTATCTTCCTCAACTTCCACCTCCCAGTAATGCTTTCCTGGAAATGGGATCAGACTTCCCAGGATCCCAATACACCTGTGGGAGACAAGACAGGAATATGTGCTTTGGCAGGGACTCTGCAATGCTATTTACAGTGTTTAGGTATGTAATGTACCTGGACATTACATATCAATAAACAAAAGCCACTTTTGCTGTCTCCTTAGCGGTGCAGCACGGATTTTTGACTACAGCAAAGTCCACGTGTTGAGGACCTGACACAGAACCTGCAGGTTTCTTTGCGACACCTACCTTGTTTTTACCTGTGGGTAGCTTTGCACAACTGAGTGCCTGGGGCACTTTCAGGAATAGGGAGAACAGCATCCTGTGCTGCCTGGGTTTTCTGGGAAAGTTATTACTTGCTAGAAAAGAGTGCTCTGGTGAACCCCAGTATAGCAGGGGGAAAAGGCTACAGATTTTGTATTTTCTTCCTAAACAGCCCAGGGCTTTACATGTCATTCACCATCAGGAATGGAGCACTCTGAGAGCATGAAACTCCTGGGGCAGTTGGGGAGGAGGAGACTTGCTTAAGCTGTGTTTGGAGAGACCAGCAAGAATTGAACACGGTAGCAGAGCTTGGAATATGCTTAGGTACCTGAGCCGTGAAAGGTTTTAACAGTAGACTGTGGTTCCTAGCCTTTATGATAGGAACCATGTAGAAGATGACTCTTTAAAAAGATGTGTAGGAGAGACAGACAAAGACAATATACCACAGAGAGACCCTTCAGCTTGATTTACAGGCACAGTCTCAGAGTCAAAGGAGCTGGGCACTTTGAAGATGCAAGTCTGCAAAAACACAGGTTCTGAAGCAAGAAAGTTGGGCAAAATAACCCATGCCAAATGCTTCTGAAACACCCTAACTCTATTTAAGAGGGCAACATGAATCCTGTAAGACTACACCCCAGCTTTTGCTCAGGGAAAGTACACGGTGTATTAGCTGTCATTGCTGCATCACAGGGGATAGCAGGTTGCAAAACACTTCCAGTTTTGGATGGGGAGTCACACACAACCTGTATGTTTCTGTGGTAGGGTCATCTACAGTTGTAAATTACAAAGACAAAGGATGTTGCTGGCAGACACTGAGCTCGTCTGCCTCTAGGTAATGCTGAGAAAGAGCTGCACTCGGCATTCGGAGGGCCTGATGTGTAAGGACAGGCATGCACAGCAAGACAGCTGTACTCTGTGCCACCTCAGCAGCAATCACTTAAAGCAAGTGTACAGTTCATTACAAGTGCATGTAGATGTCTTGGAAATAGCTTAAAGGCTGCTGAAATCTGGACTCAGAGGTATCCAGGCGCCCTGTTCAAAGGGACCCAGCAGCACCCTGGCAACTCTTGCAGGCTGAGCGGTGAGCCATTCAGACAGGCAGTAGGCAATACTCAGGCATGCCTGGGGGTGTGACTTGTTTTCTTGCTCCTGGATGCTTCACAGGGTGCCCAAATCTCACATGGGAGTCAAAGGCAATGATGCTAATATGGTGTCCAGGGAAGAGCCAGCAGGTTCAGCTGAAGCATAAGGGGAGCTGGCATTTCTGCACGCAGGTATGGCTGTTAGGTACTTCCATGGGTGGGAGAGAGATCAAAACCGGTTGCATACAACTGTGTTTAGCCAGATACGTAGTTTCTAGCTTACATGGATCTATTACTCTCTGCCTTCCCACTGGGGTTTCGGTGACCTAAAACAAAGCCTTTACAGCTAACTTCTGTAATGCAGATTTTATTCAGATTTGTTCCTGCGACTGCCTATTTCAATGTGAGGATGTCATTAAGCAGGAGGATTTGCTTAAAGGTTCCAGTATCCTTCCAACAGCAGTTCACCGTGCCAACGGTGGAATGTCAGGGGCCCCTGGTTAAGTGCTTGGTCTGGACTTTGATATAAAATCTCTGGCTGCCCCCTGCAAGTAGGAGCTCTCTCTGCTGCTCTGCCTGCAGGTGTAAATGTAGGAGGTGTTCCTGTAGGGAGACCTGTAGCCTCCACAGCCCTTACCTCGATGGAGTGATGATATGCCTCATGCACCAGGATGAGTTGTTTGCCCCCAGATAACCATGTCTCGGAGTGTTTTCAAAAGCCACGCCGATTCTGTACTCTGTATCTTCCTCAACTTCCACCTCCCAGTAATGCTTTCCTGGAAATGGGATCAGACTTCCCAGGATCCCAATACACCTGTGGGAGACAAGACAGGAATATGTGCTTTGGCAGGGACTCTGCAATGCTATTTACAGTGTTTAGGTATGTAATGTACCTGGACATTACATATCAATAAACAAAAGCCACTTTTGCTGTCTCCTTAGCGGTGCAGCACGGATTTTTGACTACAGCAAAGTCCACGTGTTGAGGACCTGACACAGAACCTGCAGGTTTCTTTGCGACACCTACCTTGTTTTTACCTGTGGGTAGCTTTGCACAACTGAGTGCCTGGGGCACTTTCAGGAATAGGGAGAACAGCATCCTGTGCTGCCTGGGTTTTCTGGGAAAGTTATTACTTGCTAGAAAAGAGTGCTCTGGTGAACCCCAGTATAGCAGGGGGAAAAGGCTACAGATTTTGTATTTTCTTCCTAAACAGCCCAGGGCTTTACATGTCATTCACCATCAGGAATGGAGCACTCTGAGAGCATGAAACTCCTGGGGCAGTTGGGGAGGAGGAGACTTGCTTAAGCTGTGTTTGGAGAGACCAGCAAGAATTGAACACGGTAGCAGAGCTTGGAATATGCTTAGGTACCTGAGCCGTGAAAGGTTTTAACAGTAGACTGTGGTTCCTAGCCTTTATGATAGGAACCATGTAGAAGATGACTCTTTAAAAAGATGTGTAGGAGAGACAGACAAAGACAATATACCACAGAGAGACCCTTCAGCTTGATTTACAGGCACAGTCTCAGAGTCAAAGGAGCTGGGCACTTTGAAGATGCAAGTCTGCAAAAACACAGGTTCTGAAGCAAGAAAGTTGGGCAAAATAACCCATGCCAAATGCTTCTGAAACACCCTAACTCTATTTAAGAGGGCAACATGAATCCTGTAAGACTACACCCCAGCTTTTGCTCAGGGAAAGTACACGGTGTATTAGCTGTCATTGCTGCATCACAGGGGATAGCAGGTTGCAAAACACTTCCAGTTTTGGATGGGGAGTCACACACAACCTGTATGTTTCTGTGGTAGGGTCATCTACAGTTGTAAATTACAAAGACAAAGGATGTTGCTGGCAGACACTGAGCTCGTCTGCCTCTAGGTAATGCTGAGAAAGAGCTGCACTCGGCATTCGGAGGGCCTGATGTGTAAGGACAGGCATGCACAGCAAGACAGCTGTACTCTGTGCCACCTCAGCAGCAATCACTTAAAGCAAGTGTACAGTTCATTACAAGTGCATGTAGATGTCTTGGAAATAGCTTAAAGGCTGCTGAAATCTGGACTCAGAGAGGCTGTGCTGCTATAGCTTGAGAAGGAAAAGGAATGATGCAAAATGGATGGGTAAACATCTGTGAACAAAATATTACCGTAGTAATGAGAGTTGCAAAGCCACCAAGGCAAACTTGAGTCAGACCGTAGGAGCTGCTGTGGTTAGGAAACACATTGGTCTTTCGGAGATCACACAAACTTCAGAAAGAAGAGTTTGCAATGTAATTTCCTTATAGTATGAGTGTTAGTCATTTCAGCTTGGGAGCTTTTTCTTTTTTTTTTTTTTCCCCACAGTATCTTGGCATGAAAGAGGCTTCTGAGAGTTCACTGTGGCATCAAAAACTCAGCCTCAGAGTTCAGAGTGAGATGAGTGCCAGTTCTGGCTGTTTATGTGAAACATAAAAGCACCCAGTGGAAGTGGGATGAAATCCCATTTAGGCTTATCATGATGACTTTAATGAAGAGAATCTTCTACCTCCTGACTCTTTTCTACTGAGCCTTCTAGTAACATTGCATTTCCATGGAGGGACTAAGTTGTGGGCTTGTATTAGTCTGTGTCTGCAGATGCCCGTCCTGGTTATATGTTGTTTCCGTGGTTCTGACTGGAAACATGCATTTTGGCAAGCTAAGTCTCTCATTTCAATGGCAAAGGGCGTAATTCTGTTTTGAAAGTAAAATCTGTAGGCCCAAATAGTATCAGCTAGATCTTTCAGCAAGAGGTAAGTATTCAGATCCCTCTCCTTTTCTTAGTGTTTGCTTTGGCACTGAAATACCTGTTCAAATTTAGCTGAAGGTGCCCAACATGTAAGCAGGTTTGTATGTAATTGTGTCTGGCTGCATCTGTAATCCTCTTTATGAACTTGCATTAACTTCCAAGTGATGCTTAAGTTCCAAAGAGCAGCTAGAGAGAGAGATTTAAACTCAGGAAATCAATGAGAGCTGCTGAAAGCCCCATTAGACACTTCCTGGCATCTCTTTAAAAAAACCCAAACAGGCCAACTGTGCTTTGAAGCCTCTTTCAAAGAAGAGGGTCAGGTGCCCAAAGCACCAATAGGTTTTTTTGCCCATTCTGTAGTATTTGCTGTAGTGAACAAGTTTTAAATAAGATGAGCGTTTGGTGGTTTCCATTGGACAGAGCTCTATAAAAACAGCCCCCAAACCTCCACGTGTGAAAACGAGACCGAGCAAGGATGGGCAGAGCCTCCTGCACATTATGCGCAAGGCTCTATCACCTCAGCAGCTTGCAGAGGAAAGGGCAGGAGTGAGGGAGCTACAGCCAGCAGAGAGAAGCAGCTCCTCAAGTCCTGGAAGTGTGCAAGTGCTGGATCACTGTAATTAAGAGAACCTAATGATTATGCCTTTTTTTTTTTTTTAAATCCCACTAGTGCTGTATTAAGAGTATATGGGGTTTGGTTGGTTTTTTTTCTTGTGACATTTTTCTGCGGTTTTTGGGCTCTGTAAAGAATTAAACGGGAAGAAAGTTTTGGAATTTAACAGAAGTCGGTGCACACATCATGCAAAGGGAGATGTTGTAGATAATATGTATTAGTCACCCTAGAAATTCTCAGAGCAACAAGCCACAGGGAGTTCAGTAATGGTGCTCAGGAACAATAACCCCAGTGAAACTATGGGGCCTGGATAAATGGATACGGAGTTTTACTCTCCAAGGAACTATGGGGAAAGCCTACCGTTTCAAACTGAATAGTTATCTTAGGAGTCCAACTTGAAATACCTTAAAATAAATCTGATTTTCTAGAAAATGAGTAATCCATATTTTAAAAGGACCGACAAATATGTTTGCAGTTGTCTAAAACTGAAGACAACCATAGTCACTTATGCGAAAACCAAGATGGAAAAAAACACTATAGGTTATACACACACATACAGTCTGGAAGTTTTACTTGGTTGGTGCCTGGCTTGAAAGTGAGGAGAGCTGCAATGACCAGTAAACCTTTTTAGTGGATTTAAATTCAGGGTAGGGGTGTGTTGTGGGCGAAGCAGCCACAAACCACATGCATTAGTTGCAACTGAAATTCTTCTGTATACCTTGCATTAGTTGCAACTGAAATTCTTCTGTATACCTTGTAAAGCTGTTATCATAGACAGGCAGATCACACTCCGGGTTTTCCAGTTCATCGCATGCAATTGTAAATCCATCATCTAGAATTGCCAGTAAAGGATGGGCTGTGTCCTCGTTAAGGCAGAAGTAGGTGCCTGCAAGAGAGGAGAATGCCTGAGGGTAACTCCAGCAACTCCTTATGGCATTAGGGTTTGCAGCAAGGGTGTGGTGAAATGTTGTTTGGATCCACAAAAAGATTAACCAGTGCTCTGGAAGGAATCTGTGGTTGACATTGAGAGGACAAGGTTGTCCATTTGGAGTTTTTCAAATAAATGGGTGTTTTACAGCTTAATACTGTTTAGTTATAGCCTTGTGAAAAAGAGAAAAGGGGTCTTAACCTGGTTTTGAACCCAGTCAGGGCTCAAAGGTGCAGGCGTTGCGCAGGAAGTAGCTATTCAAAGGTGAGGGGTCCTCCCTGCAATGGACTGCCCGGTTTCAATCTTCCTCAGAGCTGAAGTGATCTATTTTTAATCACTGAAAGGAGAAGGGGGGCTTAAAGGCCTCTCCATGGCCCCACTCTTCCATGCCAGGCACAGTTTGAAGAGAAGGAACCTCTACAAAGGTGCCACACGCAACATCCTTCATGCTTCAGCACCTCCTCTGAGCACCTGATCTGAATGAGCCCTCAGAGAGGTAAGTCAGCTAAGCCAGCCCAGGATAAAAGTACTTCTGCCTTTCTCCCTTTGGAGACTTCACAAAGCAGGTCTGATGCACTGCATTCTGATGAGCAGCCACGTGCGTCACAGCTGCTGTTTGTAGTTGGTGCTTGTGTATCCACCCCAGTAAGTAAGAATGAAAGGTCATTCGCAGTGTTGGAGGTGAGCGCTTGCAGCTGACAGATCAATTTGCATCAGCTGTTTGCATAGTGTAGACTCAGTTTGCATAATGTAGACTCCGAGAAGATAAATCTCTCCAAATGAAATCATTATAATCAAACTGCAAATTACTTCAATGCAAATACAATACAAACAATGACAGGGCAATTACAGGCATGTGCTGCTGAAAACAAACACATGCTGTGCAAGCAGAATTGGCAATTTCAAATATTGAGTTTGATTTAAGTAGTTGAAATACACATGAACAGTGGTAAGACAATGACAGTCTTCCTCTCCAAAGATTTAAGAATGATCATTTCTTTTCTCTGGTGCCACTGATGTGTAGCAGACACATTTCTTACTGAAACATAGCCTTTCGCAGATTAATGGGTGTGTGGTCAGCTTGCTGAATAAGCACAATTTGCAAATCTCTCGCAGAAGAGACACAGGTATGGTGCGAATGCATCTGTGAGTGATGTGGGAGGTTTGAGACACCCCAGTGAAGTTGCAGAGTCATTATAGCAGTGGTGAAGATGAAAACAGGTTGCTACCTGTAAGTCATTAAAACAAGCTTTGATTAGATGGTTGGGAGGGGAAAGGGACTTCCCTTTGGGGGAGAAGCTTAATCCTTGCCCAGCGTGGCACTGAAAGCAGAGATGATAATGCTATGTCAGTTACCAAAAGCAAAGCTTCCAGCTGAAAGCTGTGACTGCCTTTTTCCTGAGGAATAAAGGGAACCAGCCCTCAGAGCTTCCCCAGCCAAGCTGGAGACGTTCTATATACATACACGGGAAGACTTTGCATATCCAAATGACTCTGGAAAGTGCTGACTGACTGTCTCAGCCATACTTTCCAGCAGCAGCAGCGTTACAAGGTAATCTCTGAAGTAAACTAAAATCACACTACAACTTTCACAACTTTCTTCATTGGTGTGTCAGTACTTGGCAAGCTGGCAACATCTGGGGTCGTTGGGTTGATCTAGTCTTTTAAAATGTTTAGACATTAGTAACTTTCAAGTATCAAATGTACTGGACAGAAACAATTTTGAATTACAGAGCTAAAGCAATGCACTTATTGTTACAAAAAGTGTTTTTTTCATTCCTAAAAGGTTACCAGGTGTGTAATTAGATGTAAGAGATTAGGACCTGATCCAGAGGCCATTGAAACCAGCAGGAATCTTTCTGTTGAGATAATAGATGCTACAATAGGCTGCTGGAGTTGATCCGAGCTGTACAGTACCTGTGGTGTGTATCAGGACAGGTTCACTTCTTTCACTGGAACCACCCAGGTTTAGGGCTCTAACACAGATGCGATAGCTTTGTGTTGGCTGGAGGTGAATTAGGACTTCACAGTTAGGAATCCCAACAATAGATCTACAGAAAATAAATTCAGGGAAAATGATAGGGTAGAGAACAAAGGTA
Source organism: Aptenodytes forsteri (assembly GCF_000699145.1). Taxonomy (NCBI): domain Eukaryota; kingdom Metazoa; phylum Chordata; class Aves; order Sphenisciformes; family Spheniscidae; genus Aptenodytes; species Aptenodytes forsteri. The sequence goes on from NW_008795035.1 coordinate 3,772,685, forward strand.
GGCCTCTGAGATCATTTTTCTGAACGACACAGAAGAAATTACATGATCAGCTTCTCTCGTAACCCATCAACAACACTTTAACTTGCACAGTTGTCAGTAGCGGGGGTAAGAGAGAGTCTGTGACAGACTATGCAGATTTTTACATTTGCTTCTGCCCTTTTCCCATACCCTGTATAGTCATTTTCGATTAACATTTATACAATTAATTTTACTAACAGGAATGTTTATAAAGGTGAATTCATCAAAGGGTCCCGAGTCCTTTCTTAGTGCTATCTGATGCCACGTGACTTGAAATGGTTTCATCTCTACCGGTCATGGACTCGATAGAATAGTGACTCACTCAGTAATAATATCGCCATTTTCTTCATCTGTCAGCTTGGACAATTCAACCATATAGGAATCAACAGGGTTAATGTCTCTAGATTCCCAGCACACCAGTGCTGCATTTTCACAGCTTCGGATCTTTTTACTCTTTATGGTAGGTGGTGAAGGAGCTAAAAAGTAGGCAAAAGAACAATTCTAAGCTGTTGCTTGAAGAGGTTTGCAACAAACATGCTTTGAAGACTTAAAAAATAGAACAAAGTTGTTTACTAATACTATATAGTTAAAGAAACCTGCTTCCCCAGTGGACAATAAACAGCAGGCAGGGTGGTTAACAGTACTATTCAAAGACTTAATTTGGACTATAAAGGTCCCAAGAGAATTAATCAGAGAAGTAACATACATAGAGACTGATTACACAACTCTTTTCTTTTTATCATTGGTTTTATTTTTGTCATAAAGGTGCATCTCTTCTCTGCTCTAAGATGTCAAAGACATCTTGGAATGAGTTCTTGAAGGTCTCACTCTGACTTGCTCAATTTGATGTCAGGATTTCACAAAAAAGAACCAGGGTCTGTAATTAATCTTGTTGCAGTTCAGCTATTGGGAAGAATTCCTGAAGACAAGCCACACTAATCAAATTGTGCTTGACTGAACTGCAGTTACAAAGGGCAGCATAGCAGGTGAATCCACAAAATATATACAGGCCAAGAAAAGGAGGGCTGGCATCCATCTGGCAGAACTGGGAGACTTGAGCCTTATTCCCAGCCCTCCTACATGCTTGCATTTAAATAAGTTATTTTGTCTCTGTGCTTCTGTTTCTTCAACTCTAAACCAGGGACAATTGCCCTGATAGGCTCTCCAAATAAAAATAGGAAATTCCCCTGCAGTCAGTAGACTTACATCGGAAGAAACAAAGCGCCCAGAAAGCATTACTGGCATAAAATTCAGAGATGACTGTGAATTTCACTATGAAGGTCACATAGTCATATGAATAAAATATTTTTACCTGTTACATAAACTGCTCTTTCACTTGGTGGACTGATACCAGAGGCATTTAAAGCACTGACCCAAAATTCATACTGTGTATTCGGCAACAAATTAGTAATGGTGCAGTATGTTTCTTTGACTTTTAGCGTATGCTCTGAAATGAAAACAACAAAGCATTTACAGTGCCTTTACACAGTTACCCACCCTTACCCAAAGCTGCCTCAAATAATGGAGTTGAGGTGCATTGTTTTGTGTGCTGAGTTCAAGAGAGCTCCTTGTGCTCCATACCCTTTAATTAGCTGTCAGGCTGTTTCACCATGCCTTCCTCTAAGGAGGCATAAATCAGGTAACGCATCAGCTTCTGAAGGAGCCACATCACTCAGGAAAAAAAAAAACCCAGAAAGAAAGGTCACCCAGCTGTCACTGAATTTTTTCTAAAAAGACCCTGCACGTTCCCACTCTGGGGATGCTGTCTGGTCAGCTCAACCCAGCAGTGGGACAAGAGCTGAAGCTATTTCACTACTCATTTCTCATTCTTCATCTTATAAAATTTGGACAGTTTCTGCTTTTTTTTCTGAACTGGCCACTTGGCACTACTGGCTCCCACTTTTGCTGGAGAAGTGACTGGGCGTTTTCAGGAAAAGGTTCTGCAAGAATATTATTAGCAAAGGCAATTTCGTCACAAGGCTGGGAAGGTTCTGCAAGAATATTATTAGTAAAGGCAGTTTCGTCACAAGGCTGGGACCTTTTAGGATGGTCCTGTGGTTCTTTTTTTGTGTGTGTAGGTGATGGGGAGTTACAGCCTATTATTAGCACTGAGATAAACTGTAAGATGACTGTGGGGGTTTCAGTGGGTGTGCCGATAATATGATGATTCGCTCTCTAAAAATACTGTGCCTTGCAGTGGATGCAGCGCATGCATGTCTAACGCAGTGCCCACCCCCCAGGAAAAGAAGTGCTACTGTTGAGACCTGACTCCATCCACTGTCCCCTTCCCACTCCTGCTACCCCAGCTGCTGTCCCGTCCTGTCTTTGCTCCTGTGATGGGTCCTGCTGCAGCCAGTAGCTTGGCAAACCTGGCAGGGGAAGAGCGACAAAGCCAGAAGCAGGAAATGTGGTGGCAGATATGACAGTTTTGGTGGCGGAGAGAGTGCACAGAAGGTGCACTGGTTGCCACAGCAAGTCCAGAGGCACCTTGGAACTAGCTGTTTTTGCCAGTGGGGAGCTGAGGTGTCCCCTTGGGTCCAGGCCTCCTTACCTGCTTGTTCATCGCTGTGCTTCTCGTTGCTCACTGGTTTATAGCACAGTTGGTAGCACTCAACAGTGTCATCTGAGAAGAGGCCCCAGCAAACTCTCAGTGAGGTGCCAGTTGCTGCATTGGGAGCCTGGGGATTGATCACAGGGGCACAAGGAGCTACAGGGAGGAAAACAGGTCAGTTTTTTAATGTATAAGCATGGTATGTTGTTCACAGGCAAACACCTCTCCTCTCACAAAGGTGTTTACACAAAGCCTAGGCATTGAGTAGAGTCATATTCCTCCCACATAGAGAAAAGTTAGGAGCTGGCCCTGTAAATAGTTGCAGATAATAATCAGGTCATTGGTGTATGAACTAGTCTTGCTTCAAATCAAAATCAAAACAACAAAATACATAAGCCTCTGCCTAACCCTCCTCTGTAAACTTGACCTCCCCTGCCTCCGAGGGCTGCTGTTCCCCAGCGAGCTAGTATGGTCCTGCAGGAGCAACATCTGACACGCGCTGCACTGCTGCAGACCAGCCCAGCGGCTGAGGAGTCTCTGGAGGAAAGATGAGGGAAAAGCTGTACGACATGGGGTCAACAGCACAAGCAAACAAGTAATAAATGCTATTTTTAATTTAAGAAAACACAATGTATGGGCATAAAAAATGCATGGTGTTCTTTCTGACCATTTGTGGTGTGCCAGAAAAGATTCAAAATCTTTTGTATTTTTATTTTTTTAATTATTAGAAATTTGTCTGGGTTTTGCTCTGTTTCCTGTGGATAACAGGAAAAATGTTTGCTAAATAGCAGAGGAACAAGCCACTGAAATCTGGTTATCGAGGCAAGCTGTGCAGGTTGTTTAAAGCAGTCTGGTGTCCCTCTCTACTTTGTTCAAGCAACTACAAGGTAAGACAAGTTATCACCAACTAAGCATGCCTGACCCCTCAATAGAAGGGGGGAGTCTTTGTGAGTCTTCTGGGAAATTATCCAGCAAAAGCAGGGAAGACCAAACTTGGCAGTTCTGGTAATTTTATACTGAAAACAAATGAAAAAAAAATTAAAAATAGCTTCCAGTGTCTCTGTATACATAGGCAAACAAAAAAATCTAGAGGAAAAACTAGGGAGAAGCTAATTCAGGCTTTGCAGTTCTCCTTTAAAAGAAGTAATGGACTTCTGTTTAATACATATCCTTAATTAAATGTAAATAGGTCTGAAATAATAATCAGGTAGGAAGAGTACCTGGAATAGTATTAATGGAGTTCATCAGTTGTTCAACTTCAGAGAAATCTATGACCCGCTCTTCAAAGTCTGGCAGTGTTGAAAGCTCTAAATCCACTTCTTTCTTTAAGAATTCTTCTAGCCTGTAATTGTAGGGAAAAAAAAAAGTCTAATTGGAAGTACCATAGTGTTGGAGATACCTTCCTATGATACCTATTAGTAAGAGCAAAAGAACATCAAACTCTAAATTAACAGCTATTTCCTTAAAATAATGTTTTCATAGTTGTACAAAGCTCAGTCTCCCCATGCCCTTTGCTTGGAGATACACGGCCGTACATCAGATCAGTGCTCCAAGATGCCAAACAGAGCTGGATGCTGATGGGACTGAGGGACCATGCTTTGTGTGCCCTACTCACGCAGCGAGCTGGCTGCAGCACACTGCAATCCCACTGAGCAGGTGAGTGAGATTTCCCCAGCACCCCTCTGTGGGAAGCAAGCTATTAGCTCCATGACTTTCATTATTTAGAATTTGTGACACTGTTACTAATTCAGGACCTCATGGTTCTAGGTGTTGTGAATTTGAAACAAAGGGGTATCTTTTCTCTGTGTTTTCATAAATGATGACAGTCAATTTAAATGTATACTTTTTGCAATTGATTTAGTGTGCCTTAAGATTTCTTCCAACTGCTCCAAGATCTTTCAGTATCTGTTTTGAGCTCCCACAGATTGACTTTCTACCCCTCTATACTAATGCATGAAGAAGCCTAATCCCTACATAGGGAGCTCAGTTTTAGGCAGATTTGTATCCAGAGCATTTCTTTCAGGATCATTAGCAATCCTGTTTCTCAGTCACTGAAATTAGGTCCTTATGACTAAACCGAAAACAGTGATTTATTCATGCTCTAACTCTCCCTTTGGGTTTTTTAAAATTGGCTCAAAACTAGTTTTGAGTGTTAAACTTCTTAGAGCAACATTTTCTGCTGCAGTTTGAACCAGAAATACTGAAGATTTCAATAGCTGTAGTAGCTTAGATAACATTTGTGTGCCTGAACAGAGTCCAGAACATGCAAGTGTCTCCAATAACCAGGCCCAATTAGCAGGAAGGAATGTGACACAAAATCCCAGACTTTGATACTACCTGTCAACCATGGTTACTGCTGCCTGTGGAAAAAAGAGAGCGAGCGTTAAAGACAGAAAAGATACATTTCTTGCATTAGTCTACATCATGCTGTTGGCCTGTCATACATGAATTGTCCCAAATGCAGCCCTTAGAGTGAGCTAATTGGCCCTCACCCAGCACTAAGAACAAAGCCGTGCCTAACTGTCCATACAAATGGACAGATCTTGGCTGAATTTACAGTAAGATAACATGCAGTATCAGGCAGTGACCAGTGTCTACCCATCTAGACTCTAGACTGTATCCTTCCTCAAGTGTCCAAAATGCCAACAGATCCTTCACAAACAAAAAACCAACAACAGCTGGGGAAAATAACTTAGTGAAATTATCTGCATTGGAGGCAGTGCATGTTACTGGAAGACAGACGTCTTCTCTCATCCCTGGAGAAACCTAAGCAACTGAGAGCTCATGACCAAGAGCTATTCACTTCTTGGTGAATAATGGTTCCTAGGGGTGATGTAAAATTGTTTACGAGCTAAGAAGACAATAAGGTTATTCCAGAGATGCAGAGGAATGGGAAAAGTCAGCTCACGTGAAGAACTCCGCAGGCTGGAGTGACACAGCAAGCTGATCCATTGCAGCAGACTGGAGGTGTTAGATGTGTTTACTGTCCGGTTCCGAAGTTACTGTGGCTGTGCTATAGAAATGCTCCCACCCACCTGAGTCACAGGACAGCTCAGATTAGAGCAATCGCTCATCAGCAGTGAAAATTCTCATTTTTTTCCAATTATTTTTCTACCTGCTAAAGAAAAATAACTTCTTGACACCTCCTCAACAGTGGGATTCATCCATCACTTTGCAGGAGCTCCTGACGTATTTAGTTTGGAGCCTCCTGTTCAGCTGAACTTTCCAACAAAATGAGCAAGAAAAAGAAACATCTTACAAAGTGGTTGCATCAGCCTGCCTGCTGTGAGCCCAGAATAGAGCAAGAGAGCTGAGCCTGCATGAGGCAATGAACACTAAGTGCTTCCAGAGTTTCCCGAGATAAGCTTTTTAGAGAGAGATCTTCTCTCTGAACCCCAGTGAGACTCATAAATCATTGAGCATCCAGGCTACAATCTTCTGCTGCTGCTTCTGCATTTTGGCCTCGTTGTGTTGCCCCACTAAGTCAATGCCACCATGCCAAGCACCTGGAGCAGTGACAGCACCATGGACCGAGCACCCCAGATGCTCTCTAGAAATAAACCCACTTGGGACTTCCCAGCTGGGGACTACTTGCAAGCAGCAAAGAGCATTTAGAAGGGGCCTTGCAAGTTAAAGCTCTTTACCTTCATAAAATTGGCTTTGTCATTTTCCAGGTAAAGCTCCTGGGTTGTGTCTGTCAGCTCCTTGCAGGTGTCGAGACGTTCCCCACAACTGACCAGCTGCCCATATAAAGCTTCCAGCTTCTGCCTCTTCTCTTCCCCCAGTGCTTCCAACTGTTCTTCGTACTTCTGAGCAAGCACTTGCACTGCATCGTTGTAATGTGCCTCGAAGTTCTGCTCCTGCCTCCCAAAGTTTTCCTGCAAGGCATTTGGGGGTTTGTTCCTTGGTGTCAGGCCTGATCCATAGCTCAGCCAGAGAAAAATCTTACTCAGGTCTGCCTAAAATTCTCCTTGCCAGGGAGGCAATGCCAGTACACAGAAGCTGTAATTTGACTAATTTGCATTTTTTAGGGGTTTATTCTAATCATTCACCCCTACTGAGGCACAAGAGAGTGTTGGATCTGGTTCCAGGCATAGTAAGAGCACCAGAAATTATAATAAAAATAATTATGCAAGTCAACTGTCTCCAGCCTAAGCCCGGGGAGCACAATTAGGGATATATCCTAGCCATAATCTCACAAGTGTTTCCACCAACACAGTCAAGCACATCCTTCCATGAGAGAAACCATGGCAACCCAGTGGGATCCATGGATTCGCACTGGGGGAGCTGAGCAGCTAATGCTGGTATCCTCACTCACTGCTGGAGAAAGCATTAGGAAGGAAGATTTAAGGAGCAGGCAAGGCTTTATTGCCAGTAGCTGCCCACTGCTCAGGCACCGATGTCCTTCTGTGCCACATGCAGCAGAGAAAAGGCAGTAGGTGCCTTGAGTTACTGCTTCAGTTTGACTTGCTACCAGCTGGGCTCCTTCCCCTGGGGCCAAGTTGGCATCAGGCGAGCAGGAGCACAGCCCTTGAAGTGCCGTAGCTTGATGCAGCTGGTCCAAGGGTTTGCCTGTATCTGGCACTTCTGTGAATGAAACTGAGTGAACACGAGGGGTACACTCTGGATGGACTAGTTAGATCACAGTCTTTGGCCATTTAAAACTAAGGTAACCTGAGTGGGGATCACTTTATTTCTGAATGCAAGTGTCTGCACAAATGCTTAATATGGTTTTACTAGCCCACAGAAAAAAATTCATTAGGATGAATTTTCCTGAGTACCTCAGTCTAGGCCAACCCCAAGATAACTCTGTGCTCTGTTACCATAATTACTCACCGTATTAACAACTGAACACTATGACTGTCAAAACTGTTCTAACCACAGTACCACAAAGTCAGCCCAAGAAAAAATGCCTTACCTCTACGGTGATGAAGATTTCCTCCAAGTGACTGGCAAAGTTTTCCATCTGAGCAATCTGCTCTTCCAACTTGCACATATTTTTATGAATCTCCTCCTACCAAAACACCCAGTGTGATTCTTAGTATGTCTGAACACTATTTTTGAGGGACCGCAGTACACTTGTATTACTCTTACCCTTTCGCTTTCCACAGCACTGGGGAGCTGTGCCACCTCATGATCCTTGTGTTCACCAAACAGTTTGTCAAAAGCTCGGATTGGCATCTTGCAGGTAGAGCAAAAAACATTTGCTGCTTCCTCCTCCTCACTGACAGCCTGACTGCTCCACTCATCCGACATGCCGCCACTGCTAAGCCCCTCTCTGGACCATGTGTGGCGCTCAGCCTCATCCTCTGCTCTGGCTTTGCTCTGATCTTCATCTTGAGAAGCCTCACCAGGAAATCCCTGCTGCTTTGTGCTTTGACTTTGATCTTTCACTGGAGAGCTGCTTTTTGATGCATTATATATGGAGCCTTGTGATCCTGCTTCTTCTGTGCGAGCAGGTGGCCATCTGCTTTCCACCATCTCCAGATGTCCTCCAAGAAGCTCAAGCTCTTTTTCTCTATCCTCATCAAGTCCATACATCTTAGCCAACTCTGCAACCTCCTTTTCCAAGTCATATCCAGCTTCTTGCGAGCGCTGAAATTTTTCGCTACTCAATGCAGATTCCTTTCTGGTATCCCCCAGAGATCTGTCTTCTTGACCAGATGGCTCTTCGGGAAAGATATCAAACCTCTCCTTTGATCCATAAAGATCCATGTGATAAAATATCAAGCCTTCAGCCTCACTAGACCCTGGGACTGGTGGGGAAGCTGAACGACTGGGCGACTGGTAACTAGTTTCATACTCTCTTGTGCTGCCAGATCTGGATGACATTGGTATCCTCAGTGGGGCTTTTGAGATGAGTCTCAAACCTGTAAAAGGTAAGAAAGATCCTTAGCTACATACTTAGATATCAAGCATGAGTTTTTCTTGCTTAAAAATATACAGATGGAATAGGTTTGGCTGAGGACTGCTCAGGGCCTGGAGGTAGGCATGGGAAAGACCAAAGCTGATAGTGAAGCCACGGGAAGCTTGTTTTTTCTTGCCTCCATGCAAGCCGTCTCTGGTGTGCATTCTATGTTTTCTGAGTGGCTCATTTGTGACCCTGATGTCTGATTTCCAAACTGTGGAATAGTCCTGTCCTCAGCTCAACACTGCGACTGTGCTTCAGGTGCACGTAGTGCTGTTCTGTGCAATTGGAGATGGCCTGGTTTGAAGTCTGCTCACCCTTCAGCTGCTGTCAACTGCTTTTTCTCAACTGTCAGCCAGGCATACTGTAGGATGCCCTCTCTTGTGACCACTGATGCCATATGACGCAATAGTAAATGCCCTGAAAAATCCTGTTCTGGATTTTTCAAGTTGCCATTCTTGATACTGAAACTTGAGGTTTCTTTTAACATTATTCTCAGTCCAGGTCTCAGGTCCTTTCTACAAAACAGGGAAAAATACTGCCCTTTGGGGGTCCTCAGGTGCTGTGAAAATATGTATTTTAACATAAATGAAGCTCAGAAAAAAGATCGATGATGATCCCCATGATAAAGCATAGAGTAATTAGGAAGCAAGGCAGGTCATTGGCCCCTGAATTGAGAGAAGCCTGCTCTGACCTGGAGCTTGCACACTTTGTTCATTCTGTGCAACGTGGGAGGTGCAAAAAGAGCATATGGATGCGAAATACAAAGCTGTATGATAAAGCAGATGCATGTGGGACAACAGTAAAGGTGCAAGGGCAATCTTAACCCTGACTCCCCAAGCCCACTCTTTCCAACCAGCACGTATTAACAACAGCACGTGAAACAATGCTAGTACAGAGGGACCACATGGTGCTCTGTCAGAGCTGCAACATCCCTGCGGTCCTCCACTGTTCACCAGCACTAACAAAATCGCGGCCACAAAACTACTCAGGTCAATTTTCTCAGCAGTTTACTACTACAATCAAAAGAGTTCATGGAAAGATTTCAGCTGAATATTAATGAACCTATAGTTACATCTAGTCCTAGCTCAGTGAAGCATATGAAAGCTTTAAAACCACTTTCTCGCAGAAAAAAGCCAAAAGGTCAGTCAGACATTAAGGTTACCAGAGCTTCTGCAGAAGCTTTTACATAAGCTTTGCTTTCAAACTGCTTTTTATGGTCTTCGTAGTTTTGAGTACTTGCTATCACTTCAAATTTATTTCATCAATATTTTACTAATATTCCTGAGGATTACTTAGCTAACAAAGTCAACACAGTCAGTGACTTATTAGAAAGCAACTTCTCGAACCAGTGAAAAATGTTAAGAAACTCCCAACTCTCCAGTTTTATATCAATGACTGAAAACAGTCCAGCCTACCAGATCTGCAAGACAACACACACAGAAGTTCAGCGTTTGTCTTCTGGCACTGCAGACATGGGTGTGGATTCTACAGCTAGCAATATCTTACTCTAGACAAAAGCACTGAAGTTAAGCAGAAATACTATTTATGCTAAAGGTGATAAAATAAATCATGCAAATTTTAACATATTAAACAGAGAAAAGGTCTTGACACATACCAGAAAATGTTGTCTGGCTCCCACAAAGACTTTTTTCCCCATAATTATAACAATAAGGCTTGCTTTAGAAGCTACTACTAACTAGAAAAGTGAATTAACAAGTATTTTTCCTACCAAAATGGTAGCAATTAAATTACATAAATTAAAATGAACATAATTAAGCTCATCTGGAACCCTGCTGCCTAAATAAGATTTTCAGATGAGTGCTCAGTGTTTGCTCAGTTTACAGGCACAGATACAATTACAGTGAAGAATGTTTAAGTCCGTGACCATCAATTATCGAAAATATATAACAAAGAATGTTACTGCCTGAACACTTGCCTTCTATCTTAAGACGTCGTAAGTTCTTCTGATAGCTCAGATGGCATCAAACTTCACATTTATTTCCCCTAGTAAAAATTAATTCACACGAAAGCAATTCCCTGCCACTTTCCTATGACTGCAGTTGGAAGACTTATTACCGTAACCCTAGACCGGCTCTTTGCTCAGGGGACATACCAGCAATGAGCAATGGAACAAATATAGATGTGCCCTGGCTGTCCTTCAGCAGCGTGCTGCCTGAGTGTCACCAGGATGAATGTCAAACGCCGAGAAAAGGCTCTGAAGGTTGATTCCTGGATCTGAAGTACTTGGAACAATTATACAGACACCTTGCTAAAGCCAGAGCACCCTCTCACTTTCTGAGCTGGTATTAATAAACGCAGCAGAGTGCAGTCATTGACTCTAGGTGTGATTTCCAAGGCTGTGGTGCTAGGCAGAGTATGGTGTGTGGGATACACAAAACGTGCACTCTGCACAAACTCAAACGGCTGGAGGCATACTTACAGCATTGCTGCATATTTAAATGGAAGTATCTGTTCTGTTCTTTGCAAAAGTTTAATGGCAAAGTCCTTCTCTCTATTAAATTAGCAGAAGCTTTACTATGGGGTTGAGTTGGAATCAAGATCAGATTCTAGAAACAAATATTAAACCCCCAGAATTTAGAAAAAAATCAGAAATCATAATGTTGCATACACTATTATACATATACATACATCCCCACCCTGTATCTGTACGCTAGACCACTGGAAAGCTAATTATAGTGAAGAAAGTGGCCAATGGCCCAGCTAGGGAGGGTTTTCACGGGAACATATCCCCTCAGTCTGCGCTCAGTAGTGGTTCACCTGATAAAAACCAGGCTGTGTATTACCACTGATTATTGTGATTACTGTAGCACTTGAGCTTTACGTATCCACTCAAGCCCACAGTTGTCCAGCATACATAATCTTCTGCTTGTGAACGTGCTACTGAGCCAGCCCTGCTGGCAAGAGGTTTTTAAGCACTTTTGAGACCATTGCATTGTATACGTCTTGAGCTCAGGGGACAGCGCAAGGGGAAACGTCTGTTGGATCTTGTCACAGCTCTGCTTTTTCCTCCTTTTCCAATTAAACTTGGTGTCATTTCCTCACATTTCTAGCAGTGCAATTGTTTGCTGTTTTGGTGAGGAATTACAAGTTAATTACCCACGTAGTCATGATCTCATTGCCGCTGACAGTGCCTCTATCATCTGTGAGATCAGAGAAGAAATGTTTTCACATAAATGGTGTAGCCTTTGCTGAAATGTTAACTTTTATGCTGTCAGACAGATTTTATTAATTTTTCAAACGAGAACTTATTTTTGCCCTTATACTGTTAAGCTACACTATCTTGCAGGCTTAATTTATTGAAAAATTAGTAGTGCCAGCTTTGCTTCCAGAGACTAGAATCTAACATTCTGTTTACCATGAATTAAATTCAGCCTTGCACACAAGGCCTGAATAAGAGATATGTGCTATATAAAAACCCCTTTGCTCCCCGCTCCCTTCAGAGGCCCGTGAGGCGGTATTTAGGCGGTATAATAAGTATGACGGCCTTCAGACTGAGTTTGATTTAAGGACAAGCACCATTTGACTGCAAGGTGGTTTGCGGCCGCGGCCCCTGGGCGTGTGGCACAGCAGGCGCCGGGGCCTGGGGCCACCCGGCACCCCCAGGGCTCGAATGCTGACAGAGGGTAGCGCGCCTCTCTCCATTTTGAAGGGCGGGGAAGGAGTGTGGGGCTTCGGCTGGCAACAACCTGTGAAATTTCACCGGTCCCATGGGAGCGATGCCGGGAAAACCGCTCGCGCACGGCAGCCTTCCCTCCGCCAGCGGCCACGGCAGTCAACGGCCCAAACCCGCGGGGCGCAGG
>NW_008795035.1:3786836-3810762 GCF_000699145.1 Aptenodytes forsteri
GGGATCCCGGGGGCCTGAGGCTGTCCCTGAGGGGTGCGGGGTGGGGGTGCTGCAGGGCCACCCCCTGCTCTCCCTGCTGGCAGAAAAAGGTTTCCCTCGGTGTTGGACTGCCTTCGCTGTTTCGTGCTGCAGCACGGCTCCCAGGTGCACCCGTCTGAGCCTCAGCTTTAGCACCTCTTGCTCACCTGGGAGTTGCACGCGTGAGGCTGGCAGCCTCTGCTGCAAGAGCTTCAGTCGCCCAGGTCAGACTCACGTTTGGGTAATGTGAGCGAGGGTGACCAAGTCACTCGTACCATCTTGCTCACGGTATTGTCCAATATTCAGATTAGTGCTTACACAAACACTTTTTTGATGGTCTGGAAAGAGCTAAGTCAACTTTCTCAAGTACTGAGTGTCATCAGTCTTTGTAAGTGCTACTTTATTAAGTGGGGAATAAGCCAGCTCCGGGTGGGCAGTCAGTATAAGACATTGGGGTGCTTACTTAAGCTGCAAGTGCTCCTACAAAAACACATTGCTAAAAATACCCAGCAGTGTTGTGCAATGGGTGGAATGGTAACCAAAAGGGAGAGTACAATCATGCTCTAATTTTCTAACCTCCCTATGAAGGTCTCCGACTGCCTGTTTGCGGTAATACCTATAACTGGGGAATTCTCAGTCAGGTTTTTTATTAAAACCAAACTTAGCCACGGACCTATGCCAAATAGGTGTTTTGTAGCCAGAGAAATTGTGTTGTTTTTTTTTTAGGCCAGAATCTGACACTTATGACTGTATGAACTAATGATGACGTTAGCCCTTTCTCCCTTTAGTACCGTAAGTTTCTTCTTGCTGTAGATGTGTTCCTGGATTTTTTTCCCAGGAAAAAGTAAGCACGAATTTAAAGGATGGTATCTAGTAACGTGGTTGCAATTAGGACATAGGTATGTTAAAACAAGAGTTAGAGATACTTGAAGCTCACCACTGTGTTGCTGCTATAGTTTACTTGCAGTATCTGTTTGCAGTCTATTTCCTGGCAAAGTAAGCTGAAAGGTATTTTATGAAAATGACCGTGCTTTGGAGGAAAGTTAAGACAGTTGGCTCTAGCCTTCTGTTTCCTCTTTCAGTATTTAAAAGCTGTAACAACGTTACTATTTCAGAAAGACACTGTTTTAAAAAAGACAACTTCAGTTTACATGAACTTCATGTACAATGCTGTATACAAAAGCTATTGTTTCTGTAACTGACTATAACAGTTCACGGCCCGGTTAGAAATACATTCTAGCCACCATGCTCTTTTGCAAGCAACACAAGCATGTACAGCCATGTGGCAGTTTGGGGTTTGGTGGTTGAGTGTAACTCAGTGCCAGTTACTCTGCTATTTCCAACTATATTTTAGATATGGCTGTTGTGGTTTAACACGCTATAAAGTGGTGGTGTATTTGCAGGCCTAACAGGGACATAAATTCATTATATATTGCAGTCTAGACCAAGTTATGCAAGATTCAAGAAATAAAACCTGCCTCTTCTGGCACCAAACTAGCCTTAAGTATCAGAGCATCCTTCTCGCCTTTTTATGTCCATGTCCTTCTCAAATACTTCATCTTCTGGGCCAGGAAACTAATTCTGAAGAATGCAGAAGATACCGGTACAAGGTGGAAGAGAGTAGTATTGTGTAAATACCTCTTTTTTGCATGTGTGTTCAAAGACAAAGGAAAAAACCCAGGAGCGATACTGTTAAAACAACCAGAGGAGTCAGTTGGGCTAATGGCGAACCAGAATTCTATGAAAAGAATATCAAATTGTGTAAAAGCAAGGATTTTACTTTAAAACAGACAAGATGTCACCCCCCAACCCCCTGTCCCCCCAAAAAAACCCACCTCACAACTCCAAACCCTTGTAATGAATGTCTCATGAGTTGACTTTAAAATTTCACTAATACTTCCCCTCTACTCACTACTTCCCCTCTACTCACTATAAACATTCTCCAGGAGCAGCGTGACCCTTGCTACTTGCTTTGAGTATGGGAACCAGAAAGTGAACTGTCGTGTTTCTATTTGGCTTTGACAGTGGGGAAACAGCAGGCTGTTAAATTGCTGCAGGTGGGCCCTGGGGACTGTGTCTGAGCTACCACGAGCTCCTGGGGAAGCCTAAGGGGCCGTGGGACGTCTGGGATTATCAGCAACGTTACAGTTCAGATCCTCTTGTTCCCCTGTCCCACCTGTGCCAGGCCTGGGGGGAGATGGGTGGGAAATGCCCTTGAGCTGACTTCCATAGATTTTTCCCTGGGGAAATGCCTCTACAGCTGGGAACTTTGCTCCTCCTGTCTTACCCCGACTCGGCTGGCAAGAGCAAAGGTGATGGTTTAATTTCGGTGCTTTTCAATTGCAACACAATCAAGCTTATGTTTCTAATGCTTTTTCTCATTGTTGTAGCACCAAACACCCACTGTTCCCTTCCCTCCTTACAGCGCTGTAGAGCAAACACTGTCCTTCCAGGAAGGTCTGTGTTTCTCAGTGGAACTTAGCTGTGTTCTCTCAGCTGGCTTGCTCTATCCTGGCACACAGAATGCACCATGGTCTCTGCTAGCTGCTGTCAAAGAAAAATCTTTGAAGCTTTGATTGATACCAGTAAACAAATGCAATTGAGGGGAAGTTTCCAACTTTGTATTTGTCATAGAAGCAAATAAAGACCTTAAATAAGGACTAGCGTATCAGAAAGGCGGTGGTTCCATGGAAGAATTACAAAGTGTAGTATCACTAGAACTGAGATTAGAATAAACTATTATAAATTATACAAATGTTAAAAGAATTTAACTGCAGGGTATATCAGGAGTAGAAACCTGTTTCTGTATTCTTATTTATAAATGGAAATCTGATTTTTCTATGCCCGAAGTCAGAAATTCTGGATCCAGAAACTCATTTCATATTAGCAGGCATTTAGTAGTTGTGGAAGTAGTGCAAGAGCTAGTTTAAGAATACTTTACTTGTCCTTCCAGTACACAGACTTCCCCAGTTTCCCATTTGTGTTTATAAAAAGCAAGTCATCTGCACATAGCTATTAGAATTTCTGCGGTGGAAGCCCTAGGCGTGATATTCCTTGCAGTCTCCCAGTGCAATATGCAGCAATTAGTGCTTTTAACAGTGTGGTGTTAAAGATACGTCCAGCTAGGGGTGGCTGCTGAATGCCTGGCGTACACCTCCTGTGTCGTGGGAAGTCTTGCCTGTTCGTCGAGTGACAAACGGCAGGTCCTTTCCACGAAAGCTCGTCAGCAGTCAGCACACACGAATGCAAAGCAGCTAAGTCTGATTTACCTTTTATCCCGCTAGGTTCTTCAGCAGCATAAAAATGCTGACACAATGGTGGCTTTGATGAAGGTTTATGAAGAAGAAGACGAAGCTTATCAGGATTTGGTCACCATGGCAACACAATTCTACCAGTATTTACTGCAGCCCTTCAGAGATATGCGTGAGCTGGCGACACTGTACAAACTGGAAATCCTGGTAGGTCTGCCTTTACAAAGTGAAAGGCCAAGTTACATAGTAGGGCATCAGCTGCTCTTGGAGCAGTTTAGGCTCAAATCACTTAATATTCCCTACTTCTGTCTGTACCTACTTTTTTTGACCCTGTCAAGCCACCAAACGTGACTGAGAAATTCAAAGCTAGGGCAGAACCGCTCTCAGAGTCCGTGGTATTGGCTTGAATAGAACTGCAGCTGTCTTCCCACCAGTGTCCCACTTCCCTCTGTTTTGAGGAATTAAAAGGAAAAGATCTCCAAGCTCCACCTCTTTGGGGTTTACCCTCTGGTAGGCTGTATTTACAGAGATCTAAGCAGCCTTCGTTGTGCCACCTTCAGTGGGATTAGTTTGCGACATTGAGAATGCCATCACCCAGCAATGCTGATGCACCAGATCAGCTCAGTTGTGGTGGTAGAACAGAAGGCAGAGGAGACCTTACCACAGAAAGCAGCTTTCTATTGCTGCTACAGCCTGCTAGAAGTACAGATTAAAACATGTCAGTTGTCACTTCGTTCATTTAATTTTTATGTGCATCTTAAACTGGAAGCACACACTGAAATTTATGATGCCCCTGGAAAAGACAGCTATCTACTATTTTGATTTTTCCTTAAATAGTCTGTTAAAATTAAAGTGAGCTGTTAATGTTCTAGAAAAGAGCACAACAGTTTTAAGTTTAGACTAAGGTTCTTGGATACTGAAGGTCTAAATCTGTGAAGATAAAATATCTAGTATGCTGTACTGAAAATTAAAGTGAAAATTGGAATAGGTGAAACACAAAGTTTGTTTCTGTATAAAAAAAACTCAGAAGGATGTTTAGGCTCATTTGAAATCTAATTCTTTAAAAAAAATATTTGAATACTAATCTTGTACCCATGTACCCTTTGTGGACTTGAAAATACTCTCTTATGTTTCTTTCCTATATCCCTGTTCCTGTGTGAAAGAACTGCCAAACTGGAGAACCTGACAGTGCAATGTGCTGTCAACACGTGGGGAAAAATAGAAGAGAACATTGCACGTAGAAGAGTGCTTTTGAGTTACTTTTAGTAACAACTAAAAACACTTGTGTTGGACATGATTTTTAAGATGATAGTTTAAAAATATTTTAAGAAATAAATTAATCCAAAGTTAAGCGTGAAGTCATAATTGTGGAACAAAGGTTCTGAGTTAGCCCAGAGAATGAAGAACAACGTAATACACAGGCATGAATAGTGATTCACTTTGTGTCAGGTGAGGGGTCATGTTTGCCACCGTGCTCTGCCTTGCTTGAAATGTCTCTACGTATAGCATAATGTGGGCAGCACCACTGTGGTAATCAGTTGGCAACTGAGAATTTTGTCTCCTTGCAGAAATCTTTGCAGTATGATAATTTGGGGCCTAAAAGAGTAGCAGCTTTGCAGAAAGATGCTGAAGAATGGACTAAGCGAGCCGAGAATGCTGTGTGCTCCATTCAGGATATCACTGTGAACTACTTCAAGGAAACTGTAAAGGCTCTGGCAGGTAATCAGAATGATTTACACAAAAGGTTGTGTAAACACTTGACTTAGGGAACTGAGAGCTCTTTTTGTCACCTTTGATGATCTCTCTCTGCAGACCCTGAGGTTAGGATGAGTGTCCAGCTTAAGAAAGCAGCATTTTATTCACTTAAGATTTGTATCTTTTAACCAATTTGGTTTACAGCTTGCATTTCGCTTGCACACAAACATTATCAAGGCCTGAGACTTACGGCTGCAAACCTCTGAACAAAAACCATGCACACTTTTAACGCTTGATAAGCAAGCCTCAAGGATTTCAGCATGTTAACTGAGTAGATCGCTGTGTAACCGTTAAGGCATGTTTCCATGGTACAATGAAGTATTTTACTTACATATATAAAGTCATAAATTCAACCTTTTAGTCTTGTAACTTCTAAAGAAGCTCCAGAAATTGTTTAATAGCATCAGCATTTTTAGTACTGCAGCTATAGTAGAAACACACAAGGGCTATTCGTACACTGCATTTCTCATCTCGTATTGCAATGTTTTAATCCGCAGCAATGCACAAACAGATGGAACAAGATCAGGAAAGATTTGGTAAAACTACCTGGGCATCAGCTTTGCCACGACTAGAAAATCTGAAGTGTATGTTAGCTAAAGAAACCCTTCAGCATCTGAGGGCAAGAGAGTTGTGCCTGAAACAGAAGAGAGCTGGCATTCAGAAAAACGTAAGACCTTGAAAAGCCACCTTTTCTGTCACTGTTTTGTGAAGGGCTGATCAAAACCTACCGAAGTGGTCGTGGGAGTACACTTTCAAAGTCTTTGTCTATGAAACAGCTTAGGTTTTCAACATGGTTTTAAGTTGCGGAAAAATGCGTGTCTCCAGTTTTTTAAAGTTGCTCCTGCACATATGAGGACACTTAGCAAAGGTTAAGATACGTGCTTTTACAGTTCAAGTGTCATGTTAGCATTTGTGATATTAACCTTTAAAATTGTTAGTTTTAGGGAGAGAAAGACCAGATATTATTTTCAGAGGACACTGCAAAATAAAGATACTTATTGAATTTTAATCTTCTGATCTTCTTGATTTGATGCCATCTAACTGCTGCTAGGAGTACCTGATATTTATTTTCCGAGAGTAGTGTACTGCACCATATATAATTGTTTTCAGGAGCAGTATTATTTGTGCAGATTATGATGAAGTCTTTCTTGGTAGACTTAAGGTAAAATTACACTTCAGGTTAGTAAGGCGCTCTGCTCCTCTGAGTTTCTGCTCCAAGCCATTTCTAATGATCTGTTGTTTCCATACCAGAGCACCTCAGCAGCTGCCAGTTAGGCCAGGCTCTGTACAGGTATTTGTGCATCCATGCATGTTTCATGTGTGCATATTTTATTATTAATGCTTTTTATTTTCTATTTGGGGCTGTACAGATGGAGAACCTCAGTGAACAAGAAGAGAATCTAACTGTAGTGGAGGAGCTGGAAATACAGTATTATGAAACGCAGCTGGAATTATATAATGTACAGCTTGAAGTACTGAAACATGAAGAGATGCTGCTTATTGTACAGTTGGACACTTTGAGGAGACAGATTAAAGGTAAGAATAAGCAAATATTTAAGCACATATCAAAAACAGGAGTGATATAGCCTGCTCTGTTTTCACTTAAGGAAAAAAAAAAGATGATTATCACTGCTCAGGTCTTGATAGTAGAAAGCATCACTGGAAAACATTGATGCCGTGGCACCATCTGATATTTTGTCTTCTGACTAATTAGACACTAATTTGAAAAAAAAAAGCCACACTGGTAGCTCATCTTGACAGCAGCTGTGATACGTGCATGCATTGGTTTAGCGTATGGAATAACTTATATTGAAAATACTTAACTGCTCTCGTAGTTACAGGATCTATGCATAGAAACTGTGGATATCATGACCGGCTGAAATGGGTCCTGAAATTCGTCACAAATGTGTTGTAATTTAACATGTAGAAATTGCAACATCCTGTAATGACAAAAAGAGGTGATTATAGCTAGGTGGTACTTGAGTACTGCTATATTGCAGTTTAAGTGTCTCTTTGTAACATATTTATGACGAAATTAGGCACCAGTCTTGCTTATGCTTATTTGTGCTTAGGAATTCTCTATTACTGTGTACACTGTGAAGTAAACATTGCTCCTGCTTGTTGCATAATTAAAACCTGGTAAACAGTAAAATAAGTCACCCAGTGTTGATCAGAACAGTCTTCAGTTTTCCAGGAAAACTCCAGTTGGTGAAGGTAGGAGTTAAAGCACAGAGAGACATTTGAAAGAGGAAGCGAAATAACAACAAATGCTAACAGCATAAATTTGATCCTGCAAAGCACCCCTGTGAGTAACATCACATGTTTGCGTAAGACTTTGAAGGACCAAGCTCGGCTCTGGAGCATTACACTGTCTAGTAACTAACTCACTGCCTTCAGTGGCTTTTAAAATGTCATTAGTTCTTTAAATGTTTAAATAACTGTGGCAATTTTTGGGTTTTTAAAAAAATGCCAAATGCCTTTTTAGAGAAACAGGATGAAGTTGTTTACTATGATACATGTGAAAATCCTGAGGAGCTCCAGGTCATTGAGCAGACAATGGGACAACATTACGCTAACTTGTCAGAAATGACGATGCTGAGGCAGAAGACTAAGCAGTTGGAGACAAAGCGTGGGACTGTCTGTGCGAGGAGAGCCTACCTCAGGAACAAAAAAGTAAATGCAGTCCTGGAGATGTGCATTTTCTTCAGCTGTTGTCTTGAATCACGAGGGATGGACAGGAAACAAGTAGGGAAGCTTTGGGTGGAGCGTACAAGATGATACGTGACTCAATGCCAAGGCTGCCGAACAGAAAGAGGGGCAATGTGATTTTAAGCCAGCTTTACACTCCACTGTGTGGTGCAAGTGCCTCTCTAGTTTATTAAGAGAGCACAGACTTACATGGGTGACCCAGGAGGTGTTTCCCCCATCAGCTAAACCTTACCAGAGCCCTGCTGTGGCCAGCTGGAGCTTTGCCCTGGCAGCCTTTTACAAATCAGCTGCAGTACAGGAGGAAACCTGGCCTGCAATGAAGGAAGCTGCAGTGACAGAACAATCCACACAGTGATGCTTACTTTGCCTTTGAATGGGAGGGAGGGGAAAATTTAACTGCTGCAATTCTCTCTCCAGCCTCTCGGTTCTGTGCAAAGGGCAGTTTTTTCCTTTGTTTCCCATGTAGAGCAGAACACTAGGAAGACACAAGTGAGATCACAGTTGACTCTCATGAACCTTCCCAGTGAACCCTTACACCTGCGCAGTCCTGCTGGGGCAGAGAGTTTAAGCTCAAGTCTGTCTGGCCTTTTACCCCTCACTAGCCTGGACAAAATGGGAATGACATTGGAAATGGTTTTTGAGCCATCATTTGTCTCTTGCTTGCAACTGCTTCCTCGGCAGACACTTCCTTTGCTTCTGTTTTCATTCACTTAATTACTGTCTGTTGGTTATATAACACTAAAGCCAAATGCCAGATGATTTGCAAACACTTACCCAGCCATGTGGATAATCCCCCTCTGTACAGTGACAAATAGCGACTCCCAGGGAAAATACTGAAGCCTGCAGCTTCTCTGCAGCACTTTGTAACTAACGGAAGGTACCCCTGTTAGGCATTCATTGTGCTTCCCATACCTTTGCTTCCCCGGCTTTTGAACTTGGGAGCTATGGCAAATAAGGGACAGGGGGAAAGTAGCCTTGTATTTTTGTAATGCCCTGCTAGCTTCCCTCTTGCCTTCTTCCTCATGTCTTTGCACCCCTTCCCTCCAGCTGGTACCTGGGTGAAATTTCTTCAGAGCTTGTTTCTGCTTTTTTTTTTCTTTATTCTCTTTTTTTTTAACCTAAATGTGAGACAGAGGGATTGGTTCAGATCTGGGTATATTTCCTCTGCAGCATGAATAACTCTATCACTAATTAGGAGAACAAAAGATCCCATTGGCTTTAGCCATGAAGGAGTCCCACAGATTTCACCTTCAGGGTCTCACATCTGTCGCTGGTTGAGCTTAGCCATCCTTCTTGGCACAGCCAAGCACTTGGCCTTGGTCGCTGTTTAGTGGCTTGAGCACAGGAGTTAATGGCACAGATGGTGCACGGTAAATATGAACTAACCAAGGGTTGCATGAATTTTGCTGTTCTACCAGGATCAATGTGAAGCAAGCCATCGGCAGAGACTGCAACAGGCAGAAGAGAGCAAAAAACGCTTCCAGCAGCATCACAGCATACAGATAGTGAGTACTGAATAGCAGCCTTGGAGAATCTGGCAGCTGCTTGTTTTCACACACTAATGCTCACTTACTTGTGTTTTAATGCAGAAGAGAGACAAGCAAAAAGAGGAGGAGAAAAAGAAAAAAGCTTGGATAAGCCAGGAACGTCAGAAAACACTGGAGAGGCTGAAAACATTCAGAGAGGCAAGTACTGTGAACTACAGTAGTCCTAAATGGTGTCAGAACACAGCATCAGAAAGTAGCCATAGCTCACCTGTGAGCACGGTGCAAATCAGAGACCACCATTTGGATAGCCTAAAATCGGATTGTGTGTAATGAGTCAAGAGGATTAAATCCACTGAGGATATAGTTTCCAGATGCCAAACCTGTTGCAAAGAATACAAGTGAGGAAATGGCTTTGAAAGAAATACCTTGGTATTCATTTAAATCTGTTCAGGGTTGCATTTTCTGCTTGAATGGGTGAGTGGGACAGGTCTGTACTCTGTGGCTTTTTGTCTCTTTGGGGTTGATGTTTTGGCCAGTCCAATGGAGATGTGACCTCCTGCCTTATGATTTGTTTTTCAGAAGTGTCCAGCTCACGTTGTTCTGAAAACATCTCGTCCCCAGCATCTCAGTCCCAAGTTGCCACGAAGTGTCGCTCAGCAGGTCGCAGTACTGTCCCCTCCACCTTTGTCGAGAGCAAGGGCAGCCCCAGAGCAGCCAAAGAGCATACTGCTAGTAGAAGCCAAAGAATCAAAAGCTTCACATCGGAATACCCCAGCAGATATCCCTGTCCGGATTTTTGTTACTGATGGTGACACAGAGCAACAAAAGCACAGCGAGAGATTGATGGTCTCTCCGTCCTCCCCCCCCCTCCCACCTCCTCCGCCCCCTCCTCCTCAGTTAAAGACACCATCAGCCACAGAGGATAAGCCACTTCCCCTTAGCTCCGATAGCCCTACAGAAAGCCCTGCACTGCACAAACAGGATGACTCATCCAGGAGGCCTATAAATAATTACATAGGTAAGAAGGCTTACATCGACTGGTGGTTTTTTTCTTCATTTCCTGTATTCTTCTGTTCTCCCTCTCTCTGGTCCTCGACAGGAATAGCGTGCAGTCTTGCTCAAGAGAACGAAGCTCTTGGAAAGCTTAGTCTAAGGAACCACATACAATAACACTGACCATAACTCAGGATGTTAAATGAGTAACAATGATTTGTGTATCCCGTTTGATACACTTCACAGGGTCCTGATGCTGAGAGTGTGTGACTCAGCGTTTTTGGGGAAGTGCTGTCAAATTGGATAGGTCAATCTTTTAGGACATTTGGACTTGAATCTCTGCTGGAATCCTACATTTATTAAGTACAGCCTTACAAGTTAGTTTAAACCACGCTTAATCACAGCACTACTGGTTCTGTGGAGATCTTAATTCAGGACCCGCATTTCTTATGAGACTGAAAATCCTACTGCTGTGATAGGCAGGAAGGTGTCAGAAGAAATGCCAAGGAGAGGGGGTTCTTTCATGTTCGGTGAGAAGCAACTTTTATTGCCAGGTTTGTTCTTGCCACAATTTTGCAACATTTGAACCAAATGTGATATTTTGATTGAGGATTAATCACCTGTCCAGTCAGAAGACCACTGTGGGTAAATTTGTGGTTGTACTAAGGCTACATTTCAGTGTTTATGATTTATGTGCTACAGAGCTAGCAGTTAGGATGCTTGCGTTTCTAAGGTATGCACAGCCTGTGTCCACTTACAATTTACTCGGTTTCTAAATAAAGGTTTCTTAAGAGAATTCATGCAGAATTCAACCAGGATTTGAAAGGCTGATGGATAGCTTTGGCATACTAACATTCCTAGGGCAAAAATTCTGTTCTGTTACACCTCTGCTTTGGTAGCAAGATCATGCTGGTGTAATTGAAGGCTGAACTCAGCAATTGAAACAGTAGTTTGAATGAGAATAGAGCTCAGCAGCCTCCCGAGGCTGCACTGGTTACATCCTGCTAACAGGCTTATTTTTTATCTCTAAAGCAAGTAGGTATTTTGACTGTGTCAGGGAGATTGATCTGGGTTGGAAGGCAGCAATTTTTATTGGCATTTTTCACAGTGGAGCTTATGCTAGAATGAAGCATGTCTTTAAACGTGGTACGTTCCTTTTTCTTTTCAGACTATTCACAATACATCTAAGCAGTCTTTGTATCCTCTCAGTTGAGGGGCAAACCACAGGCAGACGTACCAAGGAAAGTTCAGCATTTTCAGTTCTTCCAAGGTGTGGGGAAGTACAAGCAGCTGAAGGGCTGAGACGCAGTCAGGTTACCGTGGCAAACTGCTGTGCATCGAGTGGATCAGTGTGCGGACTTCAGTCTGGGAGGTCCATGGGATAACTCTGCCACAGATACTCTTAAGAAGCTTTGATTAGCAACAGGAGTTGTACACCAGAGTAGTCTGATTCCTACTGGAACAGCCTTGCTAGTAGCTAATATTTATTACCGTTCACAGCCTAACATTGATGTCCTTTCATTATTTTTGGATAAGAAAAATCCCTTTTTGGTTTTTGGAGAGATCCGATTGGTTGTTTACGCCTATTTCATGAAGAAAACCAGCGTGCTAATCGCTGTGATAGTAATCGATAAAATACTGCCGCAGGAACTTACTGAAACAGCTTCATAAACAGGTTGTTTTTAGCTACACGTGGGCTACTCATGTCTTTGCACATGAAAAGCCAGGAGAGGTTCATATTCTGGTGTTGAAAATATTGTCTGTAATGTGTTAACGTACTTTCCAAGGGGAACTTCTTTTATAATTTGTTAGTCTGACTAGTCTTTTACCAGGCAGCCCATTTGATTAATGGACTTCAGACTTCCTTACCTGAAGGCTTTGTAAGACAACTTGATGGATCTTTGCTTGATCCTTTTCTGGCATCTCAGTCTCTGAAGGTACCACAGGATTTCACAGAATGTTACATTTCAGGTGCTTGATGTTAATCACATAACCTTCTGTGCACTGCGCATGGCAAAAGTACTTCTAGCTGTGAGGCACAGATGGTCTGAACCTACGGCTGTAGGAGTCAACTGCTGCCCAGGGAAACTGCCTCCCTGTCCGACAGTCTGAAGCTACCAACAAGGAATCCAACAGAAAGAGTAAAACGCAAATTACAGTGTGCATCAAGAGAACTAGTGGAAGCTCTCTCAGTATGGTGTCCTTTATGGTCTGAAGTTCAGAAACATACGCCTGAGATTTAAATCATGTTGTAAAATGGGAATTATTTTTTAAGTCCGTACAGAAAAGAGCTGCCTGCCTGCCTGCCTGCTTAGGGCCTGATCTGACTCCCACTGGCTTCAGTGGTGCAGTTTCAAGCCCTTCTACTCAAATTCTTTCATTTTTCTCTTGGCTGAGCAAAAATGCAATTGGCAGTCTCAGCAGGCGTCTGAGCAAGCTAGGAGGAATGGTAGATTGTTTCTAATACTGAACGCAAGAGATTTTTTTGGTTCAGTGAGATTTTTTTGAAAGCCCATAAAGTTGTAATGAAAAAGAAGCATCCTCCTTTGTGTATAATTTCTTCCTTAGAGCACAACCTCGTATAATGTTGGAGAGGTGTTGGATTCTCAATTCAAGATATAAGAGCTTTAACTGCTTTTTAAAAGCAGTTCCAGAGCCTGGTGTTGCAGAACCTTGAAAGAGCCTGTGCCAGAACAGACCAGTCTTTTTCCTGTCTCTAGCAAAGATGAAGGGAAGAACCCTGAACGCTTGGTAGGGTTTTATACCTCTAAGTGTAGTTGTCTTGTTCTTTCTTCTGGTAACAATAGATTTATCTGTTGCAGGTTCCATGGACGAGGTTTTGGCTTCTCTGAAACGCGGTGAAGTTCACCTTCGCAAAGCGGAACAGCCAAATCCGTATGCCTCTGTAAAAGACAACATCCTCTCTGCCATAAGGCAAGGAGTTAAACTAAGAAAAGTGAATCGAGATACTGAGAAAGATGTCAGTAAAGGATCCACTAATGAGCTAGAGAGAAGCATTAAGGCAGCCATCCAGAGAATTAAGAAAGTGTCTGCTGATTCTGAAGAAGAGGAGAACAATGATCAGAATAATGGAGAATGGGACAGCTAACCAATTCAGAGTAACAGACTTACTGACTGGAACAGAATGTGTGTATCTCATTTTGCACGTTGTGGAAGACTGTCCCTTTCAAAATGAAAGAACAGTGTGATTGTGTGTGTTCTCATAGTCCAAAATGTCTGGTAAAGTAAAAGAATCCTGTTGATTTTCTATAGGAGCTGCAGATTCTTATTTTTGCATGAGAAATCATACTCCAAATTATGCTTGCATTAATAGGTATTTCTGGCTCAACCATGTAGAGTTTTCACCACATCCGAAGACAGCTAAAATGTTGGATTGAAACATACATTATTTAGGTTGTTACTACACAGTAGTTAATGCTATCACAATGATGTTTAAGGAGTGAAAAACTAACTGAAAATCTATTTTGTCAGATAAAAGTAGAACCAAATCCGTGGTGATAGAGGCAGACCAGAAAACTTAGCGTAATCTGGAACCTCTCATTCCTACCTCCATTGTCCAGAAAATTCTTTAACATTTTGCTTGTCTAATACAGCTCTCTCTCAAATAAGTATGTATCTCAAATGGATACTCCATTTATCATTATGTTATAAAATGTGCACTTATGAATGGGTTTGATAATGCTGATGGGGAAAATTAGTATCAAGTTTGAAATAAACACTACTGTAGTAATTACTGAAAAGTTTACTTTTTAGCTGGAAGCTTAAATATGGAGAATTTTTAGATGCTAAGTGGTTTTTCATACATCTACATTTGCAATGAACTGTTGGCATGAAAGAAAGAGCCAAAATATTGTATATAATTTCTGGGATCTAGCCCTGTAATACAGAGCTGCATTTCTCCACTGAGAACGTCGATACATGTTTATAGCTACTCTCATGAATTTAAATTACCTGATAGCCTTATAAATGGCAGATATTTGCATTGTGCCTGGAACCTGACTGTTTAAAAATTCAGCTACATTCAATTCAGAGGCTGTTTCTATTTTGGGTAGATGGTGACAAAAATGACTCAAAGTTCCTTTTGGAGTTTATACTGACCCTTAATAAAAATACATCCTGACAGAAGAAGTGCATTCAGTGTGCTGTCATTTTAGGATACTGCTGTGAGGTAAGCATTACTTACACCATGGTACTCTGGTTTTTGGTAGCAAGTGGCAGCCATACAGCAGCTGCGCTCTCACTAACGGTATATGTAAATGCCCTTATTTTCTCAAATATTTATGAATTGTAATTTGGTAACAAAATTGCAAATACGGTGCTTTAATTCCCTGTTTTACTGTAGAGTAGCAGATCTGTTTAATCAGCACAGTAAATATGTGTGCAACAGTTTTCATGCGAGAAGCAGAAGCAGCAGCTGGGGGTTCATTTTTTACTGTTTCAGCACCTACTGCTATTTGGAAGTCAGAAAAAAATGACTTTTTTTTTTTTTTTTTGTCCCCCCCCCTCAAACCGAACGGAGACAAAAGCGGCAGCAGCACAGGTCAGTTCTTACTCAACACTTCTGACACGGTGTCTGCGGAGGGGAGCTGGCGGGCACGATGCCGCAGCGCGCCCACGCCACCCTGCCTGCCCCTGAGCTCGACCTGGGCGCGAGGGCCAGGCTGAACTAGGGGGGGAGCAGGGGTGGATTTATTGCACGTTCAGGCTTCAGCATCCCAAATGCCGAATGCTCCCCATAGACTGGAACTGAGGACAAAATCTGGTCCTTCGAGAGCGGAGATCTCTTCCCCAAGGTTACCCTGGGCAGAGGGGGTGCTCGGCCAGCGGCGCGGGGAGGGCGGAGGGGGGCTGGTGCTGGGGCTGACAGCTGCTGTCACGCACGCTGGGGGCCTTTGCCGGGCGGGTTATTTCATGCGAGGGGAAAGCTTTGGCAGTGCGGTTATTTAAAGCCGAGGGAAAGGGCGCAGAGGCTCAGCTGCCTTCCCGCGGCTGGTCCCTCCTGCCAAATGGCAGCTCAGAGTCCAGGGCAGAGCCCTTCGCCGTTTTATTACTATGATTGAATTCTCAGCTACAGTGCTAGGGAGTTAAATGCAGCAGTTTAAAGTATGCAGAGAATAAGTGAGTCGCAATTTCTCCAACAAATCTTACAGCTTTTGTGTGTTTAGCAGCAGCAATTTTATGCAGAGGAGGCCGTCTGAGTAACAGTGACACTGGACACTGATTTCTCCTACCTAGAGTTTTCTTTTGCAGCCGTGCCTGAAGCTCAGGTAGGGGCCGATCTCAGGTGTTCAACAGAGCTCTGTACATCCCAGGCTTAAAAACTTCCTTAAAAGCCCACTCAGAAACCACCTGAATGCACCTGTTCTCTGAAGCCCACTTTGTTTGCAGTATGGCCAACAGACCTGCTCTGTGAAAAATGTGCTGCAGCAATCTTCCAGTTGGCGCGGAAGACCTCACCTGTATCAAGTATCCTTGCCGCTTGGTTCACTACCAAAATTTGAAGGATGCTACTCAGCAGAGAATGAGCCCTGATGGGAACAGGGCTCCCAGGACGCAGAGCAGCGCTTGCACAGCCGCAGCGCCAGGGGACGATGGTGGGGTCCCGGCCATGCCCGCGGGTGCAGCTCCTGGCAAGATGCAGCCGCTGGAGCACCAATGCTCCTGGATGTCAGAAACATGACCAGGGAAAACACCGAAAGCACTGGCGTTAGCCTCAAGAAGAGAGCAGTCTTCAAATACGGAAGAGGCTGCTGCAAAGAGGAGGGGAGTAATTTGTTCTGCGTGTTCACAGGGAGATAACGGGCTTAAATTACAGCCAGAAGGATCAGGTCAATGGTAGGAAAACCTTTCTAACAGTGAGAGCAGAGAGGTGCAGGGACAGACTGCCTGGGAAGGTAGTGGAGTTTCTGTCGCTGGCAATCTTTAAAAGCAGGTTAGGCAAACACACCCTGAGGTGCTGGTGGTATTGCTGACGCGCTGCGGCAGGGAGAGGTTTGCAGCCTGTGGCCAGCCGATGCATGTGAGCTCATCGTTGTACTGCCTTGAGGCTCAGTTTGCTCTGTGGCAGAAGCCACAGCTCGTTTTCTGAGAGATGCCCAAATGTAAGAAGAATGAAATAAAACCTTACTGAATCACCCTCAGATTCTTCTTCTGGCTCTCCACGACTATGACCTGTCCTGTGCCGCTGGCACTGGGCTGCGGAGGGAATAGTCGGTAGGAAATGGTCCCAGTGCCCCGAGGCTGATTTACGCCAGGTTGATGGGGCGCTCAAGAGAAGCAACCTGCAAGTGTCGAGAGGAGAGAGGCCTTAACCTGGATTTGAGCTCAGGCTTCAGCAGCCGCCTTCCCGCCTCGGCATGCTCTGGCAGGTTCGGTGCAGCTGCTGGTGCCACGCGCGTTCAGCGACGTGCAAGGGCTGATGGACAAAATGGCAGAAACTGGAGTGGCGGGTTGGCTCCGCGATGACCGGCTCTACCAGACTAGATTAATATTAACCTGAAAAACTGCTGCGACAGCTTTTTGACATTTAATACCCTTCTTAAACTATCTCACCCTGGGCTAGTAAATGAATCCCTCAGTGGGAATAGTCTGCCCTGACTGTCCGGCTGCAGAAATTGATTTGTTTAAACTGAAAAAATACAGTTGTCTGGGTTTAAAGAGTTAATAATGCACAGATTTGCCGGAAAGCCCGGTAATGAGGTAAAGAGATCAATTTCTATAAATCAGTATGGCTGTGGCTTGTGATCTCTCTAACTAGATGTGGGCAGAGTCCAGACCAGCTGCCAGTATTTTCAGGGAGGTTTGAAGTTAATGTATTCAAAGACTACTTAGTCTGACTAAAAGAATTTCACTTTGAAATCCCAGTGCTTTGATCACAAAAAGAGAAGAGTCGCGGCAAAGTTACCCGGCGCGCAGAGCACCGTGGCCGTAGCTGGTAATGCCACTGCAGCTATGGATTTGTCAGCATTTCTGTCGACGTGCCGCTTTCCGGGATTTATGAAGCTCCTCCATAACCAACCCCCCGGTTCAGCACACAGGGCTGACTCACAAACTGGATACTGACTTTTTTTTTTCTTTTTCCTCTGCAAAATGGTATTGAATCAAGTGAATCAAGTCTGAGTGTGAACACTCTGAAGTGATCCAGACTCCGATCTTACAGGGGCTCGAGCAAGTATGTCACTTCACTCACGCACGTTCAAAGAGCCTCTCTGAATTAATTTAATACTGTTTGGAAACTGATGCTGATTTATATAATGTGCTTGCACAGAGATAGCCTGTCCTCCCCTGTGGGCTTCTCGGCAACAGGAGACACCTCACCCCCATCTGCAGGTCGTGGAGTTACTGCTGTTTGCACAAGGGACGGGGAATGTGCCTGGAGCTGGGAGATGCCCGGTCCTTACCACTAGTGCTTGGAACTGCGGGCGTTTCTATATACGGAGAACTATAAACATGCTATAAAAGTACTTCACCTAATATCAAATTGTGTTAAAAATGCCAAAGCCTACCTCCATTCAGACCACGTGCGTTTCCTTCTCCTTGGCTGTTTTCTAAGCCGCACGGTTGGAAGCGGCTGGTGTGCTGCGTGAGCAGCCTGCTCGCCCGCGCGAGCCACGCAGTGCCTGAACGCTGCAGCCATCCGCCTTTCTCTGCCTTCCAGTTAAAACCAAGAGAAAAAACCCCCCCCCAAACACTAAATTTCTGTTTCTACCAAAAATCAAGGTTTAATCTGGTCTTTACAGGGCCTTTCCTCCTCTCCCCCTTGCAGAGCAGCCAGCCCGGGGATGTCTCTCCCCGCCACCCTGCCAGCCCACCTGGGCCAGGGCTGAAATCCCAGCGGTGCCGCCGCCGCTGTGCAGCCACCACCGGCCTCCTGCTGCCCCTCGTGTCCGAGAGGCCACAGAAACCCTGTGGGACTACCGGGACTAGTGAACGTGCCTGGGTTTGAAGCGGTGCCCGGGAAGGTTTGCAGGTCAGTGCCCACGGTCCGTCCTTCAATCACTTCCACTCACTTCTTTTAGTCCTTAAAACAAAAAGATGCACATGTACACCAGGACACCAGGAGCCAGAGGGAAAAAGATGATCAGTATGAAGGCATTCATTAGGCCGAAAAAAAAAAGATGGGAAATGCTTCTTTTTTCAGTCCTCTTTTACAAAGAAGAGATTGGTAGATAAAAGTATGCACCCTTCGGAGAAAATGAGATCTAATGCCATGCATGCCTTCACTTGAAAAGCATGGGTTTTAATTCCAAAACTTTCTGTTTGCATCTGAGAGCACATCTGTGCACTACACACCATAATAACGTGATACTGGTAGGAAAGAGGGACACACCATTTCAATTAAACCCGTGGTGATGATAAAAGGTGGATGGTATTGAAGACATCTTTTAATAAACGCCACAGCAAACCTTGGCAGCAAAAGCAGCTCAGAACAATATGTGAATGAATCCCTGGGGGAAACACACACTCGAAACTGCTCCAGAACATGGCATTTTTTTTTTTTCCTGGCAAAAAGGGATGTGATTTTCATTCTCAGCATGTCATACTCAGCTGAAAGCAAGAAGCAGCACAATTAAATCTGCTCAGGTAGCAGTGACATTAACAGCTCAGCTACTTGTGAAAATGCTGTGTAAAACAAGCCGTCTTTAGCAAGCCATTGCTCTTGCAGTAAGAGTGAGCCACAAACTGCTCAGAAAACATATTTTGCAAAACTACAGTTGCTCATTTTCCACTAGATCCCCCTCCTGCTGCAGATCCCCAGCAAAGCACTGAGGGCAGGGGTGAAACGCAGCCTCCCCGGGCGGCTGGCTACAGGTAAACGGGGTCGTGTGGCTGCGGCTCGGGGCCAGCCCTGAACGAGGGTGCACAGGCAGCACCCCAGCCCACCCCACCCCGACCCACAGCAACATACAGCGCTGCCCTGCTAGTAGCCGAAGGGCGAGCAGCCTGGGGAAATGCTGACCAGGCTGCAGCTTGGGGAAGAAACTCAATGTCCTACTGGGAGGCTGGCCCACATGAAAGAGTCGGTTAATCACTCTTGGTGTCATAAAGACATTTGCAGCTCCCCTCTGCCCCAAGGCAATGGTCTAAACACCATCCCATGGATGCCCTTGCAGAACCGAAAGGTATTTCGCTGCGAACCAGCAGCAGCCTCTGCTCCGCCCCCGGTTTCCATCCTCTTCTCACCGAGAAGGGGTTGAAAGGCAGGCAGCCAGCTCCGATGCCAGCAGCGTGGTATCCGCACGTCTCGACACTGTGGCAGTGGGCAGTGCAGACACTGTGGGTGACGAAATGAATCTGTCCCACTCCTGGAGACGTGCTCGAATCACTATTCATCAGCAAGTGAGTCACTGCCCTTCCCACGGTCTCTTCCTGTGAAGCAGAGGTGACAGCAAAATAGGATCAAGCTCCTACGCTTCCCCCAGCCTGCATAGAGAGTTCTGCTCCGTCCCCTCCCTCCCGAGCCGGCAGGCCCGCTATTTTGGAATAAAAAAAAGTACTGAAAAGTGTGCATGAGTGTGCAGGCACACAGAGTGGTGAAGCAGAAGTGCATCTTGTCCGCTGTGCCGAAAGGAGCACTTTGCACGTGTAAATGCTCCGGGAAGCATCTGCTGAAGGGAAAAGGGCTGGACGCCGGGGAGACACGGCCTGTCTGTGTGACACGCCTGTTCCCTCCCGGCATTGCTCGCCGATGAGCGCCGGTGCCTCTGCCTGCACGCGAGGCAGCTGCCAGCTCCCCTAAGGGCAGGGTCTCCCCACGCCATAGCCGGTGGCAGAAATGGGGCTGGCTCTGTGGACCAGCCTCCATCCCTGCGGGATGACTGCCAGCAACAGCGGCGGCATTCCCCAGGGCGATGCGAATGGCAGTCTAGCAGGCCTAGACTGCAGTCATCTGTATATCTATAATGAGCTTTAAATGGGCAAGGAGACATGTGGAGCAGAGGTGAAGCAGGCATCTAGAGACAAGCAATGTTTTCCCGTGACACAGGTCTGCTGAGCTCCCGCAGGCTCCGCCGCAGTTGCCTGGTGTGACCCAAAGGAGGCTTTGGGATGAGGCACGCCAGTACTGCTCCACATTTTGCACA
Source organism: Aptenodytes forsteri (assembly GCF_000699145.1). Lineage (NCBI taxonomy): Eukaryota > Metazoa > Chordata > Aves > Sphenisciformes > Spheniscidae > Aptenodytes > Aptenodytes forsteri. The sequence continues at coordinate 3,807,153 of NW_008795035.1, forward strand.
AAATAAGCCAATTTGCAAGACCAGGTCAGCCCAAATTAATTTGCTGAAACATTGTGCTTCTCGGTCCCTGTTTGCACACTCCCATCAGTGCTAGTGTTGGCTTCTATATGTATTTATCACACACGGCAACAAGGAGTGGCACATCAGTAATAGCCTAGCCATGTCTTCATATTTCTTTTCTGAAGAGGAGCTAACTGTGATCAGCAGTGTTGGTTTATCCAGAAAGTATAAAAAAAAAAAAATCAAATCCATTACAGCAGCCATATCTGAAGAAAATTGCTCAGAGTTTGTTCAAAACCCTCTGCAGCTCAGAGGTTTCACCTTCTGTCTCCAGTACCCAGTTACGAGATACAAAAGTAGGGCAGCTGAGGCTGTGGATTGCCAAGGGGTGCTGCACCTCACCTTACGGGGGGGACCAGGATACAGACCCTGGCTGTCTTTCTTCTGAACCGGTAAGGCATACAAAATGTTAAACCCTATGATTTAGAAGAGCTAGGCTGCAGAGCCACGCATCCGTGCTTCTTTTCCTTCTTGTTTTTGAACCAGCGTTTGTGTGTCTCTCTCTTGTCCCTGTCCTAAAGCCATTCCCCTCCCACCGAAATGACTGTGCTGATGACCGTGGAACCTCCGCAGCGTAAGGAGAAAGTGAATCACTGCAATTTCTCAGGGTTTATCTTTATAAATGCACCCAACACTGCTATAGATAAGTGGGATTTGAAAGACACAAATACTTTGTTTCTTTCCCGGGTTCTTTGCTCGTCAGGGAACTCCTGGATCTCGTTTGGCATCGTTCATCTCCAGGCTAATGAACAGTGCAAACCTGCATCCACAGAAAAATGAAAGCCATGGCTAATGGTAGCAACGAAATAAATGGCAAAAGCCTAAAAGAAAATACAGCTTTGAAAACTGATACACTTCAGCGTGACATGATAATGCAAAAAGGTTGCCTGTGCTGGTATTGTTTATAATTCCCTGAACGTCTGAATTCCCTCCAGCCAGCATACATTACGCACAATCCGGGGCATATGAAACAAATCATATTCAATGATGGGAAACTGGGAGAAAAGCAAAAGCTCAATCTCTCTTGGTTACAGCAGCCACAGATTTCTTTTTCATAGACTGCCAGTACTAATGATTGAAGAGGACATGAAAGGAAAACGAAAATACTCAAATCAATGTGCTTCATGTACCAATAGATGTATCTGCTCAGAAATTTGACTAATTAAATGCAAACCGTTGTCAAGAAATGTTGTTCAGGGTATTTAAGCCCTCACTCAGACTGCAGCATCCAGCCACGCGTGGAAGCACGGTCCCGGAAAGCTGCGTGGGGTTTAGCTCTGGGATCCTGGATACAAACCACCGCTGCAGACCAACGCAGGGACGCCCGTGTTTATGAAGAGATGCATTTTATGGTGGAGAACAGTTGGTCCCCAAAGCTCTGCTCGAGCAGGACTGATTCAGTAAAATGTTTCTAAGTGCGTGCTGTGCCTGTAGGCTTGGGGTACCAGCCTTAAAGCCAGAAGCTGGGCCCCATATTGGCGCACAAAAAAATTCTTATTTTCAACCCAAATGAAAGCCCGCAGTTTTCCATCTAGAGCTCATTTCATTTCAGACAGTGCTTCTGAGAAGATCTAACAGTTCTGAAAAGTTATTGAAATATATTCAGTTTTCAAGGCAAGTGTTAAGACCCAAGGGGAATTTCATGGCACGGAGATCCGCCTTTGAACAATTTGCAGGCAGAGGTCAGAGTTAAGTACCACTCGGCTGCGACGATCTGCCAAATGTTCCCAGCAATGCGTTATTGCAATCAGATTGGAGATGTTTGCCTTGCAAAGGTTAGCCAAGTTTTTAAAATTCACCAGGTCTCAGATCTTCACAGCCTGGGCCAGCTACATGGCGGCACTACTTGACGCGTGTTAAATGATAAAATGGAAAGTTGTGCTGCAGGTTACTGGCACGGCCTTTGCAGAGCTGCTTTACGAGTCTTTGGATGGCCATTTTTAGCGTCGCTCGCTGAGATCAAACTTGGCAGTACACCTGGCAGGGTATTTTTTTTTTTCCCGCTTTTGAAGGATGGCTGAACTCTGCTCCAGTCGGTTCGGTGGCCGAAGCACGGCTGCACCGCCGCCGCAGGTCACAGTCCAGGCTGCATTCATTGCCTGGCTTTACTTTCTCAGCTGCTACTGCTATATTTTTACATCTAACGTGTACAGTTTGCAGGAGAGGGTTAGCCCGTTGCGTATTAGGCTCAGTGGTGCTGCTGTTCTGCTCTGATCGGCAATGCTGATTATGTAAAGGATATTTAATATTGTAAATCCTTAAAATTCTTTACAAGCTTTTGGACACTTAGGAGATAAAAAGAAATAAAAGAAAAATGTATGCACATTTCTTCATGCATCAGTTGATTTTTGCATAAAGCTCAAGTCTCCTAGGAAGTGGGGAGACAGTTAAGAGAATAATATATAATTAACACATCCTCTTTTCTTCCCTTGTTGGTGCAGACGTGCCTTTAGATGAAAAGTGCGGAACATCATTAAAAGCGTTCGGAGCGCGTGGGACAGAATAATGTTGAATTTTATGTAAGTTCAGCCCTGTCACCAGTTACACGTGTTACGGAGAGAGCAAGCCTGTTCCTGCTCAGGGATCTCATCCACTCTACTGCTTTCATACAGGCCTCCCCCATGGCGGCGTGGTGGGGTTTTTTCCTTCCAAAAGGAAGGGAATTAGGGCCTAGCTTTTCCTACGCTGTTGAAGGAATACAATCTAACCAAAAGGAGTACATATTATAGGGTTGTTCATCCGCTTAGGTGTCAAACATTAAACTTATTCATCTCACTTTAGCTCATATTTTCATCAGACATCCCAAGGTGGCACATCACAGCGCAGCTCAGTAACATGCAGCTGGGTAAAACGCTGTTTAATGGGTAACTGCAGAAGCACAAACCCCATTGAGGAGGCTCCCTGAGCTTTCTGATATGAATCCAGTCGAACGTGAAAATTAAGGGACCACAGACAGGCAGCAGCAGATTTCCCTGCCGGCAGCGTCACTCATCGCGGCCCCCGGACCAGGCTGTTTCTTTTGGAAACGCTGGTCACCTGCATTATGAACAGATGGCGAGGAACAGCCTTCCACACAGACCAGTGACTTTCTCAATGCTAAAAATATATCCTGGCCTTAATGAGGCGATTAGCCAACAGAAGTGTCAGATGTGCCTGTACCGAACAGGCACCGCCACGCAACTGGCGGCACGAGGCACTGCCCCATGCATGACTGGAGAGGGGTGCTATCGCTGATGAATGGAAATGCGTACTGCAGGGCTGTCCTGGTTTCGGCTGGGATAGTTAATTTTCTTCCTAGTAGCTGGTACAGTGCTGTTTTGGATTTAGCATGAGAATACTGTGATAACACACTGATGGTTTAGTTGTTGCTGAGCAGTGCTTATACTAAGTCAAGGGCTTTTCAGCTTCTCATGCTCTGCCAGCGAGGAGGTGCGCAAGGAGCTGGGAGGGGGCACAGCCAGGACAGCTGACCCCAACTGGCCAAAGGGACATTCCACACCATGGGACGTCATGCTTGGGCTATAAGCTGGGGGGAGTTGGCCGGGGGGGG
>NW_008795035.1:3810989-3858452 GCF_000699145.1 Aptenodytes forsteri
TTTCTTACTTTTGCTCTTCCAATTCTCTCCCCCATGCTCCCCCCACGGCAGGGAGGGTGAGCGAGCGGCTGTGCGGTGCTTAGTTGCCGACTGGGGTTAAACCACGACAGGGATCATCAGCTTGCTCAGTAACAAGAGAATGAGGCTTGTTTCTGATAACTGTAGGTGATGAGATGTACACGCAGGTACTTCTAGTATACTAAGCTCTATAATTATGCAAATCCAAATAGATAAATGCTTTTTTTGCTAAGAATTAGAGACCATTACTTGCATTTTATTAGAGTACATATAAGCTGCTTTTACTGGTTATTCAGGGACTGCCAGAATTTGCTGAACTGCTTGTCAGAGCTATTGATGGCTCCTGGTAGAAGAGCTCTGATGAAAGGTCAGGGGCAGACGTGTTTCTCGCTCATCCCAAAGCACGTTTGCAGCCTTGCAGCCCAGAGTACCAAAGGCACGATGAGCCTCAGCCATTTAACAGTCTTCAAACCTTCTTATTTCCTTTGGGGAAGCCTGGTTTGGTGCAAAGACAGCAAAACCTGCTTCTGTACGATGAATATGACGACGTCGAGAGCATCATTACATACTGTCTGTAGATGGATTTCAGCCCTATCCCCAACCAGGGATGCGCTGTTGCGTGTGGACTGAGTCGCCGGACACCAGCGGGGACCTTGGGAAACAGTCTCTTCCGAGAGGGCTCCTATTAACCGCTATACGCTGATGCAGGAGACTGGTGTCAAAACGTCTCTCATTTCAATACAGAGGGTTACTTCTGAGTCCTAGGTAGTTCCTCCAGAGAAAATACCAGCTCTAGCCGCTACCAGGGGCTGCTACATCAGTTACAGGAATCACAGGAGGGTTTTCGGTCCTGAGCATCCCCCAAACAGGGCGACAAAAAGTCTTCTCCTAGCGATAGGCCCTTCTCAGCATGCAGTAAGTCCAAAATTTCACGGCAAAATATTTCTAGATACTACTTTTCCAGTTTAGTATGTATGTACCCGGCCCAATCCTGCACCCGCCTCTGGATGCAGTATACAGTGCAGCAGGACAAACATTTTAAAGCTCCACCTCCTGAAAAAGTTTTTAAGATTCTCTAAGGCACTATACCATATGTATAGACCAAACCCACATTCTTCGTATCAGACAGCATTACCTTGAGTTCAGATCTGCAGCCACAAGGATGGTCATTTTCCAAAGTCAATGAAGACAGTGAGACAAGAGATTTTTACTTAAACTATATATTTTTACATAAAACAACTTTATGTTACAATAAAATCAGATAAAAATCACAAAGTTATATAATAAGTTCATAAAGAAAAAAATCAAGTTTTCCTTTTATATATATAAAACCCAGCATTTACTGCTACTAGGAGTCTAAATGTTAACATTGACTGTCTGTGGTCAATTTAAAAAAAAAGAAAAAGAAAAAAAGAAGAGGAAAGTACTTTTTCACAGCAGACAAAATGACGAGAGGTAAGAGATGTTTTTACAATGATCCAGCTGTAGTAAACACTTCAGTTTTCATGAAACCATGTACTAAATATAATAAACCCAAATAAAAATATACATTTAGAGCACTGCAGTGTTTTCCCACAGTTGTATATCAACAAATTGTCAGTCATTCACTAAACTTTACTTGAAACAGTAAAAACAGGGTGTATGTTTATCTTTAGTACTAAAATCTCATAATAATCTAAATATTTTGGTATAGCAGACCACACTAAAACACTCTCAGAACTTTCAACTACAAGGGATATATTCATGTTAAAAAGGATGTGCTTTGTTTGTCATTCATGATGAGTTTTATAGAACAGTATGTTCATGATCACTATTAGGCAATTAAATGAAAACATCTAAATGCTGCAAAATACTCTTTTATTGAGCGTAGCTCCCTTTTCACATACCCAAGTTAATCAATGTACTGCAAACTTAGAAGCTTAGTTCACAAACCTTACATTATCAGTCTTTAGCTAGTATATGGCTAAAATAATTATTGCTGACCAGTGTTAAAAATAAACCCCAAACCCAAACAAAAATACAACAGCAGGCAGATTTTTCTCAAGTGCCTTTCTTGTATGCGTCATTATTATTAGGTAACTAAATGACCAGAAAGGAAGAAGAAATCTATTTCAAAACGTGCATATAAAATTTTTGGAGGTATAGGCACCTTCATCCGAAGACTGTATGTTTAGGCTCTCTGTTAAAATAAAAAAAAAAAGAAAAGAAATAAAAGAAAAGCTAAGACAAAACACCGTAGAAAGTCAAACCGGTTAGACATCCAACATCCCCCAGGGACGCAAGCACAGCTCTCCCGGCCAGGACCAGCTCTGCCCGCAGCCTGCAGGAGAGCCCTCGTTTGGGAAGCACCTTCGTCACATTTATCGTTCACCTCCTAACTCTGTATTTCACTTCAGGTACTTTACGGTTTTCCGCAGAGAACAGTATTTAAGACATGCAAACTTCATGTAACTGTCAAGTTTCTGTTCTAAAAATGAGCCTAAAGCACTGCTGAGCTCCCAGGGGTGCAGGACTCCAGGTGCGGCATCCCCGGCCAGGCTGTGTCGGCCAGCCGGGGCTCTCCGTCTGGAGGCGTCTGGATTAAACATCTTGTGGCTCGGTATTGCTTTGCTTGACAAACAGGTGCTTGTCGAACATAGAATCATAGAATCATAGAATTGTTGAGGTTGGAAAAGACCTCTAAGATCATCGAGTCCAACCATCGACCCAACACCACCATGCCCACTAAACCATGTCCCTAAGCGCCTCATCTACTCGTCTTTTAAATACCTCCAGGGATGGGGACTCCACCACTTCCCTGGGCAGCCTGTTCCAATGTTTCACCACTCTTTCAGTAAAGACATTTTTCCTTACATCCAATCTAAACCTCCCCTGGCGCAACTTGAGGCCGTTTCCTCTCGTCCTATCGCTGGTTCCTTGGGAGAAGAGACCGACCCCCACCTCGCTACAACCTCCTTTCAGGTAGTTGTAGAGAGCGATGAGGTCTCCCCTCAGCCTCCTTTTCTCCAGGCTAAACAACCCCAGTTCCCTCAGCCGCTCCTCATCAGACTTGTTCTCCAGACCCCTCACCAGCCTCATGATCCACGGAAAGAAAAAAATTACCTTAGGGTAGCTCTGTGCCTTACCGTTGCTAAATCGTGCCCACAACCAGACCCCGCCAGCCCAGCCTGGGAGTCCTTGCCACCTGGCGGCCCCCCGAAAGCTGAACCTGCCCTTCTGCAAGGTCTCTGGTACTGCTGAGCCCGCGTAGGGTGGCAACAGCTTTTCCTATTTGTCACTGAAAGTGTCTGACCGTAAACCAGCGCTGCTCAGCTCTGTGTGTGGATACTTGCCTTTCATCCCTCACATCACCGACACGTTTGTGATATGCTGAGGACTTTTTGATATCTACAGGCTTGACAAGCCCAGAACTGCCTGGACAAAGGCGGATGAGCTGACGGTTCAGTGTGGCCGTCCTATCCCTTTGGCACATCCACAGCTTGTGGGCAGAGCGCATCTTTCACCGAAGCTTCTGCTGAAACGACCGTCAAAATTAGCTCCTGCTGTCCGAGTCCCCCTTCCACCCCTTCCCTTGGGATTCAGCATCAGTCGGCACTAAGCCGAGCGGGGCGTTTCACCCTGATAGCGGTTTTATCTTTGCTAATCCACAGGCTCAGGAAGACAGCGCTATAGTCCTTACAAGCCACTGACGCTTTGAAGGGTTTTGCAGAGATAACTATTCACAAGAGCCTAACGAAGAGCACGGTCTCGTAGCGGAGAAACTCCCGCCACCACGGGGCGGTGGCAGCAACGGGGAATTTTCCTTCAATCGTTCATGAAGCAGCCAAAGGCGGCAAGAAATTAGTAAGGGAGAAAATGAACGCTTGGGAAAAGAACAGTGCTACAGAAGAGTGCCGAAGCCTACGGACAATTTGTGCCCTGCTGAGAGGGGGACAGGGGCTCCCCGTGCCCGGCGAGCCACCGAGCAAACACAGCACGAGCGCAGGGCGAGCACCCACCTTAACACCACAGATGCTTTTGCTGATGCTCTTTGAAAGCAATGGCAGGGGCAGGGACAGCAGGAGGAACAGCAGAAGCTCATCCCGCTCTCCTTAATTCATTGAGCAGCTTTAAAAAATGTTCACCCTAAATCGCTCACATAAAAATAACATCAGGTGTTTATCTAGAAAAAAGGCATTGTCTAAGTAACATTAGTTTTCTGGGCACAGATGCACCCAGTGTAAAACTATTTTTAAGAAGAGTATCTTTTGAACACCAGGATATAGAAAGTGAGAGGTGCCACTGAATTTCTTACAGAAAAGTCAGTTTTCTTCCAGTGAGCTCACTTAGTAAAGGAGACACCAAATAGACATAGACACAAAACCACAGGAAAGTACTAATTTAGCTGAAAATGCACTTTTAGGCCAAACAAAACTACTCGTGAAGTTGAGTCAAAATCAGCAAATAAAGATTCAGCCAAATAGGAAAAAAGCAAAAGGTTAACCTGTTTTATTTTGGGGTGTGAAACAACGTTTCAGGTTTTCATTTTGAAATAATTTATTCCACAGATGAGGCTAAGGTCATTTTCCAAAGTGTGAAAGAACATATCTAATGAAACACTGTCCCCTTGAAAATAATTATCGCGATATATTTTTATGTCACTGAATATTTTCAGGTTTTGTGCTAATACAAAGTGGACCTGTTTATTTCTCATTTTGGCCATCAGAAAAAAAAAAACCCACTGTTATTCAGCAGCTCTAACACCAGCTCAAAGGAGCATCTCAGTGGAAAGCCCAGAAAGCAGTAAGACACTCTCTAACGTGGTGTCACTAGAGGCCAGCAGGGATTTTTTGCTCCCAGAGCCACCAGCTTGTCGATGCCACCAGGGCCGGACAGGCAGGATGGGCAGCGTGGCGGGATCCGCGGCGGTGCTGCCGGCAGGTATCGGCACGGAAGTGCCAAGCACAAGACCTTTATTAACGAAAGACCATGTAACTGAGGTAGGATAGATCCTGCCACCAACCACTTAAGAGGGAGAAACCTGTGCCCAGAAAGGGAACCCACGATTGCCCGAGGTGAGATACAACCTCGTATAAAGACACCTCCGCTCAGGCTCGATGGAAATGGGGCGATGACCTACTTCATTGCTGATGGCGTGGGGAAACCAGGGTTTGCACGGCACTGTATTTTAATAACAAATAAACCCAAGCTCTGCAGACCCTCTCTTGGCCCTGGCAGCATTTGGGGCCGTCCCTAACGCGGCGGCCACCAGCTGAGGGCAGCTCCCGGCATGGGCTGAATCCCCAACGTGCACAAAAGGAGGAACAAATGCAGCCATAGGACGGTGTGGGCATTTTGGCGGGGGAAGGCTCACCACCCCCGTGCTCCCGCCGGGAGGGAGGAGGTGTTCCGATGCTGGGATGAGTCCCTGAGGAGCAGTGTAGGGCTCACAGTTTGGCACGCAGGAGTTATTGCTGGGCCACCACAGAGCATCAAGGAATAAGCAGAGCGTGACACCGACGGTCCCCGCTCAGCAGGCGCACGGGGCTCCAGTCCTGGGGCAGGGCCAGGGCCAGGCCAGAGAGGGGAGCTGCGGCTGGCGACCAAACGCTCCTGAGAGCATGCGCTGCCTCTTCCTAGCGCGCTTTTGGCTTTGGAAGAGGAAATATAAAATGAAAGAGAGGGAAAGGTTAAAAGAGATGGAGTTTGGGGGACGTTTTTAAGTGATTATACGTAGAAGCTTTCAACTTACTACTGTTGGGAAGGAAAAAGAGAGAAAGGCGGCAATTATAGCAAGGCCTTGGATGCTTGAAGGATGGAGGTTCCCACAACGTATAGCCATGTACAGGCATCCCTAGCAACTCAACATCAGAGCAAGAGCAAATAAGAAAAACATACATTTGGGGCAAGACTAGAAGAGCCAGAGCCAGGATTCCTCTAAGGACACCCCATTGTTCCTCTGGTGGGCACGAAGCACCCAGAAATAACCATCTGTGTCAGAGCTGTGCACTGGTTTAATGCGCCAGTATTAAACTCCATCTGTTAAATAGATGCAATCCCATAGAAACACTTTTCCTGCAATTTGAGTGGCTTAATACATTCCTAATGAACTGGATCTGAGAGAGACCTGACTAAAGTGGAGGGAAAAAGAAGTCTGGATTAACCCCAATAAATTAATTTGTCTGCAGAGTCTTTTGCATCCCTCTACCCCGAATCACATTAAAAATCATATTTTATATTAAAACCACGAAGGAAGCCCTAAGACTGCTCAATAGGAAAAAGGAAACAGGAGATGGAGCAGGGTCCTTGATGTGAAAGCAATAAAACACTGTGACAAGGAGGGCCCTGGCTACCTGTATTGCTTGCAGCTCTTAGTTCTGTTATCCCCCGGTTCCCAGCTGACGCAGGGACCGGCTGCAGTTCGGGAGCTTTAAAGCAGCATGGGAGGAGAGGAGAAGCAGGATGAGCTGCCTGTTAAGTGACGGTGTCTATCTGACTTGCTATCAAATAAAAAGACTAAAAATGGAGATTAGTTGTGCACAACCACACACAGTTTCTGACGTCATTTTCAATTTTGAGAAGTCTGATCTAACCCCACATTATGCAACTGTTGAATCTTCCATGCTGGCAAAGTCTAATTTTCACACGCCTACATGCTATGTACCTGATTTTTATTTTTATTTTTAAATATCAACAGCCTACAGCAATTTTTTTTAAAGAGACTTAAGTGGTCAAAATGGTTATGAAAGGTCCCAGCTTCACATCCGTTGTTTAGAAGGAGTAAAAGCAAAGATACACAACGTCCAGCCTAAAAAACAGGCAATGAAGGTAACGCGACAGTAACAGATGAAATGAAAATTCAAGGGACAATTGCAGACAGAACCTCCCTCCAGCACGCGGATTATATATCCATGTGCAAAAAGTATTCAATGCATGCTTCATCTATAACCCACCTTTCTTTTAAAGGTCACTTTTATAATTGAGATGTGCCGAGAAAAGAAAAAAGCCCCTAAATAAAAAAAAAGCACGGCCATTTTATATCAATCACTGCTGGAATGCACCAACACGGTGCTTAACCAAGCTTTCGCCTGAATTAAGCAAATAATAACGTCAGATAAACAAAAGTTCTTTCCTGGATTAATTCAGATCCCATGTAAACAGACCCTCAAACGAGGCAACAGAGAAAGAAGAGAAAGAAGAGAAGGCAGTCCTGGCGGCAAGAGCAAAACGTGGGCTGAATTCTCCTCTCTGGCCCTTTTACGTCCCTGTCTGTGATGAAGTGAACTTCCTTCTCGCTGGAGACCTCGCAGTTCTCAAAACGTATTTAGAGCTGCTGAATAATCAGTTCAATCCAACAGCATTTCTGCCTTTCGGGTTGGGGTTTTTTTGGACAGTCTAACTTGGTGACTAATTCCCCCCCCTACTGCCAAAGATACACGAGGTGAGAATGCAGAAATCATAGGAAAGGATTTTGATTTCATGTGGTCATGACCCTGCCAGCCTCCTGGGCAGAAACCTGCGTCTGAGCAACACCCTTCCTAGTAACCTTATGCTGCTCTCCAGATCAACGTCTCCTTCTTCACTACTGTGGAAGTTAATCAACAGCGATCAAGTTGCACAGAGGTGCATGCGCCCCGTGCACAAACCAGCAACATATCGCTTTTTAAAATAAACATCTGGTCCCAAGACTTAGGTGGGCATTTTTCAGAGATGCACATAATGACGGAACTATATGGGTTCAAAACTGAAGGCCAAAGAGAGATGATCTTGCCAAGCAAGAGAAGCTGTCCTCACCTACCGGGTAAGATGCACGACTTGGAGAGCTGAAATTCATTTCTGCACCGTTGACTTTGTGCTGTGTGCGTCCAGGCAAGCACACGCAACCTGTGTCAGAGGTTATCTGAAATCCACTGGGTTTTGTTCTGCAAATCAGGCCTGATTGACGTGGTCCCTAAAGATACTGGTATCTGTGTGAAGCGATTCACTTGGCTGCAGCTCATCACAGGCACATTTTACCAGGCTGCTTTACCAACTGCAGGAGCTCCAGCTAATCTTCTCTCTGCTCCACCAAGGAGTAAAAGTGGATGTTGCTAGGAGTGCTGATAGTCCGGACAAGAAAAAGACTTGTTTTCTGTTTCTATGGTTGCAACAGCCCTTAAGAAAGATATAAATTTCCCTGCAACAACTAACTGCATATTCATTTTAAGGTAGATCTAGTTCCAGATTCCTGAGACAGAACCCTCTACCTGTTCCCAACCCCACGAAGCCAGAGCAGCAATATAGAAAGTTTCTAATCTCAACAGAATTCAGTGAGCAGCACGATTGGTTTGGAAAACAAACAAACAAAACAAACAACACCCCCCCCCCAAACCCACAGCAAATTTTCAGCCTCTATGTACAAAAACAATGCAAACAAGTGGAACATTCTAGTTATATTTTGTGAAACACATGTTTGGGATCAACAAAACATCAAACATCCAGACCCTAGATTACAAAAAAATCTATTGCCATCTAGTTGTCAACCCCAAGTTTAGACAGTCCTTGTCGGAAATCATGTAATTCATCTATCTTCCCGTCTAGTACATCTAAAAAATTCTTTAATTCAGTTTTAAGGTTGGTCTGCCTGTGTTTGCTCTCTTCAACTTCTGTCCTTAGCGTTCTGACTTTCTCTTCGAGGTCTTTGTTCTTTTTCTCAGCAGCCTTAAAGACAAAAGAGACAATAAGATGAATCATAGAGGAGAAGGATGAACAGCATTAATAGGGTAAAGCAACAAACGGCAGCCGGGCTGTAAAAGTTTGCTTCGACTTCTGCAAACTGATGAAGAGAAGCACCTCTGAGAGCAAGCGACATGTGCTAGTCAGATTAAAAGGAAAGAAAGCCCACGCAGGAAAGGACACAGATTAAGTGGAAAAGACACTTTGCATCAGATTTTGTCATCTGGTTGACATCGTAAAATTCAGCTGGACTTAAATAATGCACTGTGCATGTATTTGTCATTGCTACAGTTGCAGAATTAGACACTGTGCCACCAATTACACACAGAATTATCTACGGTGGTTTAACCTTGAAAAACAAGCTTAGAAATTACTGCCTGAGGAATAATATTGCTTTATTCAGCACTTTTGGATTTATTGGGGTTTTTTTAAAGTTCCACTTTGTGTGAGCACCCAGGCAAGGAACGGGGCAGCCACGTAGCACTTCCCTTGCTGCAGTTTGTTCTATTATTTTCCCTTCTTGTTAGCTCTTCTGCCTATTGTTCTCTATTTCACGTGTGTAAGCACATGCTTATTCTCACCAAAACCCATAGACAACATATTTTACCATACTGAATCAAAGGAAATTCATATTTTAACCATTTTCAGCATCTGCACTCCTCAGTAGCCTTCTAAATGATTTTAGATCGTTTAGATTATCAGAGTGATGGCTTATTTGATTGATTGGATTTGACTTCATTGATGAGACTGCTTATATTTGTTCTCCTTTCATGTATTAACTTATTGCATTTACACAAGCCCCGACTTTAACAAGCGATGCCCAAAGCCCAGCCTCCGGCTGGGGCAGGACTCCCGCAGCCCATCCAGCTCCGCTCCGAGCGAGCACCTCCCGGCAGAGGAGCCACATGTGCAAAACCGAGCCACAGCGAGCCACGCTTTGCTGGAAAGGAATGAGGCAGCACGTAAAGGCATCCTCAGGTGAACTTTTTTTCCCTGGTGGTGTGCAGCTACGCTCATCCGCTTCCTTCCAAAAAGCCTTCCCTAGTGCCACTGCGGCGGCTAGCCGCAGGTCTTGGAGGGCTGCTCGACACACGTGGCTGCGGTGCGGCTCCACAAGCCCAGAGCAGCAGAAATACGGGATACAGGATAGCCTGGAATCTGCAGGAGATAGATGCAACGCGATCCCAGGCAACCTAATTTCTGCCAACTGCAAGGCAAAGAAATGGAGCTATTTAATTACTCCTGTGCTGGGAAGGGCACGATGTGTTTTGCACGTAATTAGCATATCTGTTTTTACAAACTGGAGCTCTTTTGCCTTCAAACATTGAAGTCTGAACAGAGAAAAGCATTCAGTTAGGAGAAAGAAAGTAAATGTATCAACTATTTTAAAATTAATTTCATTGCTAAACTGTACCTGTAATTGTTGAGATACAGATTCACATTCTGACATTAGCTGCGGTATAATTTCACCCTGCTTTCGGAGCTCTTCCAGTTCCTTTGAAAACATTAAAAAAAAAAAAAAAAAAGATTGCAAGCTTCAATTTAAAACATAATGAAAATTTGAGAATATGAAATGACTTTGCATATGTTATTGTATTTGGATGTAAAATAATCAAAATAGCATGTCTGCATTCCAAAACACATGCTAATTTTCTACGAAAATACATTTTTGCACTATATTTGTGACTTCGTACTTCTAACACAGACAATGCGATCCGATCTCTAGCACGAATGCCTTTAATTATATCAATGAAATCTTAACCTAAAACACATGCCTATGCAAAAGACATATTCAATAAGAGAGAAATCTGAAGGGCTGTAATGCTACCAGCAATTTATAGGTGGTAGCAAAGAGCAAATTAGAGATGAATTTTCAATGATATATGGCAGCAAAAAAAGGCCAATGGCATTACGAGCTGCATAGACAGAGGCGTCGTTACAGAGCACAGCTGTAACGGGCTCTCCTCCACTGTACAGCTCTGAGAACGCCCCCCTCCGAAATTTGTATTTGGTTCTGGCATCACTATCCAAATTGAGAGGACTAGCTGAAAGGAGTTAATGAAAAGAGCAACGCGACTTGGTAGGAGACCGTGTCTCTGATGGAAATTGAGAGAGCTGAATATATTAACACCACAAACGAACACCACCGATGTGGGTAGTAGGGAAAGGCTCGAAGAAAGCCTGTACGTTTTACAGAAGGATCGTCAGAGCGTCTGAAAAGCACATTGCAGGTCCAAGAGAAACTCTGTGACTTGAAGAGAGTGCAAGAGCCTCCTCCAGACAGCTGCCCACGTAGGTGACGGTCCCAAGATTAAGCAGGGGTATATCCCCTCCGAGCTGTACTGACCCAGGACAGCAAAACCAGTCCTATCTGAAAGGCAGATGTCTTGGCTGCGAAATAGGATTTCTTCCCTAACAGGCGAACTTACAGCGCAATGCGAGTGTAACAGAATCCGTAAGTCAAGCTCTTCCACAGAACCAGACAATAACGTTTTTTCCTCAAGTCCCCCCGATTCCCATGCATATATATATCTGCATATACATAAATAATGCCTGGGGGCTCAGATCTCAAAATATAAGTACATTATACTATATATACTTACTATATATACACACACACTACTATACTGTATATTTACTATATATAGTATAATACAGCGTGTGCATATGTATATATATACCCACATACTATAGATAAGCTATACGGCACATGGCATACGGTGTATATATAAATATAAACATTTCGCTAGATAGCTCTGTCCTGACTCCCATGTCTTTACATTTCTCTCTCCTCATTTCCTACATGAAGAGGGTATCAGCAGCTCCTCTTACACGGCAACATCCATGAGCAGGCTTCACGCTGATTTGAATTGCAGACCATGAAAAGGTTATTTATGGGTGGTTTAGACCTAATCAAGAACCTGCTAATGTAAGTACGCAGTCTGAAAACAAGTTAGTGTATCGTCAGTGTAAATGGAAGATAGGCATGTAATATTCACAAGTCAATCAATTTTCTGGTTCATTTGGTACCGTAAAAATGTGAATCTTGAGGAAAACGCTAGCAGAGAATAAGGGTTATTATACATGCTATTACCACAGAAAGGTTGGGAAGAAAGCATGACATTTCCTTTGAAATACTGGTTAAAAAACATATTATATTTATAACAGTGCATCAAAATCCATCTCCCTAAACTATTTCCTTGTGCCATCTTAAAACCCCTTAACAGCACTGCTTTTAAGAGCACCAGCAGAGACGCTGTAATGGCACATGGCAAACTTCACTGCACCTGCTGACAGCTTTTTGTCTTCAGCCAGCACAGAGCATTTGGTCACTGTAATGAAGGAAAAAACCAAGGATCCTATTATTTCCCCCACTGCTCAGGGGCTCCAAGCCATCAACATCATTCTCCGTAGAAAAATGAACACCCTGTATGTCAAAAATGACAAACTGGGGTACTCTAAATGAATCTGAATTTCTCACTCTTGGCATTAGTCCTGAGATCAGAGGGAGACCGTAAAACGGCAAAGCTGAAGACTAGGAGCCATCCGGATAAAGAAACAGGACTTGCTACACAAATGCCAAGTTATTTTGTAAATGATGTCTTTTTAATGATGCTCCTGATGTCTACGGGAATTCAGGACACGGGGACTGGCAACCGAATTTGTTCTCAGCATACATCTGTCTGGCTTTGGATAACTTGTTTCACCACCCCAGCTCTTCCATTAGGAGTAAAGTGTTGTATACATAAAAGTATCATGTTTGTTAACCACTGCCGAATTGAAGTGTGCTGTCACAGTGCATAACACATCATGAGATTGAGACTGAGGAACTCTATCAAGCTATTGCTAAAGTTGTACATGGAAAATCTAAAAACGGGTGACACCCTGAGACATCGGGCTTCTTCTGGCTGTAGGTGAGTCAGTCCATAAATCTACATGCCAAGTGAGAAGCAGACACAGCCACTCAAACTCTAAAGCATGCCATTTCTGCGTTCAGGGCACTTACCAGCTCTTTGTCCTGAAGTTCTGTTTCCAGTTCCTGGAGACGTCTACTCAGCTGCGCGTTTCTTTCCTTCTCTTTATTTATTTCATTGCACTGTTCCTCCAGTTCTTCAATCTTCAAGAAATGTCAGACATTAGGTGAAATTTTTCAAACTTCTGGAAATTTGGGGCAGATTACGGCTGATGTAAATGGGCATTGCTCCACTGAGCAGAGGGAAGCACGGACAATTTTAGTTTGGCACGGATCTGTTTCCTACATCATAGCATTTGATTCACTGCAACAAAATTGTCGCTTCTTTCCTTAAAAAGAGCCAATTTACACATCCACTAGGAAGCCCTGGGACTGTGTTTATTCTCTCTCACACAGTATCTCATATAATTACTCAAAAATGCGCAAAACACCAAGCTGCTAAAATAAGTGGGGCTGGGGATAAAATCCGCACTTCATTTCTATGAAACCAACACGAGACTCTAAGGGATGGGGTTTCCTAATGCAGCAAGGAGAAGAAGTCTCGCCAGTGCTCCCAGCTTTGCCTCCTCAGGGGTTGCTTATTATTCTGGCTGGAGTACGAGGGACAAAACATCAAAACTTTGGGGGAAGAACCAGTTCAGAGCAACATGCACCGCTTTGTTCTCTCGCCCAGGGACGTGCTCTCTCCATACCTCCTCCTCCCAGCTCTGGACTTAGCTCCCAGGAGATGCTCTTCCCACAGGCCGACGGGCCAGCTCATTAAAGTATGTACTTTAATTCTCAGCTTCACGTCGCTTTGGGATTACAACTTCCCTCATTTGAAGGTAGAGCTATATGCATAAAATTCTGACCCAATTAATAAAGGAGAAGGAACTTCCCAGGGCGCTGCAGTGATGCAGCGTGAGCGCCGAGCAAGGAACCTACTTGGGGGAAAAGCTCAGAAAACCTCTCTGCACAGAATAAGACAGCGCATTATACAGGCAGTGCTGCTGCACAGTCTGGCTAGTCACCGGCACGATGACTTTGCAGCTGTAGTAAGGCAGTGTTTCGATAATCATCTTATAGCTAGGCTACAGCTACTGAGATGTGGCATGTTTCATCAGTTAACGTTAATGAGAACAACTTTTCTCTGCAACAGTATAGAAAAGTAAAAAACTACACTGTAAATTATGCTATTTTCTTGTAACTTACTGTTCCAGTCTCTCACTTCTCCCCTGTCCAAAAGAGACTGGATGTAGGAATCCAAATCACGTAACAACTAATATTAATGGATTAATGCAACATCAGCTAATACAGCTCCGGTTTGATCTCTGAATTGTCACTGTGCACACCTAAAATACATGCAAATAGAGAGTATCCGTCTGGGGAAAAGGTTGCTCCACATGGAATTTCAGTGCTGACAGGCAACCCAGGCCACCTCCAATGCTGAAATACTATTTGCAGCCTACTGACATACAAAAAGATCTGAAATTCCTTCCCTCTTTGAAAGCAAACACTAAACAACAAAAAATCCTCACCAGACTCATACAATCCAATCTCTACACCAAACGTCCCAGTGATCCATCTAAGCGAGCAGGGAAAGGGTCCAGATTTTTCAAAGACTTTTAAGATGAATAGAGTGAAATTACCCCTGCGAGCAGCGCCCACGGAAACCAAGCTTCCCCCTGCTCAGGTTGGTGCCAGCCCTGTGTGGGGCTGTTACAGACAGTGCTGTATTATTTGAGGGACAGTACCAATGAATACTCAAACTGAGGCTTTAAAAATTTAAACTTCGCAGTTGTTCTCTGCTGTAGCCGCGGCTCACCCTCAGTCTTACACTACTGAGAAACGTTGTGCTCAATAACGGAGGGGAAAAGGCTTTTGACGATGCCTTTTGGCAGGTTCCTGGACGAGATGTGCCCGGCGTTAGTGCCGGAGGACCCGGCTCACAGCCCGCAGTGCTGAGGACATAACTCAGGTCCTCATTCCCCTGCCCGCCATCGGGATTTGCTTCTAATACTGAGCGGTTCCCAGCTTGGCTTCCTGTGGGTAACCAGGCCATAACCTTGCCTTCTGCTCATGCATCATCTGGCAGTATTTAAATGAGCTTTGAAAGGGGTACACAATAGTAATCCCACTTTTAAAACCATTCTGGTTTATCACCCTGGCCAGCAACCCCTGCTGACGCCAAGTCTCCCAAATCAAGAGGCAGGGAGCTTCACGTGATGCGGCAGCACCAGTCCTCCCGCTGATCCCCAGCCCTTTGAACTTCCCTGCCCGCTGTGTGCAGAGGGAAGCAGCTGCCCTTAATGCCCCCCATCCACTTCCCATTCAAAGACAAAATCCTCCTCCTAACACACAAAGATAAAGCAGCAGAAATCCAAGAGAAAGAGCAATGGCAGGAGCAGCTAACTGGAAGAGACGGCTCTCCTGTGGGTATGCTCTGCTACCTTGCTCCTGAGCTGGTCGTTTTCCTCCTTGCAGGCTGAGAACTGCTTCTTCCAGTGCTCGATGCTGGCCGCGGACTCCTGCAGCGCCGTGGTCAGCCTGGCGTTGCTCTCCCGCAGCGTCTGCAGCTCCGTCTCCCACTTCTTCACATTGGATGAACTGAGAAAACCAGGGTGCCATTAGGTGGCTTCACCTTATAATCCTGCGTATCATTACTCTTTACACGACTGCAGCCTCATCCGACCGTGGTGCGTGTTTACCAATGACGGTTGCTATAAGATCAAGCGTACTCCGATGTAAGTACTTGCCCCTAGCCATTGCCCGCCTAAGGAGGACATAAGCCTTAATTTGACCGTCTCTGCCAAAACAAAGGGCTCTATCAACTCCAGCAACAGTGACCTGTGCTTCTGGAACAGAAGTCCTGCTGTCAAAGCAGGCTGTAGGGTTCAGCTGTCAGCTGGGATCTCCACCGTTTGGGAACAGGGGTTTTACTTTGGCTCTGGGCACGGTCTGTGCTCACATCCAGAGTGGCGCGGCTGTGCCTCGCTGAGCACCCGCTGCAGTGCAGGCCTGGGGACATGGTACCCATGCAACAAAGCGACTCTACACATTTGCAGATGGTATAATAATTCAGAACAGAAGATGTCAGGGGGTTGACACTACCCATATTTGATTTTTTTTGAATGCTCAGCTTTAAATATAAAAGAGTTACATAATGCTGAAGAATTAAACTACTCATTCCCCAAAGCTTCAAACTGCAGCGTAGAGCACGAGATTAGAGAATGAATGGAAGGAAGGCTTTGAAACTCCCTACATTCTAGCTGCTACTTGCCTGTGGAGGTGTCTTCAGCAGGAGGAATGAGCAAACGTTACGATTTGAAATAGGTTACGCTATTGAAATATCAATAAAGAGAGACGATGTACTTCAAAGATAACACATGCAACCTCAGAATTGCTCACTGGGTAACGCTGCTTATGGGGCTGCTGCCTTATTTTTTAAATAGCTTTTTAAGAGTAGCTTGATCCTGTTATATCTTCTTTCCGTTCACAGATATATTCACATGCAAGAGGCGGACAAGGCAAGATCCCAGCAGAGAATGATGGTATTTTAATGTTGTAACTTTGCATATTCCAATGCCTGTATTTTCACTACGGCTGCAAATTACTCCTCTCAGCGTTTTCAAATAATTTATCAAAGCAAGTAGCAAAAAATGTGACTTCAAGGGGCATTGTCCACAGCTTTAGAAACATCCCACTAAGACTTCTAAGCAGCCCAGTGAGATTGTATTTCTCGCTTCAACTTTTTAAGGTTGAGTTAATTCCCTTTTATAATTTTAAATATCCATATCTATTTTCATCAAAGTAAATGTAGCAAACTCAAAGAGGAAGAAGAGATTGGCTTCATGTGTTATCAGTAGCAATTGCTCCCCCATGGCTTTAATGTTATTTCTGTAGCTCTAAAACTTCACAAATGAAGGTGCTTATAAGAGTTGGCATCAGCAGAATAAAAGAGATCTTATTTCATCATGAACTAGATCAGGAAAAAACTAAATGGTAAATATCTCTCAACTGGATACCGGGAGGTACTTGCTAAAATCTGCTCATTCATCCATTCTGCTGCATCATTTTAAATTAAGGCAATTACATTTGAATAATTTCTGTTAATATCATTAGCCATCAGATAATTACAGCACGCTATTCCAATGCAATTTAGGTATTAAAGGAACTTCACCTTTGGGCTAGAGCAATTTTTAATTTATCATTCTCAGACTTGAGATGTGCCTCAGCAGGACCACCATGTGATGCTTTCTCGTCGTCTGTCCCGTTCACACTGGATGCTCGAGTGGAAGATGGTGTTTCACGTCCAGATTCCTGCAGCACAACACACAAACGAACACTGGGCTTCTTCTCCTGCATCTCCTGCAACACCGCGACACCCATTTCTTTGTAATCTTGATCCCACACCACCCTGCTGAGACCTAGGCTGCGTATGCCCTCCTGGCAGAACAGTGGTAACAAACACATACCCTTTACATCTTGGCTGCAGAGCCTGTCTGTTTAAAAAGAATGAAAAAATGATAATGATACACAAAATGGAAGTTTAAAGTGTTCCAAAAACATTTTTTTAAGTGTTTTAACTGACAAGGCTTGTGTTTTCTGAAGGCGGTTTGCTTTTTTTAAGATAATGAAACAATACAGTGCACCTGGAAGCACACGAAGCCCAAACCAAAAATAAAAAAAAAGAAGATACTGCTCCTCCAAAGAGCTGCCATTCACAGCCTGCTTGGTGCTGATCACCAACAGAGAACAAACAAAGTGAACCATAAAGGCCATGACCAAAGCCTTCAAAAAATTAGTATCCAAAGTCAGCCTCTCAGGTCGTATTTGTGGACCCCACAAAGGGGGTTACTTGCAAGACTGAGAGCATTCAGCGACTTTTTTCTGATCACGCATCTGAATTTCTCTCTGATCAAAATTCGTCTAACCCTCCCCCGAACATTAGCCCAGGCCAAGAACGCCCGCTGAACGCGGTTCATTCTTACCTAATGCCATGCATATGAAATTACAGTCTAACATATAGAGAGACTGGAACAACACTCAATTTCCTCAATCTGTAAGAAACCCAGATCTCCCCGGACACGGAGGCGCTTGGCTATATCAGGGTGTGCTGTCTAGAAAAGTGTATTGTACAAATATGCAAGACAAGCTTCTTCCATCCCCTCGCTAAAGCACTGCCTCTGTTCCCACACCGCAGCCTTCAGTTCATCACGTCCAGGCACTGAACCACTGTGGCCACGAAGTCAGTCCCGCCATTGGCAAACCCAACTCCTGCGGAAGTGGATTAGGCAGATGACAAAAAGAAGTATCTCGATGAATCTCATTTACTGTCTGCTGAAGCACTACTCTGGCTTACTTTCCGGTGACCCAAAGTATGTGTAACAGGACAAATCAAAGGATGTATAGCTTTCCCTGTTATTAAAAAAGCTGCAACAGCTCAAGAACTTGAAGCTGAAAAAAGTTAGATACAAATGAAGGCAAAGAGCATGGATGGATGAAAAATATTCCTCTGACGATGTTAATGTCCAGCAGGTGACAATTACCTTCGGCAATCTTCATTTTATATACTTTAAGCTGGCTGCCAGAAGCTGGTATAGTCCATTAGAAAATTTAACTGTACATTATTTATCCTGTATGCACGCAGGTGTTAAAGCTAAATTACAAACCTGGGAATGATTGCTTGAGGTCTCAATTTTCTCTTGAGATCTGTCCCTTGCTAGTTTGGCAGCTTCTTTTACTTCTTGGAATTTCTCTGCAAACTGGAAAAAGCATGAAATATATTTATTAAAATTATTTATCATCTATTAAACTGTTCAGATTACTATATTTCTATGGTTCATAGATCTCCAAAGTTTTGATAATTTAAAATTTTTGGCAAGAAAAAACATTTTCATTCTTTGGCAGGGAGGTTCTTTCAAAAGGAATGGGGGTGTTTCTAAAAGAGGGACACCCCTACAGCTCTGGCCAATCACAGTAAAAACCCATGGAGAAAAAAAGGAGCTGTTAGCGTCTTCTGGTTTGATTTGGTTTTGTTTATTTCCTCCCCCTCCTCTGTTTCACTCAATGTTGACAGTCTATTAAGGCATAAAAGACATATGTTTGGATTAAAAAAGAAAATCAATGTCTTCTATTCCTAAAGAGCAAGTCAATTAAATTAAAGAATGCAAATGAGCTCACGAGATATCTGCAGGATGCGAGCAAGGGATTATCAAGACATAGAAAAAAGTAGAAAGAGGTAGATCTGAAGGTACGATGGGGCCATATGAAACCACAGCTTTTCTGGTCCAATTTCCTATTTTTTCTAATTACTGGCAAAAATAAAGGTAGAAGACTTCAGGGAAAGGCTTGAACGCTTCCTGTAAGAGGGTTATATCAAGCTGGGGGAGGCCGGGGAAAGGAAAGATAAAGATGAAAAGTAACGATCCCAATCTCTACAAGTTGCTGTAGGTCATCTGCTCCGAAGCCAGTCTGGCAGTTTTGACGTACAAGTATTAGCACAGCCAGTCAGGGTTGCAGGGCTTTAAACACTTTAAACAGTGTTTAAAGTTTTAAAAGGAGGATTGTAAAGATGAAAGAAAAGGCATAATTTTTTTTTTTTTTAAATTAAGATGTATCCTGCATAAGAATGGGTAACGTTGTCTTCCTGCTAAAGCAGCTTGCTCTTGCCTGCCTGTGTTTTGAGAAACTTGAAACGCTAGAAAGGAAAGACACGTTAAAAGTGCATATAAATAAATCTATTTTATTGCATGGTTTGTGAATAAAAGGACTGCCATTGTATCCTCAGATAATTCAGAACACTTATGACAAAATTGTAAATAAGAGCATGAACACACATCACATTTTATAGTCAAAGAACGGGAAGAATCATTATCCACTTACTAATCTTATCTTCTAACTTTTGGATTTACAGCAGGTATTTAGCATGCTCTTTCTCAGTAAAATACCGGGACAATAAAGGTTGATAAAACAAATCGTCTCCAACTGGTCTAAGAGAAAACTGGATTTATATGTGGAGGCACCTATGTTTTGTATAACACACACAAATGGAAATTTCCAACAAACGCACATAGATCATTCATAAATCCCAGGGACGAGCACATGCTCAAAGCCGAGTGAAATTTTGGGCGTAGACTACGATCTGTGACGATGCTTATGAATGAAGATCGAGCTCTCAAATCCAGCTGTTTTCTATACAACAGCTGAAATTGCATATGCAAAGTATGTGCTCTCGGATGGCAAGAGTTGCTGTCTGATGGCATGTGCAGTCACTACACACACAAACGACTTGATTACCTTTGTAGCACCATGAAGATCATTAGGAACAACTACATTACATTTTCGCCTTAAGTGATTTAACTCCAACTTTACACAAAATGCATCTCCTGCGGTGACAAAACAGCTATAACAAACTGATAATTTCTAAAATATTGTATCAACAGTAGGCTCTACACTTGGGTTTCCTGCAAATAGTAAAGGGCTGTTTTGAGTCTCTCTTTTACAATAAATCTTTACGGGCAAGCATGAAAAATTTATGAGGGTTCTTCATGGACTATATGAAATATGAAAAGACAAAAAGAATTGGAAGCGATCTATCAAATTTTATTTTTGCGACTATCTTCATAAAGCACACAGGAGACCGCTGTGAAAAATTATGTGAGAAGAAAATGACATTTTTCCACATTTCCATAATAAAAAATTGTATATGACTGAGCAAAGCTAATCTTCAATATAAAACTGATAATGATCTCATCACACAATAGATTTCAGTCACGTCTCTAGTTTACCAACACACGTATTTAACACATTCGCTTTTAGAAACAAGTACAAATAACTGAATTTTTCACCATCTTAGTGACAGATCTTCAGCTTTAAGAGTCAAAATATTACCCTTCATTTTTATTGTCGTTACAAACGTAAAGACGGCTGTAATGGAAATGATGGTGAAAGACTGTCTCTGGTTTTTGTTTACCCCACGCACTTGGAAACAGTCATCCATAAAGAGTTCTGCTGCCGCTTCTTTTTCATTCTTAGCTAATTAATACCTGCTAGATTTTACTAACAGTCTATTTTTGAAAGCTACAGAGGATCACTTGGCTTGTTATGAAATTAAAGCCTTTCACTTGATTACTCTTCTGAGTGCAGCGACACGGTGGTGACAGCCCAAACTTGTGTAGCATTACTAACGCTAATTGCTACAGCGGCAGACCAGGCATTTCTGAAGCTACCCAGATCCCGAGGCCGTCTCTGAGAGTGACGGCACGGCCACAGTGTCTAATCACTGGCAGAAATTAGAGAGGTGCTTTCTCTCCAGTAACTGCTTTCTTCTGCCCCAAACGGAAATAAGCAACAAATAATTGATACTACAAAATCATGTGCCAGCTCCAAGATCTAAGTTGACTTCGAGCTATCAAACCACTGCAACAATAGGGAGTGCTCTTAAAATGTGAAATTCCTAGTTAAAAAGTGAAATAATCTTCTGATTAGTAAATGAAAACTTGGTAAATGTGGTCTTGAGGGGCAAGGCATGGATAAATACCCAGAACCAGCTAAAAAAGTCATCGTGCTCCTTCTCCTTCCATCTTTACTCCCTTCACCTTCCCTTTCCTCCACCCTTGTCCTCAGGCAAGGTTCCCCAAAATTAGCAAAAAAAAAGCCTGGCGTAGGAGAAACGCCAGCTAAACACCACTCCAACAGTCCATCACGGATTATATGATGTGTCTTCCCATGCCCCAGGAAGCTGTGAGACTAAGCTGCAATATGGAGAAGATTTGCTGCTACCAACGCTTGTGAAGCCTAAGGCTGCTGCAGCCCACGGGCGCTGTTTGATTATGGGTCTTGGCCAGTGAAATGTAATGGGGGCTCAAGGATGCTACTGTGCATTGCACAAATTATTTAAAGGCTGTTCAAATCTGCAGCCAGCTTGTCACCTGGAGAAATATATATATATTTAAACAGACCTTCTTAGCATTTTACACATTAAAAAGCATTATTTTGCATGTGTAAATTTTAAGCTCCTGATCTGGCATAATATTTTACGTTTCCTACTGACAAACTGTACTGCCAGTATCAGACAGATGAAACAGCTGCTCTCACCCAAAGCAGTCTCATAAATATTTCATCGCCCTCTCGGTTTGCAGAAGGCTGGGTGATGTGACGTTCCCGTTGGGGAGCACCGCCGTGCCATGACCCACAAGGCACGCGTCGCTTTGCCCGTCGTTTTCTCTGGATGAGCCCTCGGTACCGGGCAGATCGGCAGCAAACAAGACTATTTACTCTAGAAAGTGGCCGGTAATTTGCTCTAGCACAGCCAGTGCGCTACCAGCACCGAAGCCGGTTGGGCCGGGGCGGCTGCGCTGCGTGCTGGGAGCTTTCTCTCCCCTAAAACACAGCTCCTTGAAGCCGGTTGGACCGGGGCAGCTGCGCTGCGTGCTGGGAGCAGGGGCAGGCTCTGCTCCGAGCTTTCTCTCCCCTAAAACACAGCTCCTGGCAAATACCGCACATGCAACGTGCACTTATGCATAGAAATAAAGTCCAGTGATTCCCAGATGCTGGGTGCAGTTGCTTTATGATGTGCAAAGTCTGGGTTTACTGGGTTTCTCACCTGTATAAATCTTTGTCCCTATGCCCTTGACTACCTACAGCTCCTCAGATAGCGTGTCTGCGCTGAAGCATCCTGAATGACAGCAGAAATTTTACTTAACCGCTTCACGTGCAAAACACATCACTGCCTTTACAGCACCAGCCCTGCCTCTTCATCACACCCAGGCACACCGGCACACCATTAATTCTCACCTATTTCGATTTGGCTGTAGTGATGTACGAATAATGTCTTGAGACCTTTTTGAGGCACAGGGTGGGAAGGGGGGGAAGGAGGGTCAGCGAGTCCTGCAAGAGGGGAAAAGGACCCCGAGTGGGACATCAACTTGAAGCCCTGGGATTCTCCCAATCAATGTGAACGGTAATTAGGTTACTGGGTCACTGAATGCAGTTTTCATTAATGGCTCATGTTTAATTTGAACTGCTTTTCCCTATAGGTATGGATTAATGCTTAAGTATCTCAAGAGAAGCAAGGCATTAGAAAGAGGCAATATCTTTTATTAGGCCAACCAATATACTTAAAAATGCAGACTTTTTAGGCGTGCTAACCTCTTCTCATGTCTCATTATTATTCATTGTTTTCAGCAGACATTTTTCAGCTTTATTTATTTATTTATTTATTTATTTTAAGCCAGGGCTATTGATCTCTGGTTTACTGGAGTTTTAGTGTGTCCTTCCAATTCCTGACTAAAAGCTTCAATTATTTCCAGTAAAACTGGCAAGCTTTCGTTTTTATCTTTTATAAGAGTATAATGATATCAACATAAAATGAAACTTGATTTTACTATTCCCAACACACTTATACATCTGTAATCTCTCCACCATCTCTGATCTTTTGTACTAACGGTTCAATAATTAAACTGCGGAGCATGGATGATAAGGGATACCTTTGTCCCATTGCTTTGCATGGTGGTAATAAACCAGGTTTTCTAACATTTTCCAGGTAGGTAACTGTCAGATTTTTTTTTTTTTTCAATAGATCATCTCGAGCCGTTTTCAGAAGTGCTCCCCTTAAGCTCCCCTTCGATATTCTGACCAGAAAAAGCCTTTCTGCTGATTTGGAAAGCTTTTCCTGCAAGTAGAAGGCTGTATTATTGGCAGTGGGCTCTGGAGCAGATCCTGCAGTGCAAACAGACGTGCAAACCGATCTGGAGAGAAACACAGCTGGTGCTGGGGCCCCTGTGCCCACACGACATGTTTTTCACGTTGGCTCTAGTCCGGCCACATGAACATTAAAGAGCTGCTTTCTGAGAGCAGCATTAAATTTATTCTAAGGACGTGTTCGGACAGTTTTGGAGAATATGGTAAAATCGCTCTGATTAGGGTGCAAGGACCTCCAAATGTACCTCGTGCCTTGTTATACCTCTCGTCTCCTGAGCCAGCCTCCGCACCACCTGCTCCACGCGGTGCGTGGTGCATGTTTAACCCCAGCCAGCACCAAGGTACCATGTGGTCACCTGTCACGTTGCAGAGGTGTGACTTCAGTAATCCGGGATTAAAAATTACTATCCAGTGGTGCTAATTCTTTCATTTGGTGTCCAAAGGTTGCACTGTATCACGCTTATCTGTTACTCAAAACAAACCATTCCCCTAGGTCCACTTCAATCCTCCCATATTCCCATAGTACTTGTTTAGCTATTGTGAACACCTCTCTGCCACAGGAGTGGAGGATACGCACAGGTGAAATGAGCAGGCCTCCACACTTGATTAAGCATCATAAAACATAACCAGCACCAGCACCTCATTCTTAAAAAACAGTTTTGCATGGGATTGGTTGGGTGGCCTTAGCATCCCAGAAGAGCAGATTATGGCCATGGCACCTTTATGGACATCCCAAATCCAAAAATAATTTAATGTGAAAAGTAAAATATGCTTTACCTTTAAGAAATATTTGCAAAAAATGCAATTCTCTGGAAATTGCAATAACTTAGTAAGACAGACTTAGTAAAATAAATTCCTATAACAATTCAGTTGACTGAAGGTCCTCCTTCTATTGCAATGGTCTGCCTTTGCTATTTTAGACACTACAAGAAACATCTTGTTCTCCTGATTCTTTTCATATCCAAGCACGCAAAGGGACAGCAACACGAGAGGCTGTGTGCCATGCCCAAGGACACAACGCTGAGTTAACTGACAAAACCCAGCGCCAAGTAGCCATGCTTCAGGTGTCAACTATGCGTTAGATAAGTAGGGGGTTTTCTACTGCATGAACAAACAAACATCTCAGCTGCTTGATGAGCACTTGGCGAGACCACTAATCTAATGACAGAGGATGTATTTCAAACCGCTGGTTATTCATTACAAGAGGCAGCTCCAGACTTGACAAGCCTGCTGTTGTAGCCAGCCTCTGGTCCAGGCGAGTGTTGCATTAGTACCAACCCCACGTTTGGGGTGCAGCTCCGAGACACAGCTCTGCAGCAAACCTGGCATCAGACCTCCCCGGCTACTCATCCCCCGTCTCTGCCACAACTCACTGTCACCCCCCAAGGTCTGTGATAAAACTGCTTTGGGTCAGGGCTGCAAATCACACCACTGAGCTGAAATAGAATCATAGAATCATTAAGGTTGGAAAAGACCTCTAAGATCATCGAGTCCAACCGTCAACCCAACACCACCATGCCCACTAAACCATGTCCCTAAGCGCCTCATCTACATGTCTTTTAAATGCAAAAATGCAGTATTATTTTAACCCAGATCAGTTTACCAAGCCTCCTGAGAGCACCGCCCCACCAGCAGTGTTATCTGCAAAACCAGGGCACCAGCAAGCCCCAGGGGCTGGCAACTCTACCTTGGTTAGCTACCAACGGCAGCAAGTCATCAAAACGCACATTTCTGAGGCTGGGATAGCAACCCGCTTCCTTCAGAGACATCAGGCAGCCCTAATGAGAACAGTCCTGGCATATCAGTGGCTCCCTTTGCTTTCGGTGCCACTTTCAGCTGAAATGAGCACACAGGGCAAGGCGATGCCAAAAAACACTTCAGAGTTCAGGTTGTTTCTGTAAACATCTGAAAACACAAATGCTTTCAGCCACGCTGGGCAAGATACCGTCAAGATCACCTCGCTAGTACCATCGTCAGTGGTCAGATTTAATTTATAGTTTTGACCATAAAGTTTGCAATACTGCCTGCTTCTGTATATACAGACACTGGGTAATTATAGGAGATGGGCAACTTGCACGGATGAAGAGGACTTGCAGAAGCATGCAGCTCAGAAGAGGTCAGATGGGTATATGCAATTCTTATAGAATCATTGAGGTTGGAAAAGACCTCTAAGATCATCGAGTCCAACCGTCGACCCAACACCACCATGTCCACTAAACCATGTCCCTAAGTGCCTCATCTACACGTCTTTTAAATACCTCCGGGGATGGGGACTCCACCACTTCCCTGGGCAGCCTCTTCCAATGTTTCACCACTCTTTCAGTAAAGAAATTTTTCCTCACGTCCAATCTAAACCTCCCCTGGCACAACTTGAGGCCGTTTCCTCTCGTCCTATCGCTTGTTACTTGGGAGAGGAGACCGACCCCCACCTCGCTACAACCTCCTTTCAGGTAGTTGTAGAGAGCGATGAGGTCTCCCCTCAGCCTCCTTTTCTCCAGGCTGAACAGCCCCAGTTCCCTCAGCCGCTCCTCATCAGACTTGTTCTCCAGACCCCTCACCAGCCTCGTTGCCCTTCTCTGGACACGCTCCAGCACCTCGACGTCCTTCTTGTAGTGAGGGGCCCAAAACTGAACACAGTGTTCGAGGTGCGGCCTCACCAGGGCCGAGTACAGGGGCACGATCACTTCCCTGCTCCTGCTGGCCACACTATTTCTGATACAGGCCAGGATGCCATTGGCCTTCTTGGCCGCCTGGGCACACTGCCGGCTCATGTTCAGTCGGCTGTCAACCAGCACCCCCAGGTCCTTTTCCGACAGGCAGCTTTCCAGCCACTCTTCCCCAAGCCTGTAGCGCTGCATGGGGTTGTTGTGGCCGAAGTGCAGGACCCGGCACTTGGCCTTGTTGAACCTCATACAATTGGTCTGGGCCAATTAATTAATTCTTCATTAATAAGAAACAAGACAGCCTTTGAGGAAATTCAGTGAGCCCCGGTACCTTCGTCAGCTGCTGCTCGGAGGGAAAGCCCAAACCAAACACGGTATTTGCTCTGCTGTCCGCCCACTGGCCGAACTTCTGCGATGTTTTAGTGAAGGTCATGTTAGGTGTGATTGTGCTGTTTATGATCACCTGTTTAAAAACAGACCAAAAAAGAATTAAAAAGGAGCAGCCACATCGGAAATGCATATCCTAGCAACGATATCATCCAAAGCAATTAGCAGTCTAAATTGGGAAATTGCTGTATTCAGAAGATTTTTTCCCAAAACAAAACAGTTTCTGTCTTGTCTTACTTCATGCAGGAATTTTGAAGTTTTGTCTTCTTTTTCCAAAGCGCTGTCACGATCCTGCAGTTAAACACCAGCAGCAGGGACAGGAGCTATAAAATTACCCTGGCAGAAATGCCGATGCAAAATCCTCTTTTTGCGGTGTTACAAAGGCACACGGCTACTCCCACCGCCCCGCCAGGCACCCGGGGTGGCCTGAGGCCTCCAAGCAGGGTGTCCACCAGCAACACCTGCCCTCAGACTGGAAGAGCAGAGAGATATTTCTGCATTCCTCCATTTGGCCTCGGGCCTCCACAAGTAGGATGCCTGAGACATGTCAGAAATCTCAAAAAAACCCAACAAAAAACAAGACGAGGAGAAACTGGTAGCTTAATGAGTTTAACTTGAGAGGGTGGCGAAGTACATCACCAACAACGCACATGCAGTATCAAATGTGGGCCACTTTACACGAGTTAACTAAGACCTGCTTCACCACCAGCAACCTCAAAAGCAACAGTAGTTCTTGTAATTAAAGAAACAGCCAACATGAGGAAGGCTGTTGGGATGAAGTCTCTAAGGAACTTAGTGGAACAAGCATAAAATGTAATCTTGCAAAAAGGAATGAGATATTTGTCAGTTCATTATCAAAAATCTTAATTTTATTTTCAAGATACATCATTATATGAGTCTAGAGACTCCTTCCCTGGAAATCAATTCATGTACAATGTTCTTTCTGCTAAGACAATAGGAGCTTTCTTTAGTAATGCATACCATCATTTCCAATATGCAAATTATGCAGTAATTAAGCCAAATCTGTGGGACAGTTTAATTAACATGATCAGGAAGTATCCTGGCAACACCATTTACCATGTATTCCAAGCAGTTTTTTTCCTAAGCTATCATTTACATTTAGCAAAAAAGCGTGAATTAAATTTACCAGAGAAAGATCGTTACTTGCCTCTGTCCCCTCCCTAACTTCTGACCTCTGTGCTGATGCTTTTATTTGCTTTCTTAGAAATTGCTCAACTTCAGTGGTTCCCTCTTTTTGCACCATCGCTTTCAAATAAACATACGATTTTCTGCCATTTCCTACTACTGAAAGTTTCACCAAAGGACCAAACCAGACGAGGGCCAGGTGGCTGATGCTCCTGAAATTGGTTTTTTGCGTGGGAAGAATCAGGGAAGAAAGGGGGAGAGGTGACTGCAACCAGCGCTGGCCAACACACACCGCACAGACATCAGCTGAAAGGGTCGAAACATCTTTTTGGATGGCCAGTTGACAGGCAGAGGTATAAGCAAAGCTGCCCAGACGCACTCTCCTCCGGCTAAGCCCGAAACGCAGCCAATATAAAATCTAAGTGCGATTTCAGAGATTTAAATTAAAAGAAAATCAAAGATTTTATGTAGGGTTTTGACAATGCAAAGGGAGTATGACGATACGAGGATTGCATGACACAGTCACAAGAACCGGAGGAAAAGCTACCACCAACCCAGAAAAACCTGGATGCTTTCCAAAAACTTTACGGAAAGCGCTATATGCCTATTTCTTCTTTAAAAATCTTACATCAGACAGATGAACTACTTACAAATGTGTAGCTTCTCAAGTCACAGAATTTATTTTAGAAGCTCTGAAATACCCAGAAATTTCAAGTGATGAAAAGTATTACTTCCGTCCTACTGTGCCGATCAAATTAGACATCTGTGGGGAAAAACTAATAAAATGACCCATTTTATTGAAAGGCAAAAGCCTCACTCACTGGAAGCAGACTCCGAGAAGAATAAAATTCTTCCATACCCCCTACAATAACCATTGAGTAAATACAAATATATAAAAACCACACCAAAGATATTTTTCAGACCGCAGTCCAATATTATCAAAGAAGTGATAAAAGGAATAATGAAGCCTGCAAATTGTAAACCAAGAAACATCTTATTGAGCAATGAAATGAACTACGTTAGCTTAGCACCTCAGAGGTTAACTTCTTCTATAGCCAGTGCAGAATCCAAGAAAAGGTTGTGGTCATCACACCCCTTCAAGAAACGGACAGTTCATCTGTTACATTTATAATAAGCTGCAATTAGTGAAACTGCCTGGAAGCCGGCTCTACCTTTTTTTTCCTTAAATCCTCCTCTGTCAGTCAGGCACTTCAGAAACGCTGCATTCCTACGGAGAAGTGAAAACCTAAGTAAAAGCTTAGGAGATTAAATCATGAGAGCTCATGGAAACCGTTCAGAGGAGCTGGGTGCACTTATCCACCTGGTCTTCCTCCCCATCCTCACCCCATCGCCCTGCCACACTCGCAGGAGGATGCTGTAACATTAACCTTTGGGAGCATCAGCCTGTACATTCACTTCCCATGGAAATCTGGTCATCGTTTCAGAGCGGAGATACTACATTGGCCAGGGAACAATCATGTTGGTTGTGTTTAGGAGAAAGAAAGGGTGTTATGATTTCAAAGAACAATGAAAAGCGAGGCTTGCAAGCGCTCCTGCCAGGTAACCCAGCCTATCCCCCCTCCCAAAGCTGGCTCACCCTCAGCTACGTGAGACCAGAAGGAAAGTCCTCCCCACCACTCCTCCATCTCCCGGGCAGAAGGTCTCCAGCCGGGGCAGAAGGCAGGGGAAGCCTTTGTGGCCACCGCAACAGGAACGTTCAACCAAACTGTGAAAATTTTCTTTTTTCATGAAAGGATGAGCCAGAATTTTCAAGTTTCAAAGGAAGAAGGAGCTGAGAGGAAAGGCGCAGAAGGGAAAGGACATATTTGAAAGCTGCTGCAGGCAGGATGAGCCCGCAGGCTCTTTTCCACCCCTAACTGCAATCCAGTATTATCATTCTATAAGAAAAGGCAACTCAGCAATTCAAATGGGCTCTTATGAAATAACTTTGCATTTGGTCCTCGTTCGTATAATATACACACAGTGCAATTCCAGCTGCATCAGAAAATGGAATAAACTTGCGGACTTCCATCGAGGATAATGGATCCAAAAGACAAACTACTCTCTAATCAAATGCAATCAATCCCTGAAGTGGTTAAAGAGTTCTCCCTAAAGACAAAGGCAAAGAGGAGCATAATATAATAAGCACCTTACAGAATAATAAAGTCATTCATCACCCTGACTGAGTTGTCTACATGTGGTTAAAAAAAGAAAATCTGCCTTTGCTCTCATCTACATGCAAGAGTATCAGATGGCAAACATTCCTGATACATCTGCATAAGCCAAACAAAATCTCATACTAATTTCACTTCCTCTGGGAGAAAAACAATCCTGACAGATCTAAATTTTTATTTAAAGATGACACAGAAGAATTTTCACCGTGCAAGGTAGCACTACATCAACCAGAAATGACTCCAGACATTTAGAGACACACCGGGTATATTAATCAGATAAAAGTGAATGCAAATAAGCTGGCATAGAGCAGAACATTCATAGGCTGTAACACACCCATCCCACTGCCTTCCCACGGAGAGAAACTGCCAAATAAATCAAGCAGGGAGAGGTCACAAGACGACCTGAGTGCGTAGAAGGAAAAAAATGTATTGGCAGCTCATGCCGCTTGTAATATATGAGCTGTGCCCATATCTACAGCTGCCATTTCTTTTAGGGGATGCTTGGAGTATTTAAAGGGTTCCCCTCCCACACTCCCCGTATCACAACACCGCAGCAAAGAGGCAAAGCCGATGTGGCTCCTGAAAATACATTCTCCCAAGTCACCGTTTCATTAACGTACGGTGAACGTGCGTGCCGGCTGGCTGGAGTAGAGAGGGAGGGGAGCCGGAGCAGCACACGGGGGTTTGCCGGCTTGGCTCACAGCGTACGCTCTGGTTGCATCGGCCCCGGCTTGCCAGATTTGCAAGAGGGAAGGAAAAGCAGAGAGGAGAGTGAGCTCAGCTCCAAGGGGAGGAGAGCAGCGATCGCGGTGGGCATTTGGCAGAGCCACCGGCACAGCCCCGAGGAGGAGGGCCAACGTGCCAGCAGGAATCGGCCAGGACGCTTCCTCTGATGAGACACCCACCAAAGGGGATGATGAGTCAATGCAGCCAGCCCCGTCAAAAGCTTCTCTACCTGGGAAAAGACTGAAATAACAGCTATGAAATAGCTAATTACTATATTAGCCAATGTATTTTGGAACGGCGTTAAATTAAATCAGAAAAGGGCCCCTTATTCTTGGACAAGAGTGTCAGATTAGGACTTATTCTGGAATTCTCCCTTTAAATTCACATCACCTGTTACTCTGAAGTAACCTCACCTCCAGAAAAGCCCCAAGGCTCAAGGCCATAGGATCTACTCATTAAGAAGTCACTACATTAAAACCTCCCCGTTTCATTTTCACACTTCTGAATGTGTGCTTTCCAGTTTGCAGACCTTGTGAAATTTAATTTCCCCAACCCACCAGGCTGCTAATCTGCAGTAAAGATGTATCCCAGTCTAAAAACAGAATTGAAAGGGAAAAGAAGCTGCTAATCCTCTGGCCACAGCTATCACAGGCTCAGCAGGTTCTTCCAGCTCATCAAGTCGACGTGAATCAGAAGGGCTTGTGACACTGGATGTGGAGATGAGGAGACAGGGATGGCTTTGCAGAGAAATTCTCCCTCTATCCCAAATGTTCAGCAACTCCCTCGTGGAATTAGCCCACCTACTTTTCCGTGATCTGCACTATCCTTCGTGACCTACCGTCCTCCCTATCTCTGCCGACAGCTTCTAGGCTTACATGTAACGTCTTTTCACCGATATGTCACTGGTGATAAACTGGTCATCTCATTTCTAGTCCTACAAAGCCAGCACACACACACATATTGTTAATCAAGACAGCGCTATTAAAGGGAAAAAAGAGAGTCCCTTGCTGAGGCCACCTACCAGAATAGAGCAGGAGCAGCACAAAGACACGCTCACAGCAGCGCAAGAACTCAGGGATAAAAGAACGGCCTTTGGCCAAAACAGTGAACCTGTAATGCAGGAGGATTAATTATAGTTGTTTTACAAATCAGGGCCAGCAGACGTGATCAAATCTTTCTCCGCACCCTTCCTGCTAAGTCTTTGTAGAAGGTCCTTAAAAAAAAAAAAAAGCCTGGGAAAACTGAAAGCAGCAACGGCACTTGTTTCAGCTTTGCTTTATCTGCTGCACCTGACACGTACGCGGCGCTTTACCTGGGACAGGCCGAGAGTATGGATTAATTAGGCTGGAAGCACTGTAAACATATGTTAAGAAGAGCATTGAGTGTCTCCATTTTGCTGTTCCTCCTGCTCCGCTCCATCGTTTGTGCATGGCCGGGGGGGGGGGCCCAGAGCACAGGGTAGGCAACAGTTGGCAGGACATCTACTACCAGATTCTTGCTCCGGGTACCCATCATTTTATCCCTGCAGTGCCAGTAAGCCAGGCCAGCCACTGCTCTTCAAGAACTACTGTTCTACACAGTTAAGCAGGACAGCAGTTATTTCACCCATCGATGGACTCCAAAAGCTTCCATAACTACATCATGTATTTCTGCGGAAGGCAGGAGAGGAAGGGGGACCGCAGTGATTC
This sequence comes from Aptenodytes forsteri, assembly GCF_000699145.1. Taxonomy (NCBI): domain Eukaryota; kingdom Metazoa; phylum Chordata; class Aves; order Sphenisciformes; family Spheniscidae; genus Aptenodytes; species Aptenodytes forsteri. Next base: position 3,843,142 of record NW_008795035.1, read on the forward strand.
ATCCGCACTCTGCAAAGAGGAAGATGCCAGGACACCTTGCAAGCTGCAGAGGACTTGCTGCAGTCCGAAGCGTTTACTTCCCAACCTGAGCTCCCTCTGCAGAGAGGAGATTCGCCTTTTATGGGTGAAGTATCTCACCTGCTGCTGCAGCTTGCTTCCTGGGGAAAAGGGCCATTTCCACAGTTGCACATGGCTTTTTTTTCCTTGCGTCACCTTGCATTCCCCAGGATAATTCAGTGCATGATAAGGTTCATTTTTAACCCCAAAAGCCAACAAATCAAACAAAACCCATACAGGTCTTGTCCTCCTGCGTGAAAAGAGATGTAAAAATAGCCCCCCCCTAAAAAGACTAATAACTGTTTTTCCTCTGGTAAAATATTTCTGTTGTAAAGCCCTCACTGAGAACCTGTCTAAATGCAACAAAAGCAGGTTCATGATTATGTGAATTCTATTAAGTGAATCTCCTGCTACACCTACTCCACTGTGCTCTTTTTCTTCCCAAGGTAATTAACATCTCTGTAGAGTTGGCTTCCCACCTCCTCCACCCAGTCTAAACCTCTAAAATCTCCTATTTTTGCTTTGACATCTGACTAGAATTTTTTCTCCTTTTAGGCACAGCACACACATCCACCCACCCACACGATTCAGAGCACCAGCAGCTGTTTCATGAAGAAAATCTACAGCAAGGATTTTCAAACCCTCTACGCTGGAACAAATTGTTACCCAGGAATTTCATGCAACATTTTACAAAATACATAAACCAAGATGCTTGTGTGTTATTTTCACATGAGAAATAAGATTTCTAACTTATCAGAGACAGAGAGAAGAATACAGCGGAGACGCTTTATTTTTTCCTAGTGACCAAAATTGGAGTGAGGGAGAAGGTTGCGTTACCCACAATTAGATACAATTAAAAAAACCTCCCATCGTTATATCACATTCACGCTTTGGAGGATTTAATAAAAGCATATAGTCTTTGAGTATGAATCATTTAAGCACCGGTCATTTTCTGCATCCCTCAAGCTGTACGCCAACAGCTTCACTTAAGCCTGAAGGTCCCTTTGCAGAGGTCAGAAATGGCGCGGCCACGTGGCATCGTTAAAGGCCCCTCTACTCTTTAACAACCTATGCCCCCCAGGGAGCGGTCAGCAACGGGATAGCTTAGCCCTTCCTCTCTAAAATCTGGAAAAACTGTCCCTTGGCATGAGGAATGGCCAGGAAGGGCAGGTACATTATGTTTAGGAGATGACAGGATCTACTCGGCATCTTCTAAAGCACCTCAAAGTGGTCACTGTTAGATGACAGTCAAGGGCAACCAGGTCTAGCAACACTTCGGAGCAATACACTAACATAACTGAAGATACAAGGTATCTGTAAGATAACGTAAAATACCAATCTTTCCGCGTCCTCAGAAATGCCTCATCCCTTATTTTGCTGTTAGAAAATAAAGCTCGGTGGAGGTTAGCCGGGGCTCATGCGATCATCTTGTTCGCTCCTCAAGGAGAATCAGCTTTGGACTTCAGCTAGTATTTAACGGCTGACAGTCATTTAAACTATTCCTCGCTTTCCATCTAACAACCACTGTGCCATTGGATGTGACTTCACAATCCAGAATCAAGAAAGAAGCGATGTTTGGGGTTTTTTTTTTTTGTAAAACTAGGAAAATATTGCCTTGAATTATGTTTGATGCTCAAATTTTAAGAATACACAATGCAGTGTAGTTTATTTATAAACTCCATCTGGCATGACTTGATTAGCATGTCTGATACATTAGCTCTCCGAATAGGGATTTCCAAGTATTAGATACCTCTGGCACTACAGCGGGGGGGAGAAGGGAACAAATAATTTATATAGCTGTTTCAGTGGACAATCAATCCTTAGAGTTTCATAAAGCACAGCTTATAGGAATTATTCTTTATTACTTTCAGTAGCTGAACTTAAAAAAAGAGGGAGTAAAATTCCCAGGTTAGGAAACCAACAGCTAACCAGTGCTGCATTTATTGCAATTCTTGACGCAAGTCCCTAATACCCTGGGAGGAGGCTGTGGAAAGCTCGAGGGGATGGAGCATGTGCTCAGTTCACCTTCGAGCACAAGGTTCCTCAGCCCCCCTGTAATTTCTTCTGGAAGAAAAAGGCAGCACAATGCAAAGCCCGCAAGCAAGCCGAGCACCACTGCGCTCCCTGGAATCCGGTGAGCAGGTATGGAAGTTTTTACCATCTATGAATTTGCCTATTTCAGTCTCATCCCACAGGTTTTGCTTTGATCAGCTGATGAAACAAAAAAGAATAGGGAAAACATCTGTAAATTCTACCACGTTGTGCCTGTGTTGACGATGTTACTAAAAACTTTGGGTTTTTTCTCAATTTTCACCTAACTACGGGCATGGATTCTTTTCACCAAAAATTTGTTCAAGATTCTTCAAAAGCTTTGCTAAGTTCAAGGACCATGACCTAAACCAGGCATCCTTTGCTTGATTCCAGGTCTCTTTACAATAACATCACACGGTTTAATTAACCTCTCTGGAACGTTCAGATGCCACATTCACACTCGAGTCTGGTGATCAGAAACAACTCTGTGTGAGGCAGTTACGTGCTGAAATACTTTCTTTTACAGATCTTTTCCGAGAAATTTTATGGAGAGGTTTTGAAAAGGAAAAATCCACCCAGACCAAAGTTTCCCTACTTGCTGGTGAGCGGTGCAGCAAGAAATCCTCTAGCATGGATTTTTATCTTCTCTTTTTTTTTTTTCCTTTTTCTTTTTAAAGAGTGACAAATCGCGTTTCTGAAAAGGTTTCTGCAGTCTCCTGGATTCCGTTGTGTGTGGTCTTTCCAGAGCCAGGGACACACGCACACACTGTACATACAAGCAGCAAAGTGAGCCAGATCGGATCAAACGGTGGCAGATGTGCTTCTGTTCTTCTGTCAAGGATACAGCTGTGGCCAGCACTTTGTTATCTTTGCTCCTAAGCTTACTAACCGGCTTCTGAAGGATTTACTTCCAGAAATAATTCAGACAATGAACAGAGGATTTTTCGCATTTCAAAGTTAACTTGGAAAGACATTAATATAGCAACATTTAAGTGGTATGAGTTCTACAGCTCTGGACTTTTTTTTTTCAATCCAAAACACATCCTCAGCAGACGATCGTGATTTCTGGTTGATGCAGTCCCAAGGGACCCACCAAATTTCCTGGCATTTACTTTGCTCCATTTCTCAGCTTTTGACGAGCTCTCTTTCACCTGAAGCCCCAGGTCTTGTTTGTGCAAACCTTTTTAATTTTTCCTTCCATTCCCAGCTCATCTCCACCAGTATTAGCAATTCCGAAATTACCATTGCAGTTAAGCCCTAACAGTATTTTTTTTTAATCCTCTGAACACTCAAGGACCTGTCCACACAAGCGCACCCAAAGTTACTAGCTCTACCTATCTAAACCAGTCTTGGCAACTGTTGAAAATTCTCCTGCAGACACAACTCCAGGCAATGTACTATCCTCCCAATTATTAAATCCGGCACCTCCCCTCAGCCTGAATTTCTGAATAGTTGATATCACCTTAAGCAAATAAAGGATGATGCAAGTGGGGAGTCTCATCCTTGGCTGACAGCTCTGCTCGTTCTTTATGCTTTATTTCTTCATCACCAAATTCCAAAGAAAATGTTCTCAAGTTATTTTAACGTCTGGAGAGAAGCAAAAACTCAAGTAACTTTAGTCAAGCCGAGTACACCACAAACATAGAAAACACAAATATTTTAAGATCATCGGGGACTGTTATTTTCCTTAATTTCATTCACTCTTATTTCAAAGATGTCTTTGAGAAGAATGTGAAGCCCTGGTCTATGTAGCGGAAGGACCCAGTGCAGACCTCAGTGTGCTCACCCCGCATAGATACTGATCCTCGTTTAAAACATGCATTTCATTTTCTATTTGCATCCGTCCTGCTTCAGCTTCCATTAACCCCAACTTTCACATGTCTCTTTGATACTCCACAGGCTGAATGATGTATGTCTCCGCAGGACCCCTTTGGAGCGTAACGCTTTGGGCACACCCCGCACCTTCGAGGTGCCCGACCCGCCACCCCATGCAGACACCCTCCTGCCGCTACACCCGCACCCCGGCTGCAGGGCTGCTGCTGACCCAGTGCCCGCACCCCAGCCTTCACCGGAGCAGCAACCTCTGCCTAGGAAGCACCAGCATCACCCACTGATGGCAAGTTTTCCTTAAATTGCGAGTTCCCCCTGAAGCATTCAAAGTGATGCTAAAAAATCTGGAAGTTGCATCACCACAACTCTAACGTCTTTAAATGAAATCAGGAAATAGCTATTAAAAATATTAATTATTTACTGCAAGTTGTTTCACTGTCTGAGTGAGAGACAGGTTCCAGCTTAGGTTAGGCTGGTGCGCTATGACTCAGGGCAGGACAGATGTTCTCCTGCTCTTAAACTGCTCATAATACAAAAATGAAGGAGAACAACTCTACGAAAGGAGGAGCTGCCTCTCAGAGAGCAGCCCGATCCAGCTTCATTTTTTACAGCAACAACAAGCCCAAAAGGGACTGCAAAAAGCAGCTAGAGACTCTTCAGGCATCTTTTACAAAGTACTTTGTTTAGCACAATTGGTACTAGAACACGTCTCCGGCAGACGAGCATCGTTCTCCAGCACGGGCTGGGAAATCTGAACCGGGAAAAGTCCACACCGCAGCCACCTTACAAAGCAAACTCATCTGATGAGAGTGATTAAATGGCATCAAATTATTAAAGGCTCTAGTATGGACTCACAGTATATACAGGCTGATATTATTGTAGTTGCTCTGTCTCAAGAGCAAAGTGCTTATCTATTATATGATGTATATATAAAGATCATAAAACCACGACTAATGTTTTCACTTAATAGTCATCTCACTAGCATAAAAGCAATGAGATGTTTATTATAACATACACAGAAACTATGCAAACTGGAAGACAGGATTATGCATTAAAATTATATTTTATACCATGTTTTTGTATTTCAAAAGATGTTCTTCCTTTTACATGGGAGGTTAATTAGTTCCATTTGTTGGAATTACTCTTTTATGGCTCCAGGATCATCTCCAGTGCTAACAGTCACGTTGAAATTAGCTCCAATAGTTCATGAAATACTTAAGATACTATGATAAAGAGAAGATGAAGGCCATCAAATATGCTCAAATTTCTGCATTACAGTAATCAGCCAGACCAGTACTGGAAATCTTTTCTTATGGCATATGAAGGTTTCTTTTGTGGACGGGTATAGACAAGAAGGCAGGAATACTGGATCAGTCAACTCAGACCTCCAGAGGTCAAAACCCGGTCACCTTTCCACCGGCTTACCCTAATGCAGCGTCACCCTTAAGCTGGGATATGTCTTTTGGGCTCTTCAAACAGTAACAAGTGTCACACACTGCCTTTTTGATGAAAGGTCCTTTTCGTGTTGGTTCTCAGTGTCAGAAGTATAAGTAATATTGAGCTCATGCTCCCCTGCCGTTTTATGGGATGACCAGAAGAGATTTCCCACCCAGCCTGGAAGAAACAGCACGAAGGGCAAAAAAGAGCACGGCAGCAAAAGTTTTGAGAAAAAAGAAATATCCATCTCAGTTACCCAGCGGCGAAAAAAGCTTTGAGAAGCTGGAATAAAAAATATTTTCCGCTAATTTAATCAGATTTTACCAGCAGGGGCTCTCTGGAAATCATAGTCCTGCCAGTGCTGCAGTCAGCAAAATAATCTTCGGGGCGAGCACAGCGGGGCCTCTCGGCATTTCAGCAGGCGCAGGGCAGCCAGCTCGGACCCCAGCAGCACCGCGCTCCTCCGGCATGCACGCAGCACTCCTGACAAGCGATGGCCATAAATAAAACTAGGGCAGGCAAAACTGGAAATAAAAGGATCTCCGTCCCTTTGACAAAACACACATATATGCTCACCCACACCTTTCAAAATCATAGCATCTAATTCAGGATTTCTTTATACACACTAAAAGAAAAGGCAACACACCACTTTGTAAGGTCACTTTTCATGCACTTTTACATCCCTTTATCTTTGGCTACCCAAGGCTGTAAAACATCCCCTGATCATTAATTAATTATTAAACCTTGAAATTTAAGTAGTTAAAAAACTTATGTATTTTTAAAAAAATTAGGTATTTAAAAAATATAAACCACGGTACATCACTCCACCTAATTCATTGAGCACGGGGTCAGGCAAACACACACTGATACCCTGAATGCCAAGAGGGAAGGCGACATCATGATCGTTTCTGCTACACGTTATCACAAATCAGATCCATGAGGTCTTAGAGGCACAATTAAATGCTGCCACACCAACGCAGACCCCTGGCGAGGTACGCATCGCCAGAAGCCTTTTCTAATTCAGTGCCAAAAATTTTGTAATATCTAAATTACTTGGTAGGTTTTTCCTGAGAAAGAGTTGCTATTGGTTTAATGGCTGAATTTACGTCAATGAAAGAAAAAAAAAGAACATAAAGAACTAGCCAGATGAAGGAATTTCATCTGTGCCACCATGCCCTGCAATTTTTTTCCTGTGAAAGGAAAGCTTCTTAAATCTAAGAGTCACCTTTTGGCAAAATACTCTAGAATATTTTTAACAACTATGTCTTAAAATAATTCCATTTCCACGGGCAAAGAAAATGATTTGTTTTGAGACTCTGAACGCAGCACTGGAAGAACTCCGAATTTCCTCTCCGTGTGCCGAGGACACCTGCCTCCAGTCGTGAGAACAAAAAAGGGTAGTCATAAAGAGGTGGGCAGCTATTAAATTAGGTAGCAATTAGGACTGGTACAGGAACTGAGGAAGCCAGAAATACATCAAATATTAGCAGATTTACATATCACCCCTTCTTACCTCCCTAAATATCTGCTACCACATGCTGCTGGGGCTCTGTCCCTGCCAGCTTCATTCTGCTCTGGGAATCATACTGTCCGTTCTTGCTGTGACACATCTATGTGCACATACATGCCACTTAATCAAACAGCTTCATCATACTATATAATGTACTGTATGCACTTTGGGGAACGCTATGTGAATACTGATCGGCAAAATTTGGCCCATATTCTTACTCTTACTAATTGCAATTTACTTCAGAAGTAGACCCACTGATTCTGCTTTCCCAGCACAGCAATTTTTCTGGTTCTCTCTTCAAAACTTCCACACGCTTATGCCCGACTTGGCTGCTGATCTTCAATATTCAAGGTAATTGTTAGGTAATGAACTCTTTTAAATGATCTGGCAACTGGGAATGAATGTCAGCCGACAATGTTTTTTTTTCTCTGAAACACAAAGTCTTTGTTTCTGTATCATGTATTTACCAAAATTACTCTTGCAATCTATTAATCTTTTTCACCCTGATTTTAACTTTTTCTAGTCATCTGTTTAAGCATCTCACAGAGACAACTTAGGACTGGCATCTGAGGTGACTCTTGCTGTGCCACTTCTCTTTGCTGCTGCTGTCTCAGAATGTCTCATTGTACGCTTTATTGCTGGCTATTAATTTTTAAGATAGCTTTATGTTCCTTATTAACAACTTCGTTCTCAAAAGATGAAAATGATGCTGTTGCAATCACAGGTTCTGTAGAAATATAACATCTGAAAATGGGGACAGAAGATTGTTTCTGAGGGATTATATTTCCTACTCAAATTCTATACAGAAACAAGTTTCTCATCCTTTCACCCTTGTCTACATTGTTTGGATAACACATATTTCCGATTTTTAAAAAAATAAGCAAACCCACCAACCAGGGCACCACCATGCATTATTCCAGAGGATGACGGAGGATATCGGTCTGAGTAATTTTCATGCTTTCAAACTTTCTTTTCGCCTCTAAAAGGCGGAATAATGTAGCTCACTTTTAACGAGGAGCCCTGTGTGCGGCTTTCCCCACACACTACACAGCAACCGGGCACTTATGAGTTCATGTTCTCCCTGCATCAACACCGTATTTTGTCATTTTTCAACAGGGTTGACTTTTGCCCACAACGCTGGGCACTTTCATATGGTGAAGTCTCTTGGCTGCCTCATTAACTCTGAATCGGTGTGCACCCTTGCATTTTACTGTATCATTTCCTCCAGCATTCATTATGCTGCAATTTAAACAGCCTCTGGCTAGAAACTTCTTAAAATGTCATGATGAAATTACTTTCTCGACAACATACAAGTCAATTATAATGTAATTAAAAGATACACTAATCTATTCCCTTGTTTGGTAATGGTATCTTGGTTAAGATCATCCAGTGCATATTCGTACGGTATTTGTGAAATCTTTTGCTATAAATTGTAAGCTACTGTCCACAGCACCTGTTTTTCTGTGAAAGACTCAGGAATTATAATACCTATTCTCTTCTAGCTTTGCAAACACAAGGAATTAAAGTGGTACAAGCTGTTTTGAATCTAGGGTCTCCACTTTTCAGTGCTTGACTCCCCAGGCATTTCAATGGGGTTTTTTGTCAGGCTGGGAGGATTTGGAAGAAACCTGGCACCTAGAAAGCGTACGCTCTCACCTGGCTTCCCTCCATCATACCGGCCTCCTGGTTTTCAGCACGAGCCTCTTGCATATCCCTCTGCAAGGGAAGGGTTAAGCTCCCTTGACTTCGCTCTGCTCCCTACCTTTACCCTACTCCCTTTCTGTCCCATTTTCCCCTTTGCTGCAATGTCCGTCTTCACCACCTCTGCATGTACCAGCCAGGCCCTCTGTCCTTCCCCACCACTTGGCAAATGGGTAAGGACCCGAAGGCAGCGTCCTACTGTGCCAGGCAGCAGAGCCGAGCAACTCCCCCGCCCCTCCGCCAGCCGTGCTCACAAAACGAGTTCCCAATATTTACGCCTTTAAACACACAGGCTCAGCGGTTCCCTTAATCCCCCCCTTCAGCCCACTCCTAAATCCTCCCACTCCCCTCTGCCCTGCGGCACCCCTCCTCACGCTCCTGCACCCCAAGGGTTTGGGGACGAGGGACAGGGACTTGCCAGGAAAGAGAAGGGGACAGGCTACACTTGTTGGGAGAAGAGAGGATGGGGCTGAAGGACAGGGGACTGCAGAAGGTCCGGACCTTCAGGGACAGCAGCAGCAGCCTGAGGAAGCTACTCCTGTGAGAATCAGAGCCCATCGGGTTGGCGGTGCATCAGGAGGAAACTGAATACCCACCAGGTTGACATTACGCAGCCTGCCCCACGTTCTGCACGACAGCAGCGCTAACGGGTTTCAGCAGCCCTATGCTACTCCGCATACTTGCAATTCAACACGCTGCCCAGAGCGATACGTTGAATGCCAAAAGTAAAATAAAGCTTATGCAAATGGGTACCGAACAATGTTTAAGTGAAGTGCCCTGTATTCTTGATCACTTTAAAATATTTTTATTGTTACTATGTAATGTCAACATAAGGCAAAAAAACCCCAAAATTAATCCAACAGCTGCATACAAGTTGGATTTAAGCGAGCTGTCCCCGCAAGCCAATGTGCATCGTACATGTTTGTCTAAAATAAACTGTTAGAACAGCCCCTTTGCAATTGAGACAAGGGTGAAGAGTTGTAAGACGTCTTTCGTCACCGCCTTCCTTCTAGGGCCAAGTGTCTTAATTTACTTGAGCTTCAGCTTTTTTGTCTTTAAAACAGAGATAACTTCTGCCCGCAGTGATGCCGTGATGCTAATCCATCTGGTATTTGCCAACACACGGAAGACTTTATTCTAATAAGTGAGATGTACAGAAAGCAGGACGCCACCAACCGATGCTGTCTATATTCTTCCTCACAGTCCTACCCGGTTTCATTTTTGGCTAGAAAAGTAGGTCAAAACACTAAACAATAGTTGTTTGAGGGAGAAAAGCAACTTTTAACTTATTTGGGTATAAACACCCTTCTTTTTCCAAATCAGCACTCTTAAAACGGACAGGCAGGGTAACTGGGGACTCTCCAGAGGCGAGCGTGAAGGCAGCGTTTCTTCTCGACCTGTTCCTTGATCAGCAAAGGTTCAATACAAGAGGAATAATTGATGTGGCCAGCAATTGATTCTTGCTCGGGAAGCCCCGGGGGAGAATTTTAATCGTGGAAAGCTCACCTTCTTCTGGGACATGCTAAAATGGGGGGGTGGTTCCTTCTGACTGCCTTTTGGGCAGATTACGAAGCAAAGCTTGGATGCCCATCTTGTTCTCAGCACACACTTTGCAGTTCTGGGCAGGACCTCTGGCTGTGGGCATACGCTGCCCCTGCAGCTTCCCCCTGCCACACACAGTAATTACTTTCTTTTCATTAATTGGTCTTAATGCATGCATGCATGCACATCCACAAATCAAGCGACCCACTGCTGCGAGTACAGCAGTTTTGCCTTGGAAGTCTTGCTCGCCTGGGTTTGTAAAGCCCACTACCACCAGCACCAGCTTTGCCCCAGCAGGAGCAGGAGTATCCATGGGGTGTAAGCAAATTTTGGGGGGGCTCAGCTTTCCCCAGCAAGTTGCAGGGGTTGTGTGCGCCGATCGCAAACCGAGGCAGCCGGGGCGGTTAGCTGGCGTTTCTGGAAATGAACACACCGGCACAAACAGCGTAATGATGGTGATATAGTAATGCTGTACCGATGTCAATGAAACATTACCATCAATTTAAGCAGGCAGTATGGCTGATTTATAAGCCAATATATAACCCAAAACAGCACAGGAGATGGTTGGAAAAACAAGTGTGTGAAATAGGCATGACAAATAGAAAAGCTTTATCAAGGGATGATTTCTGCGATATCTCTCTCCTAGGACAGCGATATTTTAACATCCTCATCCAAACAGGAACACAGATAAACAGGCTGTAAACTTGTCTCGTTACCCTGTGGTTGGCAGAAACGACCGATGATTTTTGTACAGGAGTGAAATGTTTTAACTTATACCTCTGACGGGGGTCTGCTAGGGGAAAGCAGTCACCTTACAGGTTACTTTGGAGGGACTAATCAGAGGGATAAATCTAGTATGTAATAAAAACAGTTGTCTGAGCAACCCATTCAATCCGACTGATTGGGATTCTTACAGGAAATACTTCAGCACACGATCTGGTAACGCAAAACAAAATAAGAAAAAAAGAGCGAGGGGGGGAAAGTCTTCGTGCCTAACCTGCCACCTAAGGCTGATGAACTCCAGTGCGAAAGCTGAAGGAAATTAAGTGCTAACCTGTGAACAGTTCAACCAGGCAAAAGTGAATACGCAGTTGGCATTTACATTAAAAGCTCTAGTCTGCACATATGCGTCTCCTCATTCCCTTTAAAAAGAACATATTTTCACCAAAAAGGCCTCAGCCTTATCTACCTAACACGGGCGGTGGTTTTAGATACTGTGCTACAGACTCAATTTGGACACTTAAAGCTCTTGGCTCATTCAGATCGTGAAGTCAAACTAGTCAGAGATAAAATCAATGAAGTTTGGCAACATCACTTTTAAGGTGCCCTGTGTTTTTCCAATTATCACTACAAGTGTCCATAATGGATTATATGAAAAAAGTATTTATGAACTTAAGTGCTTAACGTATCCCATCTATGTCTATCTCCAGCCAGGGCTGACAGTCACGATCCTCTCAGCACAGTAAACACGCCGGGATACCATCAGCCTCCTACCTTGGCTCCATCCACACTGATAATCCGATAGCTGTTTCTCGTGCTGTCATAGAAGTAGGAAACAGTTACAGCCTGCTTGCTTGCGGGAACCCAGTTCTTCTTCGTGCTGGGGTCAATTTGGAAGACATGGGCTCTGGTGGTGAAGATGGGCTGTTCTCTGGAATAGGGAGGGACAGGAGAAATGGATGCATGAGTCTGCGGAAGATGAAATGTCCCAGAAGCCCAGCCTTGACCAGGCGTGTTGAAAGCACAAGACAGAGAGCGCCTGGCAAACCCCCAAGTGAAAAGGCAGAGCAGTGACGCTGCCGAGCCACGATCCAGCCTCGGGTACCTCTGCTTGGCATCGCTAAGTGACATTCAGCGCCCTAAAGTTACTGCCGTAGCCCAGGAAGCAATCGGCTTTTTTCTCCCCATGTTATACTAACTCGGTACCCACCTTTTCCTCAAAACATTTATTTCCAGGAAAGGACGCTCACATGCATACTTTCTTTCCCCATCCACATATTTTGCCAAAAGCAACAACGAGCCCCCCGTGGCTGGATTTCCTCCTGCCGCGCATTCCTGTGAACCGCTACCTACAGCCAGGGTTCCTCTCTGGATGCACCAAGGACTCCAGGGACCTACAGGCACGGTATAATTACTGAAATATTAATCTCTATCCTTAGAATCCCACTGTTCTGTGGATGCGCATGAAAATTTAATCAGATGCAAAAACAGTCAATCATCCTGGGGAGCGAGGGGGAAAAGAAACGCAACCAAAACCCTGTGTTGATATATATTGCCTTCCAGCTCAGCTCTCAGTGGATGACGTACTGCCCCTGACACCCCGATCCTGAACACCAGCCCTCCTCGGATGCTTTTTCTCGTCAAGAAAATTATGCACGCAGTGGAGGGGTTTTGTTTCACCTTCAGCACGTGACAATGCAAATCACATGTAAAAGCAGAGAAGATGCAGGACCAAAAGAACAAAATGTGATACACACAAAGTCATCTAGGTTGCAGATCAGCATTAAGACTTACTTAAAGGCCATAAAACTAAATTCACTTCCATGTATACCTTAAATCCAAGTTTAGAGTAGAAGCGAACTGCAAATCAAGCTCTACTGTGCTTTTATATACATTTTTATGCTTCTAGTTCTTAAAAGCTACAGTATATAACAGTCTATATTGTGTTCCGCTCAATATATTCTTATCACATGCAAAATATTATCTCATGAATAGTTACACTTGACAGAATTATGACAGGATTCAAAAACAATCGTACTACAATAGAATTACCGCCCAAAAATGTTTACCACATGGAAACCGAAAAAGCTGCCAGGCTGAATTTTGCACAAAGCAAATGAAAAGAGGTAGGTGAAAGGCCAGAGAGATCCCTCGCTCTCATATGCTATTCTTTCCTAATCATATAAATAATTCTCTTCTATTATTCTCGGCCCCATAGTTTTGGAACTATGTTTTCATTACGATTTCTATAATCTTCAGCGCCTTGTATTTTTAGAACAGAACAACTTCAGGTACTGTATGTAGGAACTGTATCAAACATCACACATAATCTTGACCATTGCAGTTAAATTAAAATCGAGGGGAGTAAATTTACGAATATCAAGCAGACAAAGTGATTTAAGCGTAGAATTAGCTCAGGAAAGATGGAGTGAGCTTGCAAAGCCCAGCAAGGCCTCAGGAGGGAGAAAATGAAACGATGGTTTTCTCCTTGCAAGGCATATGCAAAGTTTTACATTTTTCCAGGGGCTGCCATGCAGGTTTCTGGATGGACAGCTGTGCTGAACCCTGTAAAATACTTGCATGAAATAAATTGAAATTACAATGGGACTGTTGTGTTACAGCTGTGAAAGAGTAGCATTTGCTTCAGCCCTTCCTTATCAGTAACTCACTGAACCTGACTCTCATTTCACACGCTAAAATCGGTGCTGTCCTCAGCTGGGAGGAAAGAAGGGGCAGGTCTCTGCAACATTTTTAAAATATTTCCATCATCCATTACACAGGATTAGCAGTGTAACACCCACGAAGGTCGTGGAGTTTGTTTGCAATAAGGAATGCAGGGAAGGGAAGTTTCCCCCAAGCTGCTTACCCTTTTACTCTAAAAATACGTACTTTCCCTGTGTGAAGAATAATTTTGAATTTATTTCACCTTTTACTTAGCTCTATATTTTTAGTGGATTCTACTAATAATTGTTTTTGCTAATGGCAATATGACCTATATATGGCAGTCTAAACTTTCAGAATTTTCCTCCACGCAAACCTATTTCACAAACAACTTTAACTCTGTTAACTCATCTTAACAATACCAGAAAACACTGTTAAAACTACGCCTGGCCTCTCTGCAGCAGGAGCAGTAAGCATATAAAGTAAATCTGGAGATAATAAAAGTAGAATGAAGGGAAACACTATCTATCTCCATTTTTTCAGGAGTCTTGTAGCAGCTACTGTTGTCAACAGGAGCTGTATACATGCATCCAAGTGGATAAATTAACGGGTAATGAAGCTCAGAGCTTGAGATAGCCATCTAGCCGTCCATGTGGGGCTTTTATTAAAAAGTAAAGGCAAAACCTGACTATGTTTCTAATCCTTATGATTATTAAACCAAAAAAAAAAAAAAAGCATTTTGTCTTCCTGGGTTCAAACAGCAGCCCTATCGCTCACAGTGATAGGGTGCTAGTTGATAAATTATTTAAAAAAAAAAAAGGAAATGTGATGTGTAAACTTAAGTCATTCAGGATAAGTGAGCTGTTGCCCTTCCGTTGAGACTCAAATTTGGAAGGGCCAGGTGGTTGCTCTCCACATATGCCTTTGACCTTTCTGCCACAGGTGGCTCTGCAAGGCAGCAAAGCCCCAGGACTGATTTTTGACCCCCCGGAGCAGACGAAGCGCTCCCAGGACACAACCTCCTGGAAGGATTTCCCAGTGTTGGCTCGTAATAATTAAGAAAAGAAGATGCATTTCCGCGGCCGTGCCTGCCCTGCTGCCGCACTCCCTGCTGCCGAAACCACCTGCAGGTCTGCGCTCGGCTGTTACCCCAAGGAGCCCAAACCCATCAGCCGGGCCCATGAGCCGGCACCACCGGCACTGGGAGCCGGCGCCACCATGTCACACCACGGCGGGTTGGCAAAGCCAACAGCGTTGACAAACTCCAGCGGTGCAGCTTTTAACATGGGGGGGGGAAATATCCTCCTTCGTTGCATTCCAAACTCCTTTGACCAGTGGAGCACACGCAGGCAACTATAAAATTGTTGCACTCAATTTTCAAATGAAACGCTGAATTAGACACTTTTAAAACACTTACCACGGCCTTACAGAGCTCCAAATTGAGAAGGATTATTCTACGTTACTCACTTGCAACTTTTGACATTCAAGAAAGCACTTTACTGACAGAGGAATGACTTTGTTTTCCAGGGTTTCTTTCCTTTTCAGTTTATCAGAGACTTATCGAGTTTTATGCTTAAAACAACAGCACAGCTAACCTGAAATTCCCACAGCACATCCCGCGTCGTTTGAGCCCCTGTAAGCTGGTTGTTAGGTGAGACTGCCAGTTTGCCCGGGGAGGCAGGGAGCAGTGGCGCTGCCAGCCGGGCTGCGGACTCGTAAATCAGAAGACAAAGAGAATTGATGAATGTTTAAAATCTCATGAATTTTAACCAAAGTTGTTAATGATTGATTAAATAATCTTAAAAAAAAAAAAAAAGTTTAA